>NC_141368.1:0-563814 GCF_963921425.1 Dryas octopetala
GTAAGTCAAAGTCAACATATGAACAGTAAGTCAAAGTCAACATATGAACAGTAAAAAGTCAAACTCAAACTCTTAATAGTTAAAGTCAAACTATGAACAGTAAAAAAGTCAAAGTCAAACTCAAAACAGTAGAAAGTCAACAGTCAAACTCTCAACAGTATAAAGTCAATACTCAACCAATTATAAAATATATAAATAAATAAAAAACAATGGGCCAAACATAAAAATATACAAAAAAACAAACCAGCCCATAAAAAACATAAAATGGGTCAAACAAAGAATTGGGTTCACGAAAAAGAAAATTAAATGGGCCAAAAACAAAATTTGCTTGGGCATGGACATGTATAAAAATGGATCTATTCTCTTTCTGGCCCACTTCCTTGGCCCCATACCTGCATTGGGCCCTTCTCTCTTAACATCAATTCCGCCCTTCTCTCTTTAGATGGATTCGCCTCTTCTCTCAATACCACCAATGGCCTCTTCTCTCTTTACAATCACAAAATATTTTACTTTACATTTTTTTCCTATTTTTTTCTTCTTTCAAATATTCTACTCTGCTCTTTTTTTCTAAAATAATTTACGTCTTTCTCTTTATTCTATAAATTTCTTTTCTATCTTTTTACTCTTTTATCTTACTATTTCTTTTTTCTTCTAATTTTTTATTTTACTCTTTTTAACTATAAATATTCTTTTTGCTTTTTTTCTATATCCTACCATTTTCTTTTCAAAAAATACTTTATTTTACTTTTTCTTCTTCTCAAATTTTTTTATTCACTCTTTTTTCTATAAATATTCTATTTTACTCTTTTTTTCACAAATATATATTTTCTATATTTTACTATTTCTTTTTCTCATAATACTTTACCACCATTTACCACCCAAAATTTTTTTTACAATTTCACACCTAACATCCACTTTTTTCTTAATTTTTATTCTTCTTCTCCTAAATTTCTATTTTCTCCTTCTAATATTTACCAATAAATAAATAATCATTTTTTTTATAACCAAACTCTTTTTTAAAAACATCAAAAACTAAAAATAAATAAATTAACTTCCCAAAAAACCTACAAACCCTCATCGCTCTCTCTTTCTTTTCTTACCATGCTTATCTTTCACTCTTTCTCGCTCTCTCCCACTCCTTCCCCTAACCTCATTACCCCCGCCTATACATAACAATGCCCCCCTCCCCCATATACCATCCCAAAACTCCCTTCTGCGCCATGCCCCTCCCATATCAATTCCTCTTTTCTTACATATCAATATTCTTCAACTCACTCATTTTTTAATCAAATCATTTTTTTCTTTTCTTTTCTTTTCTTTTCTTTTCTTTTCTTTTCTTTATCTCAATATCTCACCAAACTAATTACATCCTTCAATACTAAAACTCTTCATCCCTTACGCACATAACTAACAAAACTTATTCAACTCCTCCCATTATAACCTCGCCTCTTCAAAACATATTTTACCAAAAAATATCTCAACTTTTTACCATATTTACATACACCGCCTCAAACAAATCCTCCCCGCCCATACTCTTCCAATTCATCATATAAACGTAACAACATTTCTATCTCATACCATTATGCTTCCAATTCCTATAATCATACAATAAAACATCAATAACCATCCGCTATTTATACATTCTTCTCTTCATTCTAACTCCATCAATCTACTCCTTTTTTTTTCTCAACCCTCTTACTGCTCAATCACGCCTAACTTTCTCATCAAACACAAACAACAAGGCGTCGCAAAAAACACCAAATATTCAACCTCAAAATGGGACTGCCCACACACAATCGCACTTCTATCAACAACATCACCAATCGCCTCCACCACAACATTACCCTTCTTACACGAACATCATTCGTGTTTGCTTTGCCGCATCCACTAACCGTTCTAATATTTCTTTAAACTTTTATTTTCGCTTCTTTTTACAATTCTTCATTTTTTAATCCAAACACTAATAACAACCCTAATCGTAACCTTAATCATAATATTCATTAAAACCCTAATCCACACTCTCAATGTAATCCTTATCCAAACCATAATGCCAACTCTACTCTTAACACTCATTCAAACCTTAATCACCGAAACAATTATGCTTTCCATCAGGGTTAGCTTTCCGGTTAACATCAGCCTTTCCAACAAGGTTGCCATTACCGTTTCATTAAGGGTTACAGTTAACATTTCCATCTTACTTACATTTACAATTACACTTACGCTTTCAATCAAAGTTTCAATTACGCTTTCCATCATTGTTTTACTTACGCTTTCTATCAGGATTTAAGTTAGGGTATTAGGGTTTAGGCTTTCAATCACGGTTTCAATTTAGGGTTTAGGGCACGGTTGCAATTACGGTTTCATTTATATTTAGGGTTTACGGTTTAGGGTTTCAAACACGGTTGCGATTAGGTTTCCGTTTAGGGTTTCAATCAAGGCTTCAAATTCCGTGAAGTTTAGGGCTGCAATTAACGTTTCCATCTTACTTATGTTGACAGTTATGATTAGGCTTTCAATCAAAATTTCAATTAGGGTTTAGGGTTTCAATCAGGCTTCAGGGTTTCGATCAAGGCTTCAAATTGGGTGAAGTTTACGGCTGCAATTAAGGTTTCCATCTTGCTTATGTTCACATTTATGATTAGGGTTTCAATCAAACTTTCAATTAGGGTTTCAATCATGGTTCAGGGTTTCGATCAGGGCTCTAGGGTTTAGGGTTTCAATCAGGGTTCAGGGTTTCGATCAGGGCTCCAGGGTTTAGGGTTTCAATTACGATTTCCGATTGGGTTACAATTAGGGTTGAAGTTTAGGGTTTCAATCAAGGTTGTGATTAGGGTTTTATTCAGGGTTACAATTACGGTTTCGATTAGGGTTTTTTGGTTTAGGGTTTCGAATTGTGTTACAATGAGGGTGAACTTTAGGGTTTCATTTATATTTAGGGTTTCAAACAACATTTCGATTAGGGTTTCCATATGGGTTACGTTTACGTTTGTAATTAGGGTTACAATTCGATCGAAACACTCATTCAAACCCTGATTCAAACCCTAAACCCTAATATCCTAAAAAATATAGAGTATATAGGGTTTAATGTATAGATTATAAAATATAAAGAGTATTAGGGTATATAGAATATATAGAGTATTAGGGTTTAGATTTTAGTGTATAATTTAATTATACAGTGTAAAGAATATACTAATTTTGTTTATTCATTATACTAATTTTATTTAACGGTATTTACTCCAGCGCGCATTATATTCACCTTATATCACATGAAACCTACTATATAATTTGATTTCTTCAATGTTTTTTATCAATTTAGTAGATAATATGTTAAATAAACATATGATAAAGTTTCATTCAAAATTTCCGCATTTTGATAGTAATTTCCGTCATTTCCATCTAATTTTTGTCGAAATTTAAAAATCTTCGAAATTTCCGTCGAAATTTCCTCGAAACCCGAAATTTTATTCCTTGATAATAACAAAGTAAAGTTGACCCAAAAAACTCATTTAGAACTCAATAGAAAGTATACAAACTCATTCAAAAAGGACAGAAAATTTGGAATGAAAAAAGCATAAATAGAATGAGAGGTTGAAAGCCTAATCTCATACCTTATAGAAAGAATCCAACTAACACCCTCTTTCAGAAAGTGATGACAAAATTCAAAAGATATTCTTGAAGATGGAGAGATATTGACATGAGAAGGATGGAGATTGGCACCGAGAGAAAAGCCTGAAGGCAACTGCTATTTTTTTTCTTATATGAGAGAAAGGATTTTCATGGAACACAATGGGCCTTTGGCCTTTTGTTTTTTTTCCCGCCAAACTGGAACGCTTCCCTCGTAAAAAAAATAAAGAGGGTTTTTGCTGGGGTTTTGATATATGAGGGTTATTTGGGCATTTGTTCAAGTAAATATGGATATATTTGGAAGCTTGAAAAATTCATTAAAACCAGCCCAAGTGCTTCCCGTGTTTTTCATTGGCAGCACTTCTAGGAGGAAGCACCTCTCATGTGTTTCTTCCAAAACCACTTTTAAGTGCTTATTTAATTGGTTCAAAGCACTTTTTTTTTTTTTTTTCCAAACACCATTTTTAAAAAAAGTGCTTTTATTATTTTAAAAGCGTTTTTGGCCCTCCTAGAAGCAGTGTCAAACAAGCCCTTAGTCTCTGAAGTGCAATTTCATTCAATGTCATCCCTCATTTTTACCACCGAACATCAATTTAGTCCCTCCATCCACTTCTGATTAATTTTTTGTTTAAAATACTATTTTTTCAAGAGCAAATATGTCTCAACACTCCTTAAACACACTTTTGAAAATTTACCAAAAATAATTAAATACACGAAACAAAATTCCCTGAAAATTCCTACAGACTCGTCTTGATTGCTAGTATTTTTATATGTGGTCAAATTATTAAATTGACGTTTAGTATTTTTTAGAAAATTTGGAATTCTCAAACTAGATTCTAAAAAATTAAAATACCATTTTGTTTTAATTTGACCCCATATAAAAATAGTTATAGTAAAGACAAGTCTATAGGAAATTTTGAGAAATTTTTCCGAGTCCCAAACTATTTTTGACGAATTTTGAAAGTGTCTAGAGATATAAAGACGTATTTGCCCTTAAAAAATGGTATTTTAAACATAAAATTAAACATAAGCGGACGGAAAGACTAAATTGATGTTCGGTGGCAAAAATGAGGGATGACATGGAGTAAAATTGCACTTTAGAAACCAAATTGATGTTTTGGTAAAACTTGAGGGACTATTTGTGATAAAAAAACATTTTATTAATTACTTATAATTTATTTTATGTTACATGGCAGGGTGTCAAGCCAAGTGGCATTTTTCCAAATCCCTTGAGTTTTCAAAGAAAAATTGTTTGATCACTTCATTTCTACTCAACAAAAGTAAGTCAAAGTCAACATATGAACAGTAAGTCAAAGTCAACATATGAACAGTAAAAAGTCAAACTCAAACTCTTAATAGTTAAAGTCAAACTATGAACAGTAAAAAAGTCAAAGTCAAACTCAAAACAGTAGAAAGTCAACAGTCAAACTCTCAACAGTATAAAGTCAATACTCAACCAATTATAAAATATATAAATAAATAAAAAACAATGGGCCAAACATAAAAATATACAAAAAAACAAACCAGCCCATAAAAAACATAAAATGGGTCAAACAAAGAATTGGGTTCACGAAAAAGAAAATTAAATGGGCCAAAAACAAAATTTGCTTGGGCATGGACATGTATAAAAATGGATCTATTCTCTTTCTGGCCCACTTCCTTGGCCCCATACCTGCATTGGGCCCTTCTCTCTTAACATCAATTCCGCCCTTCTCTCTTTAGATGGATTCGCCTCTTCTCTCAATACCACCAATGGCCTCTTCTCTCTTTACAATCACAAAATATTTTACTTTACATTTTTTTCCTATTTTTTTCTTCTTTCAAATATTCTACTCTGCTCTTTTTTTCTAAAATAATTTACGTCTTTCTCTTTATTCTATAAATTTCTTTTCTATCTTTTTACTCTTTTATCTTACTATTTCTTTTTTCTTCTAATTTTTTATTTTACTCTTTTTAACTATAAATATTCTTTTTGCTTTTTTTCTATATCCTACCATTTTCTTTTCAAAAAATACTTTATTTTACTTTTTCTTCTTCTCAAATTTTTTTATTCACTCTTTTTTCTATAAATATTCTATTTTACTCTTTTTTTCACAAATATATATTTTCTATATTTTACTATTTCTTTTTCTCATAATACTTTACCACCATTTACCACCCAAAATTTTTTTTACAATTTCACACCTAACATCCACTTTTTTCTTAATTTTTATTCTTCTTCTCCTAAATTTCTATTTTCTCCTTCTAATATTTACCAATAAATAAATAATCATTTTTTTTATAACCAAACTCTTTTTTAAAAACATCAAAAACTAAAAATAAATAAATTAACTTCCCAAAAAACCTACAAACCCTCATCGCTCTCTCTTTCTTTTCTTACCATGCTTATCTTTCACTCTTTCTCGCTCTCTCCCACTCCTTCCCCTAACCTCATTACCCCCGCCTATACATAACAATGCCTCCCTCCCCCATATACCATCCCAAAACTCCCTTCTGCGCCATGCCCCTCCCATATCAATTCCTCTTTTCTTACATATCAATATTCTTCAACTCACTCATTTTTTAATCAAATCATTTTTTTCTTTTCTTTTCTTTTCTTTTCTTTTCTTTATCTCAATATCTCACCAAACTAATTACATCCTTCAATACTAAAACTCTTCATCCCTTACGCACATAACTAACAAAACTTATTCAACTCCTCCCATTATAACCTCGCCTCTTCAAAACATATTTTACCAAAAAATATCTCAACTTTTTACCATATTTACATACACCGCCTCAAACAAATCCTCCCCGCCCATACTCTTCCAATTCATCATATAAACGTAACAACATTTCTATCTCATACCATTATGCTTCCAATTCCTATAATCATACAATAAAACATCAATAACCATCCGCTATTTATACATTCTTCTCTTCATTCTAACTCCATCAATCTACTCCTTTTTTTTTCTCAACCCTCTTACTGCTCAATCACGCCTAACTTTCTCATCAAACACAAACAACAAGGCGTCGCAAAAAACAACAAATATTCAACCGCAAAAAACCCTGATCGTAACCCTGATTGAAACTCTGATCGTAACCCTGATCGAAACACTAATTGAGACCCTAATCGTAACCCTAATCGAAACCCTGATCGAAACACTAATTGAAACCCAGATCGAAACACTAATTGAAACCCTGATTAAACTCTGATCGTAACCCTGATCGAAACACTAATTGAAACCCTGATTGAAACTCTGATCGTAACCCTGATCGAAACCCTAATTGAAACCCTGATCGAAACACTAATTCAAACCCTGATTGAAACCCTGATCGTAACGCTGATGGAAACCCTGATTGAAACCCTGATCGTAACCCTGATCGAAACACTAATTGAAACCCTGATTGAAACTCTGATCGTAACCCTAATCGAAACACTAATTGAAACCCTGATTGAAACTCTGATCGTAACCCTAATCGAAACACTAATTGAAAGCCTGATCGTAACCCTGATCGAAACACTAATTGAAACCCTGATTGAAACCCTGATTGAAACCCCAATCGAAACACTAATTGAAACCCTGATTGAAACTGTGATCGTAACCCTAATCGAAACACTAATTGAAACCCTGATCGTAACCCTGATTGAAACACTAATTGAAACCCTGATCGTAACGCTGATTGAAACCCTGATTGAAACCCTGATCGTAACGCTAATTGAAACCCTGATTGAAACCCTGATCGTAACGCTGATTGAAACCCTGATTGAAACCCTGATCGTAACCCTGATCGAAACACTAATCGAAACCCTAATTAAAACTCTGATTCTAACCCTAATCGAAACACTAATTGAAACCCTGATCGTAACCCTGATCGAAACACTAATTGAAACCCTGATTGAAACCCTGATCGTAACCCTAATTGAAACCCTGATCAAAACACTAATTGAAACCCTGATCGAAACCCTAATTCAAACCCTGATCGAAACCCTGATCGAAACACTAATTGAAACCCTGATTGAAACCCTGATCGTAACACTAATTGAAACCCTGATTGAAACTCTGATCGTAACCCTAATTGAAACACTAATTGAAACCCTGATTGAAACTCTGATCGAAACCTCAATTCAAACCCCAATTGAAACCCTGATTGAAATCCCCATCGAAACCCCAATTGAAACCCTGATTGAAATCCCAATCGAAACCCCAATTGAAACCCTGATTGAAATCTCAATCGAAACCCCAATTGAAACCCTGATTGAAATCCCAATGGAAACCCCAATGGAAACCCCAATTGAAACCCTGATTGAAACCGCAATCGAAACCCTGATTGAAATCCCAATCGAAACCCCAATTGAAACCCCAATCAAAACCCTTATCAAAACCCTTATTGTAACCCTAATAAAAACTCTGATCGTAACCCTATTCAGAACCCTAATTGTAACCATGATCGAAACCCTAATTGTAACCTTATTCAAAACCCTAATCGTAACCCTAATCAAAACCTTAATCGTAACTCTAATCGAAACCCTTATTTCAACCCTAATTGGCCCCCTAAACTTAACCTTGATCGAAACATTAATTGGAACCCTAATTGTTACCTTAATTCTAACCCTATTTGTAACCCTGTTTAAAACCCTAATCGTAATCTTAATTTTAACACTAATCGTAACCCTGATTGAAACCCTAATCATAATACTAATCATAACCCTCATTGGAACCCTAGGCGAAACCCTAATTCTAGTCCTGATGGAAACCCTAATCGGTTTAAACCGTTATCCGCCACATGTCACACGTGCCAATGAGCTTCAACCTGTCCAACCATGATTCGCTAAGTGTCACACGAGGCTCGCCAGCTTCCACGTGTCCAACATGTTATGCCATGTGTCACACCTACAAATTTTGCATAATTTCCTTCAAAATGGAGAGGAGTGGTGTGCCACGTGTCCGATCATAACTGTAATATTACCCTAATCGAAACCTTAATCATAATTCTTATCGAAACTCGATCGGAACCCTAATCGTAACCTTCATTGAAAGCATAATCGAAACCCCAATCATAACATCAATTCTAACCTTGATCATAACACTAATCTTAAGCCTGATTCAAACCATAATCAAAACCCTATTTGTAACCCTCAACGTAACGTGGATCGTAACCCTAATAGTAACCCTGATCAAAACCCTAATCGTAGCCTTAATTGCAACCCAAATTGTAACACCATTCATAACCTTAATCGATAGTCTGATTGCAACCCTGATCGTATCCCTAATGGAAACCTCGATCGTAACCGTAATCATTACCCTAATCGGAACCATAATAATAACCCAAATCGTAACCTTGACCGTAACCCTTAATGAAACCCTTATTGTTACCCCGATCATAATGTCAATCATAACCCTAATTGTAACCCTTATCAAAACCTAATTGTAACCCTTATCAAAACCTAATCGTAGCCCTAATCGTTACCCTAATCATAATGCCGTTTGTAACCCTAATAGACACTTTCATCGCAACCTTGATCGTAAACCTAATTGAAACCCCAATCATAACCATAATCATAACCCTAATTGAAACCCATATTGTAACCCAAACGTAACCCTAATTGTAACCCTGATCGTACTTCATCGTAACCCTAATACTAACCCTAATCGAATCCCTACTCGTACCTCTAATCGTAACCATAATCATAACGTCCTTCGTAACCCTAACAGTAATTTTATTTGAAACCCTAATTGTGACCCCAATCGTGACCCTCATCGTAACCCAAATCATAACCCTAATCGTAATCCTAATCGAATAATCAAAGATACAACATTTAAATGTGAAATCAGGGAACTAACAAAATTCAACCTTGAACCATTGCCTGATATACAAAATTAAATCTTTTTTAGGATTATGAAAAAGTATTTCTATATGTTTAGAAAAAGTGTAAAACGTGTAAAAAAAGAGGCTTTTTTTTATCCGATTTTTAGAGTTCAGACAAATTAAAAGTTAAATACAATTATACAAATTTACCAAAAAAAATTATACGCTGAAAATTAGAGAAAACATAAGAACATCGTTCCCTTTCAGTACTCTCTGCCCATCTGCAAAACCTTAGGTTCATATTGTTGTCTGCCATTGCTTTCGTCCTTCCAGTGAATCCATGGTGAAGCCGTTGTTTTCGTACTTGCAGTCATTCCTCATTTAAATTAACACGATGGTTTCGGACAAGAATAGCCAGAGGAAGAAGAATGCGACTGTTGCCAATAGAAGACAGCCAGCACCGTCTCCTCCACAAACACAAACGAAACGGCGGCAGAAATCGGCCAACGAACCGGAAATGGAAGACATAGAAGATTTGTTTAGCGAAGAGGAGACCCATACAATTAGGGTGGCTCTGTTGGAATGGTACGTCCTCAACCGGACAGAGCTCCCTTGGAGAGAAGCAGAGGAAGATGTGGACAGAAGAGCGTATAGAGTGTGGGTCTCGGAAATCATGTTGCAGCAGACTAGGGTTCAGACTGTTATTCAGTACTACCACCGTTGGATGCGCAAATGGCCAACCATTCACGACCTTGCCCAAGCTTCTCTTCAGGTCTCTTGCTTCACATTCACATTCTCATTAACCTTTTTCCTCAACTTCGAAATGAAGTAACACTTCCCATATTTTGCAGGAGGTGAATGAATTGTGGGCAGGTTTGGGCTACTACCGGCGACCACCATTTCTTTTAGAGGTAGTTCATATGCTAAAATCCTGTGGTTTTGTCTATCATAATTCATAACTCTTGTGTTCAGATATATCATGTGTTACAACATTGATTATTACAACTCATATAATGTAAAAAGGTGATTCTAATTATTAAATTTATACTACCTGCAAGGCTGCAACTTTAAATTTAAATTAATTACTTTATTACATGATTATAACCAACGTCATTACTTCAAGCATTGGTTGAACTTAGTTCCAAATTCACTTTAGCTTCTTTCTTTTTTCTAAAATCCGTTTCTATAGATGGGGCAATAATGGCACCACTTGAATAAGTTTTGTTACTTATATGCGCTGATGGATGAAGAGTTTTTACTGTGGAACCTGCTCATTAGTTTTCTGAGACGTTCCCATGAAGAATACATATATATCATTTGTCAGACTTTTACTTCAATAATATCAGTTTGATATCTCATACTAAAACATCAATTGATATTTACGAAAACACAAGCATGTATTACTCTACAAGTGAAGAACTTGG
This sequence comes from Dryas octopetala, assembly GCF_963921425.1. Classification (NCBI taxonomy): domain Eukaryota; kingdom Viridiplantae; phylum Streptophyta; class Magnoliopsida; order Rosales; family Rosaceae; genus Dryas; species Dryas octopetala. The sequence continues at coordinate 10,842 of NC_141368.1, forward strand.
AACCCTAGGATATAAGGTAGTCTTTCACTGCATAATCAAGTCATATGAAAACAAACGTACCTTCATTTTCATCTATAAATTATTCAAAGTCTATGATGATCTTTTGTCACACTTTTAATGACTACGACCTGTCAACTTATAATTATATTCAGACTCTGAGTGGCCAGATTAGCTCCTGTGCAGGATGATTCCATCTTGTATATTTTAGTTAAAAACTGAAGGCCTTTGGACCTTAGCTTGGTCAAACTTTTGTTCTTCTCACTGATTTTGTTTGAAAATTATGTCTCTCATTTCAAATAATGAGGAAGTAAGAAAAATATGATAACAAAAAGCAGTTTGTTTCATATTCCTATAGTCAAACATGCCCTACTTTCAATCTCTTTCTTCATATTGCTAGGGAGCTAGGATCGTTGTTGCATAAGGAGTTCAATTTCCTAAAACAGTTTCTCAACTGCGGACAATTCCCGGAATTGGTGACTATACAGCTGGAGCAATTGCCTCAATTGCATTTAAAGAGGTGAGTAACTTTTCTGATATTTGTTTAATCAAGAACGGCCATTTTTTAAGGGTTATTATATCAGGTGGTTCCTGTGGTTGATGGAAATGTGGTAAGGGTGATTGCTAGACTAAAAGCTGTTTCTGCCAATCGAAAAGACTCTTTCACTATCAAGAAATTTTGGTGAGCTTTTGTTACTTATGGAATGACAGCTTGTTATTTTAGCATAGGATTTGAACTTAATTCCTTTTTTTAAAGGGAGAAACTTTTGATTTTATTAATGTTATTATACCTTCTAAAAAAAATAATTTACGTTTTCTTTTCCATTAATGAAAATCTGTCGTCTACTTAATGTATGGTTTATCCTTGTCTATACGATTCATTAACAGAGCATGAAACAATTGATTTATACATATATTGATTCTCTTCATTTCGTTCTATTTGTAGTATACCTTAACAAACATATTTGCTTCTTCCATTTGTTATTGATATAAAGGGTAAGGGAAAAAATGTTCACCAATGTTTCTTACAACTTTTTCCCAAACTAATAATAAAAAAAATAAAAAAACCTTATGTGTGGCAACAAATTAGACAGCATGTATGCACCAAATCTCGTGTTGGTGGCATTCATGGTTCACATAGATGCTTTTAAAATCCAAGTGATACCAATGGGTGTGTGTATAACTATACATATATATATTAAAAAAATTTCAAATGCTAATTTTAATGAGAATGTTATCATCACTTTTTGATTTCCATGTGTTTCTGTAGAGGAAACTATCAGCTCAACTAGTTGACCCTTTGCAGCCTGGGGACTTCAATCAGGCTCTCATGGAGCTTGGTGCAGTAGTATGTACCCCATTGAGTCCAAGCTGCCGTACATGTCCTGTATCAGGCCAATGTCGTGCACTGTCAATCTCTAGGCATGATAGTTCAGTGCTGGTTACAGATTATCCAGTTAAGGGGGTAAAGGCAAAAAAAAGACATGATTTTTCTGCTGTATGTGTTGTGGAAGTATTGGGAGATGAGGAACCATCAGAGAGACACCAAATCAACAATGGGTTTCTTCTTGTAAAAAGGCCAGATGAAGGGTTGCTTGCTGGCCTTGGGAGTTCCCATCTGTCTTGCTGGCTGGAGAGGCTGACTTGGTCACTAGGAGAGAAGCAATTGACCAATATTTGAATAAATATTTTACACTTAACTCTACAAAGACCTACGACCTAATTTCCCGGGAACATGTCGGAGAATATGTCCATGTTTTCAGTCACATTCGTCTCAAGATGTATGTCGAATTACCAACCCCAACCCCCGCCCCTGCACATTTTTTTTTTTTCATAAGAAAGTATTTATTTGGAAGGATGAATTTGAAAACAAAAAATTACTAGTAAGTAAGCCTTTAAGTTGTCTTTAGCTTTGATATACTTTTCATATTATGTTTTTTTTTTTTGAAATAATTGTATGTCACCTTATATATGATAACATATGCTATGAGGATGACGATGACAAAATGAAGATTGTTGTCAAATTCTACAAATCTACTACATGCTTTATAAAAACTATATGTGCCCAACCTAGATGCGTAATTTTGTTCCATGCCCATAGAAACACACATAACTTCTTATTTTCCATGAGAGTCTAAGGGTTATCTTCATACACATTGTTTGCCCGTTCCCTAACAATTTTTGCTTCTAGAGTATAGTGGTTGTCTAACATGATAGTTTTGACTGTAGAAGGGTCCTGCAATCGTGATCTCCGATCCCCATTCCTCACTTCTTTGTTGATTAACTTCATTTCTAAGGTGTAGGGTGGGCTGCACCTATCTGTTTCTTATCAGCTATCTGCATTTCTTTGTCTCTCCACATGCATAACTATTATGAACTTTTATTAAATTAGTATCAATGTTTCTATCTGCACACCCTAACATTTCTCACTACACTCCCATCCCACTTTAATTTTAAATAATTTCTCACTACATCCCCACACATTTTAAAAACGCCTCACTACACAAGAAAAAACAAAGAAAAAAGAAAAAAGAAAAAAAGGCAAGAACAGAACCCCAAGGACCCAACCCCACCTGCTCTGCAGCCAGCTGCCTAGGCAACACCTAATTTCCTAATTTCCTAATTTTCCATCATCCTAAGCCCACCACAACCCTAGGCAACACCTACGTTGTGTTGTCCTGCATCATCTGGTCCTTGAGAAAGGGGCTTGAAAATTTTTTGTGTCCTTCATAGTCTTTTGGTATTGTAAAAATTTGTCATTTCACAAATTAAATGAAAGGGGTGTGTGGTGAGAAGAAATGGGGTGTTTAAATAGAAATTCTCATTAGTATTTGTATGTATAGCTGCATTTTCTACAGGCTTTTTGCAGCCTTTCCACATTAGAAACACCCACATGTCAATTGCTAAATTCAGTTAACCGTTCCTGAGAAGTATTTGAGAAGCAGCACAATGTCAAAGCTTCTGCACACTTGCTTATTGAATTCATTAACTTCATGATATTGCCATCGCAGGGAAAAAAAAATTAAGCTTTTCACGGTACATTTCATAAGTTATAGTAGTCCTTGCTTTATGTTTCTGAGTATGTTGCTTTTGATTGGCATGAAGGTGGGATGAATGACCTAATTAGCAAGCAGGACGGAGAAACCATGCCTTGGAAATGTGTGGATGCCGAGGTACTAGCAAGCATGGGATTGACATCTGGTGTAAGAAAGGTGATGTCATATTCCACAAACCAAACTTTACATTATTTAACTTGATGTTGGCTCATGATTGCGATCACTCTTCATTTTTGAATTGGCACATCATTTCTCCATTTTGAGTGGACAAAGATGCCTTTTTTTTTTTTTTAACAAAAATTCTTCTAAAATGCAAAGTTTTTGCAGTTTGATAATATTAAACCAGAATTGGCTGTACTCCATAATGAAATTAAAAAAATTTCAAATTATTTAAGGGTTTTGTTATTACTTATTAGACATCCTTTCTAAGTGGGAATGCATTTTATTCATTTTGAGGGGACAAAAATGCTTTTTCTTGTTCTTTCCTCTTTTTGGATTCATTTAGAAATGCAAATGTGAGAAGTTTTTGCAACAGGATAATACTAATGCATAAGTAGTTGTTATCTTTTCTACCTTTGATCTCTTTGATGTATGACAAGAAAGGGGGGTAATAGGTAATATGTATCCCTAATAAAGTGCAATGTGTCCATGATGTTCGAAATTTACTCCCCCCCCCCCCCCCCACCCCCCAACCCCCCTTCCAATTTCATGAATAATGATATCAAACTTGATAATGCAATTTTTTTATTTTCATTTATTAATTTGGATTGTAAAACATAGTTTTCCCCCTTTTGAAATCTATTTATACTACTAAGTGATTCTACTAGACATATTTGGCTTCGTTTTTCTTGATTTTGTTTACATTGTTAGTTGATTCCTGCCAAAATCCACTCTCAGGAACACAAGGGCTATAGCAATTTTCACTCCAAATAAACTATTAGCACCAAAAAAATATGCTGAAACTCTGGTTCAATTATTTCTTCAATTACACGAAATTTTGTGTTAATTATGAAAATGCATCCTGGTGCAGGTATACGCTATGGTTCAAAAATTTAAGAGAGAAAAGTTGTCCTATGATCCTGCCTTGGCAAGCAAGAAAATAAAAAGATGTAAAGTGTCTTGAACAGGATAGAATGTTCCTGGACCAGGTGATGCTATAATGACCTCGAAGATGCTAGTTTATTGTTTTGGCTATTTTATCCGGATTGCAGCTTGCAGATATTTTCTGAGAGCTGGCACTTCAGCATAGGCTACGTTCTTAGTTTTATGTTTGGGAAGTGTTCACCATAGGTGAGGTTCTTAATTTTTCATTCATTTACAGAAGAGTACTTTTTGGTGAACCCTCATAGAATTTTAGTGTATCATGATTGGTGTATCACAATTTCACATTTATTTCATCTTAATTCATCTCGAAAAGAATTGGCATTTTGATCTCAACATATGGTATTTTCAGGGACCCACATGTCATACCATGGAAGAAGGGCAACATTGTGTATGTCTTCATGATATTCTTGATGTACTCTCGAGGGTGGTGGCTATTTACGCTGATGCATGTTCATTATTGCCATAGAGGGGCTTTAACTTATCATTTGAAAGATGTGCATGACTATGATTAATATTAGTTGGGTATGTGGCCTAAAGATATTAGTTTTCTTTGGTTCAAACTGTGGACAACAAGATGTCTAAGGGGCTTGATTTGGTTGAAGTTAAACCTATTTCTTCCTCTGATATTATCTTTTGAGATTGGGTAATGGTTCTAAAGTGTTTTCCTAGAATGATCCTTGATTTGATGAATATGGGAATTATCCCCATAGGTTTGGAAAGAATGTTGCAGATTTTTGTGAATATGGGAATTACTTTGGAATTCGTTCTAAGATTGTGCAAACGTAAACTTGTTAAAAAAGATGCCTCACTTTGGATATATGTTTTAAGATTGTGAAAATTTGTTGTCCTCTTCAGATCAAGATTATAGTTTAGAGTTACAAAATTTATAGATTAAGATCATTGATTAGGATTCCATATCATCACGGTTACAGTTTATGTTTGTTGAGGGTTACGAATCAAGGTTAATCATTAGAGAATCAAGACTAAGAGAGAGAGAGAGAGAGAGAGAGAGAGAGGACAATGGGGAGAGGGAGATATATGGAGAAAGTGGAATGCAAGTGCAAAAGCGACAAGGGGAGGAGAGAGAGAAGGCATAAGCGAGAGGCTGAGAAGGGGAGGGGAGGGAGACAGAGAAAGTGAGAGAATGAGCAGAGAGAATGAGTAGGGGAGATAGGGATAGGGAGAGAGAGAGAGAGAGAGAAAAAAAAAAGGTAGTGAGGGCGAATGGGGGAGCAAGAGAGAGAGAGAGAGGGGGGTAGGAGAATGAAAGCAACAACCATAAGGGAAGACTAGGAGTGGGGGAGGAAGGTGATAACCGATGGATAGAGAGAGAGGAGGGATATCAAATACAAATGTGTGTGAAAGAAATTAGAGCATCCAAACCAAAATCAATTGGCAATAGGAGGAGAGACCCAAGATCTTTATAAGCACTTACACAATGCTATAATTAAACATTCGATCTCACACGTCCCTGCACGTGTGGCATCACTTAAGCCAAACACGTGGAAAACTCATATTAGGTGGCGTGGAGCACGTGTAGCCACTCGGCCAAACACACAAGGGTGACTCTGCTCTAATATCATGAATAAATTAAAGCATCCAATCTAAAACCAATTGACAATAAGAGGAGATCTAGAGGCCCAAAATCCTTAAAGCACTTACATAAGGCTATAACTACACATTCTCACATTAAGAAGTGGGGACGTAGTGGGGAAGAGAGGGCCCAAAGTGAGGGGGAGAAGGTGAAGGGCAAAGGGCGAAGGGGGAATGGGGGAGATGGCTATAAGAGAGGGAAAGTGAGAGTGAAAGAGGGATAGAGACATACCATTGCAATTTCCGGCACTACACATTTAGTTCTCTTTCTCTTCGTTGGTTGAGAGAAATTTAGTAATTAGGATGATGGAAAGGTTGTTGAAGAATGCAATCTGGCTCATATGAGAGGCAAATGAGGAACAACATATTCAAGGAGGTTGAATTTACTTTAAGCCATTATTGATTTTGTTAAATCCATTTTTAGCTACCCATATGTAGTTTTCGTATTCCTAGCCCTACCAATTCGTGGGTATCTAGATTCGTCTACAAGAGTCCAACCTGATAAACTCAAGTCCAAGGTTTCACTTCTTGGTAATATTGTGTGCTCCCAGTTTGTATGCTTTCAAAGAACATGTGGGAAAGAGAAAAGAAGAGAGAGAGAGAGTACTGTGAAGACTTTTTTTTTTTTGGCCACTGTCTGATAAGACTTAAGAGGTAACAAACTTATAATAAATGAGATTCCCCTAACACTTTTGTTCTTCTCTTGCTTCATGCAACATTGCACCATTGTGGCAACCCGTTTCTGCCTCAATTAATACTCCTATTGTCTCTTATTACCTTTTTCTCAATACACATTAATTCAGCCTTCTCTCTCTCTCTCTCTCTCTCTCTCTCTCTCTCTCTCTCTCTCTCTCTCTCTCTCTCTCTCTCTCTCTCTCTCTCAGCATCCGTTACACTGCAACACTTTGAATTTTCAATAGTAATACTGCATAATGTGTGAGAAAGCTTCGCCTTCTTTTCTTTTCTTTTCCACGATTCAATCTCCTATAACATCCCACCGTTCGACATATTGAAGCACTCTTTTCTGACTTTTTCATTAGTGCTACAACAAATATAAAGGCAAACCATTTACTCGGAGGACTAGTTATTCTCTCCTAATGGCTTCCAAACAATATGTGTCAATTCTTCTCTTGCTTATTTTCCTTGTCCTCCCCCACATGGGAAATGGAACATACAGAATCCGTGATTTAACCCTCCACAACAAGAACAATCATCATCAAACAATGGGTGGTGCAAGCCTTTCTGCCCACAGCCTGCACATAAGGTTTGGTTTCCTCCCCAGATCAACACCCATTCCACCTTCTGGTCCGTCAAGACAACACAATCAACACGTCAAAGGTGACGTTCATGTCAGTACAATCAACGTTGGTATAGGACATTAAGGTGAAAACTTGATGTAACTAAACAACAAACATTGTTGCTGATGTACTATTTCAATTTTCCTGTCTTGTAATAACTTTGCCATATTACATGATCCAACCATACAGTTACCAGGTAAGAGAAAAATTGACTTTGATCTTGTATTTACCTTCTTTTTTTTGTTTGAGTTTATTACATAGACTATATTCAAGAATTAGAATATACAAATTACTTTCAGGATTACCAAACAAGCCCTTAATTACTTTCAGGATTGCAGACACAAATTTGGGATCCATTGTAATCTAAATGGAGTTAATAGTTTAGACATTTTATTTCTGAAATATAGCAAATTTGCAGGCTCATGACTTTAGTGATTTGACCAAAAGGATTGCTTAAAGCAGCAAAGATTACTAGTTCCTGGAACAGGGATCAATGATTGGAAAGTTTTACCTTTTCAGAAGCTCTCTCAATTTCTTATTTTCTTTTCATAAATTGATATAATAGTATCTTACCAAAATTAGGACAAACTGAAAGTCAGGTACATTGCCTAAATCAGGTCATTTATCCCAAAAGACGGGCATGCTTATAATTCACAATAGTAAAATGGCTGGCCTGGCCATTCAAGCTGGTGACCTAGTGGCAATGATGATAAATCTAGATCACTCACAGATAACGATCATAAATGTTAGAGATTACATAAGTTTAATGCAGTAAGGAAACTCCATTAAGGGACTGTGGCCTCTAACTGACTTTCAACTAATACTTTATCACTTTTGAGTAGCTGCTTCATGTGGGGTTTTGGTAGTCATCTGATCAACGGCATGCACTATGCTCTGGAGCTCCTCCCATATGGCTTTGTACACCATTCTCTGCCTATTTACAGCTGATTGTCCCTCAAAGGCTGAAGAGATAACATCAATGCTGCAGAGTGCATATACATGGTCAATGCCATATAAAAATATACAATCTATAATATGCCATATAATCTCGTAAAATACGTACACCTAAATATATATCATGTTTAATGTGAAAACATACATTTAGCAATAAAATGAAGGTGAACTAGGTCACATGAGTCGATTCCTAAGATGGAGGTAATGGAGTAAAACATGGAGCAGACAAGGTTAATTTTTGTCTGTATGTATACATAGACAAATGAGTAACTGATAGCAAAACTTTTCTCAGACGTCAGATGTGGGTTCTCAGGAGCAGGTTTTCATTGCAGAGTACATGGAAGTTTAAAGCTTCCAAGAGCTGGTGACCTTTTATAGGCAGTTTATTCACAAATTTAACAGTGACATGGTGCTACAGAAGATTAGAGATTGCATGATATATGATGAATTTTCATTGAACTTCTTCACTGCATGTGATTCTATGCTGCTTTTGATCAAAAACTACTTACGCCTCTCTAACATTTCACATCTAATAACTAATAGATTATCATGCCTCAAGAAAACCAATGTACAAAAACAAAGTGAACCAGATGGGCACGATGCGGGTCAACCATTCACATTTAAAGACAGAAGATGAAGCTATAAGATGAAAAGCTTCCCTGTTGTTTACTATCTGTTCAAGTCTGAAGGGGTCTGACATACTTGCAAAGTTACAATTAACAATTCATGACTGCTCCCTTTCAGAAATGATATTTTGTAGAAGCTTTTTCTATAAAAATGCAGAATCTAAAAGGATGGAACTAATACTACTTTGCAACCTAAAAGCAAAGGAATCATTTGGAGATCATGAATAAGAAAGGACACACCAATTGGTTTAGTTTGATAACAAGAATCAAAACGACCAAAAAGAAGTTGAATATTTCATGAAATTTTTGGTTGATGCAGCATCGAATGACAATCAGAATCTGCACTTACCTGACATGCCGACCATCCCCAGAAGCATCTTTTACAGTGACCGATTCTGCATTTAGCTGTTCCTTGATCTGTCAAAGAAAAATTAAAATCCATTAAAATCTGAGTTGGGGACACCCCCCACCCTCCTAAAAACAAAACTAGTTGTTAATGAAGAAACAACAGTATAAAAAAAGAAACATTGACGTAGGAATGATTTATAGACATTGTATAATTGTATTAATTAATTTTTTGTTGTTGGCCAACGAGATTAATAATTTTCAGAATATGAGTTTTCAGAATACGAGATTAATATGAGTTTTTTTATTGTATTAATATGTATATATATCATATATGTATATATATTTTCCATATTCGGGTTGCTTGATTTAAAAATGAATTTCTTTGGATAAAAAATACAACAACAATGAATTTATACCTTGTTCTCCATGGACTGCATGAGAGGGGAGTCGATGGAGCCAGCACCGTTGACGTGGGTGGCTCGAGTAGTGAATCTGCTCCCACCACCAAATTCCAATCTCCTCCTGTTCCTGTATTGGTTCCCGCTTGCTCTATTATTTAACAATCTGATGCTCTGAATCTTAGATACCAACTGCTCTTTCCTCAGTTCAGCAAATAAGGATGGCAGAGCTCGACTTAGCGTGGAGGCTGATAACACGTACGGACGCACCATCACCATCATAGCCGCCATGCTTTCCTTTCTCTAATCTCTACCTCTGTCCCAACCCCGTCCTCGTTTCTTCTCGGTTAGCCAAAAAGAGACAACATAGACTTTTTGGGCTGTATCTTGGGCCGTGATATCCTCGCATGCCAGCCCTTGATTTGTTAATGGGCTGATCCTCCTTGAGACTGCTAGTTACAAATTCTAAAAGGACGCCCTTTTGAGCTTCGCAAAATATAGTCTTTATAAAATGAATAATGCTATTCTTACCACATTTCTTATACCACATTCTTATACCATCTCACGTGTCATTACTTTATTGGACAAAGTTTTTCTTTTTCTTTTTGGGTTTTTATTTTTATTTTTTAGTATCCAATGTATGAATGCCATGTAAGTTGCCACATAAGGTGGTATGAAATTATGGTATAAAAATGTGGTATATCTAGCACTACTGTATTAAAATTTTGAGCATATTTCAATTTATACCTATGAGATTTGATGTTTTCACAACTTTCGTCGTATAATTTAATTTTTTCAATTTAGTATCTAATATTTTAATTTACTTATAATTAACTATTGTCATATTTCTCTAATTAGACATTTATTAATAATTTGACAGTTGCGAGTCTCATATTTTTGCCAACCTGTAAGCCGAATGACATCTCTTCATTTGTATTATCAGTACATCAAGTTTGATATAAAATTTGAGAGGTCATTTAAAAATGAAAAAAATTCTTATGAAGCACTTCTTACGGGGTAGTTTGGGAGGTCGTTTGGCCTTATAAGTCAACAAAAATATGGTATCTGCAACTGTCATGTCATCAATTAAAGTATGATAGACAAACATACAAATAACATTAGTTAATTGTAAGTAAATCAAAATGGTAGGTACTATATTGAAAAATTGAAACGATAAGGTACAAATTGTGAAACCCCCCAAACCTCATTAGTGTAAGTTGTAATTTGCTCTAAAATTTTCTTAACAACAATTGCATGATATTATACAACGCATATAAGTATATTTATTTTATTCGGATATGAGTATGTTTATTAGGTGATAGAAATAAATATTCGTTGACTTTAGGTACCAAATTTCAATATTTTTTCATTTTAACTACAAAAGTTCTTATGTTATTTCACTTTAGATACTAAATTTCAATTTATGTACCAATTTTTAAAAATGTGGTTCTACCAAACGCTCGACAGTATTCACCTAGTGCTTTCTTTTGTTTACAAACTCAACTGTGACCACAACATTTAAAACTTTTTTACTGATTTGTTGTTTCTTATAGTGTTTGCGAGGTTTAAACTTAAATTTGTAGTCTTTAAGTTGTAGTACTTCATCCCCAAGTCTAAATAAAAAACATTAAATTTTTATAAATTTCATACAATCACAGCTATATACGAAACCGAAAAAAAAATCAACGAGCATTCGACACTTTATCAAAAAAAAAAAAGGGTTTTATTGTTTTATTGAAAATCTATATATTGACATTTGATATTTAATCTTAATTTTCTGTAAAAAAAAAAAAAAAATTGTTTCTTATTATTTCTTTTAATTTTACAAAAATATACCAAAATTTGATGTTAATGTGTTATTTGGGTGATGCTTATTTGATAAAATAAATAGGTGGTTGATGTGGCGTGATAAAATGTAACAAAAAAAGAAGGTACTGTAAATATGAAAATGTAGTATACAACTACGATAATGTTAATTGTTATATATATATATTTTTTTTCATATTTGTATCTTAATTTGTGTATCATTACTTTATTAGATAAGGTTTTTTTTTTTTTTTTTTTAGATTTTATTTTTTAATTTTAATGTTTAATATATAAATATCATGTAAACTAGTATAAAATTATGGTATGAAAATGTAATAAGTGTAGCATTAATTAATATATTATACAAATAAGTAAAGGTGCTCTTGAATCCATTGGATGATCAGTTATTTTAACGCTAAAATAAAAAAATAAAAAAAATCATCAAAGAAATCTACAGCTGCTCATAATTAAGAATTTAAGATTAAGAAAATAATAAAACGAAATCAAAGAGAGAAATTGAGAAAGGAACAGCACAGCCAAAAGCCTCCAAGCCAACAGCGGCGTAGTCCTTTTTTTATATTAAATTTTGTTATCTCATATTCAAATAAAAAAAGTAAAACAAAATCCGAAACTCCCATTCGGAGGAAGAAAGACGGTGGACCGTGGCTGTCTCTCACATAACACAATTTCTAATTCCTATTTGCTATAAGCCCCAAATCGCAATTCCGTCTAATCTTCAGTCGTCGTCTTCCTCTATCGTCATCAATAATAATCTATCTGGCCGCTGCTACTAATTATCTGATTCATCCGATAAGTAAATGTATTCAACTTTTATAATTAGGGTCAGATTGTCCTCCTAGAAATCCTGTTCTTATTTATTATATTATATATGATACATACCAATTCTTCAATCTTGATTGCAACTCAGAATAATCAGAATCATCTGATATTTTGTTGATATGTTGATGGATCTTCTGGTGATGGGGTTGTAATGTTGTGGGATTGAGAGATGAAGGATGGGATTGGAATCGGTTGGTGGGTTCTTGGGCTTAATTGGAGCATCCAACAGGTCCGTCCAGTCGCTGATTCGTCATCCTTAGTAGACTAAAAGTGTGTTTGTTGTTGTTGTACTTGTTGTGTATATGTATATGATATCATCATCATCTTCATCAATGGAGGCGTTGGGCAAGGGCGATTTCTGGGTCGGAGCTTGATTTTCGATTTTGGACCATGGATGAACTCAGCCCTAGTCCTCAATCCAAAAACCCCGCTGCCTCTTCGTGGCATCCTAGCCAGCTCCTCTTTAGCCCCTATTCCACGCAGGGTGAAGCTGCCAACAACAAGTCCCAACCTTTGCGTGTCGTTGTCAGAAGACCCGTAAGTGTTTCCATTACTTTGTAGCAAATTTTTAAGCGGTGTAGTGAGTCGTTCACTTCATTTCTTGCTCTTGGCTAAAGAATTATTCATCTTTGAAAATGTTTGCATGCTGCAAATTTCCATTCATCTATATATATAACTTGCATCGGTTTGGGTGAAAGACTTGTAGCCGCCTGCCTTTTTTTAAGGGGGTGGGTGGGAGGGTGGAGCGGGCGTACTCATGGGGAGAAAAACGAAAATGATATGAAAGAAAAAGGGTGATAATTTAGATAAGTAATTCAAAGGATAATGCTATGCAGGAGGTTTGGCAGGCATAGCAGAGATGTCATTTTAAATGCTATCCAGCTTTGTTTCAGGTGTTGTATATGGCGGGAGTGAAATTGTTTTAACTTTTGTGTGCCTCCCATGTTCTAATCATGTAGTAGTGTTGCTCTAAATTTGGAGATGAGCTATAATTACTTATGTTCCTTTTTAACTTGTAACAATAGCTGGAAAATAAGTTTCGAATGTTGAAGTATAAGTATAACACACCTTTTTATGCTTAAATCAGTTATCTTATGTAGCAGGTCAAATTAGTTTGCCCCCTTTGTTTCTCCGGCACCTTCATTGCCATTTTAATATAAATCATTATTTATAGGCATAGTAAATATCTTCCTTTCTTCCCATTGTTAGTTCTATATCACTTTGTTAATTGGGATTCTTTCTCTCTCATAATAAAAAAGGTATTCTGTCTCTCCTTTACCCTGAAATCTTTGTAAGGTTATTTGTTCTTTCTAACCAGCACTTGTTCAGTAGGCAATGGAATAAAAGTAGGTTGGCAATTGAATTACACAGTTTGCATGCTTACCTTCATTCTTGGCCTTGCGTTTGATACTAAAGTTGTAAATGGATCAGATTGTTTGGATCAGGGCACATTCAAATTTATCCAAGTAATAATTTTCAAGTCTGGCTTGATCCTTCAATTAAATTAATTAGATTTTATAGGACTGGAAACTTTATTTTTATTTGACTGCCAAGTCTGATCTTTCGCTTGATTGCAACTTTTGATAAAAATGCTGAAGAAACTTGAATTATCTTTAACTTTGGGTTGACATGTACCTGGCTACCTGCAAGGCTGCACCAACCTAGAGATGTTGATGTAAAGATATCAGACAGATAAAATAAAAGGAAAAACAAATTAATCGATATTTAAGGGTGGAGAATTACTTAATTGAATTCTTTATAGAATTATGCAGGTAAAGGATTCTGCTATTATACCATAACTTATTTGAGAGTAGCATCTGAATTCTGTTTATTCCTGATTGGTACCATCTTTGTGAATACATCTCATCATGAGAAGCAATTGACCCTACAAAATGGGAAAGTAAAGTAATTAGCTCTATTTAAATATGAGAAGTATGCAAAAACTAAGAAATTAGGGTATTAAATTATGATAATCACGTGTCTATCACTGTCCGTTCAATGACCTACCTTAAAGTTCCTGTGTCTCAAAATGTGCATTTCAGTATTGATATGCAATTTTTTTTAACTGCAATATTGTCTTTTGAGGTATCATTTTATATAGCATATTTTGATGTATGATGTCCTTGTAACTCATTCTCTGTGCACGGGTACATGTCTTGATTTGAAATTATTTGAAGCAGATATTTGCTGACACACAACATTCTATTATGCAGTTGGTGGCAAGACTAACCAAGGACATTGTTGAAACATACCAACTATGCAATCCGCAGTTTAAGTATTCAGAAGAATTGAATCCAAAGAGATATTTGACCAGCCCATCAATTGGAGTACTCAATGATGGCTATGATAATGTTAACTCAGATCTTATTCTGACTGTAAACTTTGTCTTGGTCAATCTAGACACACAGCGAAGGTTTGCTATTGTCTGTGTTTTTCCTTTCCATCTTTTTTTCTTCACTGCTTTGTGCTTCAAGGGAAAATCAACAATCGTTAACATGAAGTAAATAAATTGGAGAGTGTCCTCTTAAAATAGTTCAAAATTTAATGCAAAATTGCTTTAGTTGAAACATAAGCAAGCTCACATTGTCAAAAGGAAAATTTACCCCAGTAATATACATGTAATCACTACAATGGCTGGCATCTGCCCGGCCTCTGTGTTTGAGCCCTCTGAGTCTGAACTTACTGATGTTCAGATTTTTCTTTTTTATTTCTTTTTACCCAGAAAGGGCACATAGATGCCTTGAAGGACTGTGGCGTAACCAATTATTTTATTTTCTGAAATCTTCTCTGACATAAAATTGATTTATTTATGCCATATATGCAACTCTTAGATTGTGCCATGTCCACTGTTGGAGTGTTTTAGGGTTTCCTACTAGTGCGAGTTTTGATCTACGGAGAGAGGAATTAGCAAAGGGGAATGAAGACGAAGCAGAAGAGGAAAACTCTCTCTATATTCATTCCATCTTTTAGATATGTGATTTGGGTTGCGATGCAGGCCTATCAAATCATCTGATTTTCCCTTTAGGCTTTTTTAATCTCCACCCCGATTGTCAAGGTTGACGCTCAGGGACGGACGCAGGGGGCGGCTAGGACAGGCTACAGCCCCTCCAATTTTTTTTTTTTTAATACCTATAGGACAATTTTAGCCCCTCCAAAATATAACCCATACAGCCCAATAGGCAATAGCCCATACCCAGTTACCCCAAAGTCCAAACCCAAGCAGAGTAAAGCATTACTAGATGTATCTTTCCTTTGCTTATTAATGAAATTCACTTGTACCACGGAGTTTTGTTAAACTAAATTTTATTAAATTCATTATATATGTTTGTGTGATTGTGTAATTTTAATAGGTTCTCTAAAAATTTGGGAAATGTCATTAAAACAAAGGAGACTCAGTCGAAATTTTTAGAGATTATTTCCACCAAGGAAAATTAGCTTCAAGTTTATCCCACTCAAGAGTGAAATCCTAGATCCGTGCCTGTTGACGCTAGGAGTTACTTCAGATGCTCCATCCCCATAGTTGCTAGACTTCCTCTGATTGATGCATAATCCGTTATTACATCTTAGCTATATAAATTGTTGGTCCCATTTGCTCAACTTAGCTTCTGAAACATTTACTTTTCAAAATGTTATCAGAACTTTGTTTGTCTATATAGACTTGTGGAGTCTTGGTAACTTCACTTCTTTTCGTAGCCATTCAGTTTCATCAGGTTTGCTTCAGTCCATGACCTATTTGGGCCGCTTAATATACATTTTTGAGCCCATTTCCTATTAGCTTAATCTTATGATGCAATAAGTTCTTCAACACATTTAATAAGGTATTTGCACTGTGTGCTTGTAAATTCATCAAGTTTGTCCTTATGAGGTCTCACGGTTGTAAGAAAATGAAAATGGGAACATATATAATTAATGATGAAAGAATAGCAGAGATATCAAGTGTATTTATAAAAGTATGTTGTAATCTGTGCTTCCCATGGTGGCCTACCATCAGATTAACTTAGACTTTAATTAGTATTTTATTTTAGGGTTTTTCTCCTTTATTTTTTGCAGATACATTGTCAAAGACGTTCTTGGCCATGGGACATTTGGTCAGGTTGCTAAATGCTGGGTTCCAGAGACTAACAGTTTTGTTGCTGTGAAGATCATTAAGAACCAACCAGCATACTATCAACAGGCATTGGTTGAAGTATCCATTTTGACAACGGTAATGCTGTTCCCCTTTTAAATATGTGTCTCATGCTAACTTTCTTACTATTTACTTTACACTTCTTTTGCAGTTAAATAAGAAGTATGATCCTGAGGATAAGCATCACATTGTTCGTATTTATGATTACTTTGTACATCATCGTCATTTGTGCATTTGCTTTGAACTGCTTGATACAAATCTGTAAGTCACTGACACTACCTTAATGTAACTTGATGCACCATTTTACCCTTGATTATGTGTAATTGTTGTTTTTAGTTTCTTCCCCCCGCATGATTTTGACATTTTGCAGTTATTCAGGTATGAGCTTATCAAGATAAATCATTTCAGGGGACTATCCCTGACCATTGTCCAATTGTTTTCTAAACAAGTAAGATAGTTCTTGCTTGGATATGAATTTGGGATTGTTTTCTCCTTTGATGATGTAATATCTTAACTCTTCTTTTTTCCTTTTTGGTAATTTTCTTTAAAATAGATTCTACATGGATTGGCTCTGTTAAAAGATGCTGGGATAATTCACTGTGATCTGAAGCCAGAAAACATTCTCTTGTGCACAAGGCGAGTTACTTTTTGTGATAACTTTTGGACTATTTGTGTGATAGATCTCTTTCATGTTAAAATTGAGTAGTGTTCCTTGAAAACAACAGTGTTAAGCCAGCAGAAATTAAAATTATTGACTTTGGATCAGCATGCATGGAAGATCGAACTGTTTACTCCTACATTCAGGTTTGCATTACTGCTTACTCCTAGGCTTATCGAAGTCTTATCGTGATGAGGAGGGGTCTCATAGATGCATATTTTCCATTTGTTCTGCAGAGTCGGTACTACAGATCTCCTGAAGTTCTCCTTGGGTATCAGTATCCTTGTAAATGAAGTGATGGATTTGTATTTTTTGTACTAGTTATTTTGTCTCTTGTGTCTTGATTGGTTCCATTTATTATCTTTATCTTGGTTGGAATTTAATCCTTCCGACCCCAGTTCACTGCAACTTATGGGATGGATATTGGTTTATGCTACAGTTTGAGTTTAGGTTCAGTTGTACTTTACTCAGACCTAACAATAACCTGGAAATGGGTTTCATCTGAGGTTTCTGGGAAAGCTACAATTGACCTCTTTTTTTTTTTTTTTTTTAAAGGTAAATCAATGCGCAAGCCTGTTTACATCACATTAGTATGCTAACAGTTTTTTTACTCCTGCCCCAACTGATATCTGGTCTAATTTAAGTTGTTCAAGCTGGACCGCAAAAACTTCTGGAGTTGTCTTGAGATTTGTAACCCTTACAAGTTTTGTCTTCAACTGTCATGAATCTCTGAGCTGCAGTAGTACAATCTTGCCTTTTTATTGTTGGTTTGTTTTGCAGGCTGCAATTTTACTAAAAATGTCTAATCTTAGTGCTCTTGAACAGAACAAATCATTGTTCTTTCTGTAAATAATATTCTGTGTTCACTTCCTATTTGGTGCATTAGAGGTTTAAAGTATGATCCAGTTTTTGTACTCATATTTCATCCTATAGGGGTTTTTGTTGGCCCTTAACCCTTTTACAGATATACTACTGCTATCGATATGTGGTCCTTTGGATGTATAGTTGCTGAATTGTTTCTGGGATTGCCATTGTTCCCAGGAGCTTCAGAATTTGACCTCCTGAGGCGAATGATTGAAATACTTGGGTATGCTTTTTCTTCTGTATTTTATTAAGCATCATTCTGCTATGCTTGACTTTTGATGTTTTCTTCTGTGACTTTTTATTATTATGATTGCCTTGTTTTCATGAAGATTTTGTTTAATTAAGGGTAATATAGTTTTTATAGTTGTTTTAAAATTAATAAATGACAGATTCTAATTCTCTCCTATTGAATTAGTGCTATTGAGCACTGAATCAAGATTTCACCTAAAGCTTTATCTCAATGTCTGATATGAATGTTCTTTATTCTCTAATTTCTCTATTCGTCTTCTCTCAACCTTTCTACCGCACAGTCAACATTACCATCCTAAAACTTTAAGCCCAACCTCTGTCGCTACTGGAGTTTCCATTGTTGATGTTTTCTTGCTATACGAGTCCCAAACCAATAAGACTTCTCTTATTTTCCCCTTAGAACCCTAAAACCCGGATAATTTTCCTAAATTTTAGCCACCAAATAATTATTTAGATAAACATTTGGAATGTATGTACAATTTTAGCCTCCAATTGATAATTGATAAGGGATTTCCTCTGGGAGGGGAGTGATAAGAGGAGAAAGGACCATTTTATGAATTGGGATATGGTTGTGAGACCAAAAGAGAAAGGGGGTTTTCTATTGGAAATTTATTAAAAAGGAATAATGCATTTTTTGGATAAGTGGTTGT
Source organism: Dryas octopetala (assembly GCF_963921425.1). NCBI lineage: Eukaryota > Viridiplantae > Streptophyta > Magnoliopsida > Rosales > Rosaceae > Dryas > Dryas octopetala. The sequence continues at coordinate 29,409 of NC_141368.1, forward strand.
GGCATTTTTCTCAAGAGTGGGATAGAAGTGGATTCCGTGCTGATGTCATTGTCTAAGCATTTAAGAGACATTGTCTTTTTTTTGTTATTTATCCCGATTGGGCAGGACTTTTGCATTGATTGCTGGTTTGATGGCTATTGTGTTTGTAGTCGGCTTGTGCTAGATGGACTGCTTGTCCATCTCCTTTTGTTTCATTTCTGTTTTCCAATATTAAAAAAGTAAAAGTATTTGGACTTTTCCTTTATTGCAGCTGGAAAATTCCTGCAACTTATCACCCTTAAAACCTTTTGACAAACCCTCATATTATAACCCTATATTCTTTTTAAGAAAGTCCATTAGCAAGCCCTACAAAGTTAAGGCTCTCCTGTGTGTGTGCCTAAGTGGAGATATGGAGGGCGATAATTTGCTGTTTGTTGATGTGGCGACTGATTTCCTGAGTTGGATATTAGCACTTTTTTTTTTTTGGCTAGATGAATTAGCACATTTATTAGTTTCTTGGGTTCGTTTTTTTTTTTTTTTTTTCTCGCTCTTTCTGTGCAATTGTTTCAAACATCTTTTTTTGTATGGTTGTAATATTGTAGAGGGCAACCCCCTGATTATGTACTTAAGGAAGCAAAAAACACAAGCAAGTTCTTCAAGTGCATTCGGAGTATGCACAATGTGGAGAACGGGGAATTTTCTGCAAGTGGAAAAAGTGCTTATCTAGCATTAACAGAAGAAGAATACGAAGCTGTAAGTGTCAATATTATAGAATTTTTGGAAAACAAAGATCCTATAAAAGATGGTTAGAAGAAAAAGAAAAAATTTGATGGGTATTACATGACTCTCTATATCTCTAATTAATCTTTCCTTCAAAAGTTCTAGGAATTTAAAATGGTGGAATTGTTCTAAGCTTTTAGTTTTTTTAGTCCTTTTTCTTTGGGTCTTGGTTTTTAAATACCCTGTGTTGTAATGTTTTCTGTTTAGTTCTTATGGTCACTGGTTTCTGTTCAGAGAGAAATGAAAAGACCAACAATTGGGAAAGAGTATTTTAATCATATGAACCTTGAAGAAATTGTTACGAACTATCCGTATAGGAAGAGCTTGCCTAAGGAAGACATGGTTAAAGGTTTGCTTTATGCTTCTGAATATTCAAAGCTGACGACACTGAAACTGTTTAATGCATAACTACTTTCTTTAAGTGAAGTTACTAATGGCTGTTGTATGGTATCAAATATGTGGCAGAAAGTCAAATACGACTAGCTTTGATTGATTTTTTGAGGGGACTCGTTGAGTTTGATCCTGCAAAACGTTGGTCACCTTTTCAGGTTTTTAAATTTTCACCACTACTTGGAAATATTTCATCTCCGACACTTTATTTCTGACATAATGCTGAATAATTACATATAAATGGATTGTGAGTTGAACTTGTACCTGCAGGCTTCAAAGCACCCTTTTGTTACGGGGGAACCTTTTACACGCCCTTATAAACCTCCCTCAGAGACCCCTCGCATGGTAAGTGGACCTCATGTATGAACTATTTAAATCTTCTCATAAACCTCCAACTATCTGAAAGAGTTTTCAAGTGATATCAAATGTAATTCTGCTTGTTATTCTTCTTTATTGCATCAATTATGTGTTGGGTTTTGGCAAATTCTACATACTTCTTTAGTTCATGATCCATTGTAATTTGTATAAACTTTTTATGCTTGGTAATGAAATTCCCGGGTGGTTATGTAAAACTTGTTTTTAAATCAGTTTTATATTCTAGTTGAAGTTTAACATCTTTTATTTGTTTCTGTGTCTTGTAATGAACTTATGAGGATGACCTCATCCTAGATCCCGAGTCCTTTTTTTAGCCTTTGTTTGTGCAATTGAGATGCATGTACATTTTAGCTATTAATTTTTACCTATTAATCTTATTTGTTGAGCCATGTTTTGCCTAATTCTACCATAACTAGGTTGCTTATTACAGTAGTTAGCTGTTGGCTGCATTAGAAATTATGGAGGAGATAAATTTAACTGTTTTCTTTCTCTTTGTCCTCCTTCTTTGTCTTTGTCCTCCTTGTCTTCTTCTTTTCCCCTAGCCCGTTGCTCAAAACATAAGAGTGGACCATCACCCTGGTGGTGGGCATTGGTTTGCTGCTGGTCTCTCTCCTAATGTAAGCTTGCTGCTCCTCAAAATATGTCCTTTTATAATTATTGTTTGGTTGTCCACATCTTTAATCATTATCTCAGCTATAACTATATTTTCTCCTTTGCAGATTCCAGGCAGAAACAGGGTTTCCATGCATAGCAGCCCGCATTTTCAGGTGGTGCCATATGCACATGCTAATAGCTGTGGAAGTGTAGGAAGCCATGGTAGTTATAATGATGGTACAGGACTTGGAAGCAGCTATGGAAGTTATGGAGATACTAGTAATATGTTTGCTTATTATTCACCGGTTGGTCCATCCGGGATGAACATGCATACACAAGGCAATGTGTCAATGCTTGGAAGTAGTCCTGATGCAAGACGGAGGATTATTCAATATTCACATGGGAACGGACTTGGTATGAGTCCTTCGGCAGGAAATTTTGCTCCACTACCCCTAGGCACTAGTCCCTCACAATTTACTCCACCTAGCTCCTATAGTCAAGTTTCAGCTGGCTCTCCAGGACATTACGGTCCAACTTCTCCAGCAAGAGGCAGTTGTCATGGATCACCTTTAGGAAAGATGGCTGCAGTTAGCCAGTTTAATAGGAGAAAAAGTTGGGGATATCCTGGAGGCTCTCAAAATCAAGAGAGTTCCTCTTCGCATTGGCAAGGGCAAACTATTGATGGCCCCAGTTCTAGCCAAGCTGAGGGGAACTCTCAAGTACTCAGTAGTTCACCATCGCATCTGCATTTAAGTTCTAATTCTGGAAGCTGGAAGCAGCACCGAGGGGGCAGTGGTATTTCTGCTGGTTACTTAGCCATTCAGAACATGCCGGGCTCCTTCACAGGTGCTTCCAATATCCCAAAGACCACAGGAGTGGCTCATGACAAGCCTGAGTCTAGCCTGTCATTGCCTGATCCTGGGGATTGGGATCCCAATTATAGGTAAGCAGACAATATCTTTTAATTGCTACCCAAAGATATGATGATTCCTTTTTGAATGTGTTGCATGCTTCTTTATTTCATTAATTCATGTTTGCAGTCAAAATTTAGGTATCAAGCATGCACTGGACAGTCATTTGTAAGCATCCATAAGACTAGGATCCTATGACACAATTTTAGCCTTTCAATGACCCCTTACTGAGTTTGTAGTGCTGCTAGCCCAGATAACTCAAAGTAAGTGAGCTTGCTGCATGGTTGGCAATGGCCATAGCCTGGGTACTGGTGTTTGTAACCCAGAATGGCAGCCTTCTCTTTATTCAATTCATTCTTACCTATAGGATCTTCTAACGTATAATTGCTCCAGTCATGGTATATCTTTCACATTTTCTACATGTGCATCTTAATTAAGAATAACATAGTACAAAAGTTTGCATTGTTGCCTTACATAAGCAAACCTTAAATTGTTTGGTCCGTCCATGATTATGACTATAATGTGGTATGAACTATTTTAGCAAGCATGTTAAAGTTGAATGCCAATTTCATCGTTAGCTATTCGTTGGGCTTCCTGGCTTGGAGTTCATATAGGCTCAAGGGTTTATTTGTTTGGAATTTGATGTGCATTCTTCTTTCTTTTGTCTTTCCATTCTCACTCCAGTGATGAACTTCTTCTGCAAGAAGATGGTTCGGATGTAAGCTGCTTTACTACTGAGTTCAGCAAAGGCATGTATCTTAATTCTCCAGAAACATTGGTTGGGGTTGGAAGATTCAACCGTGCATCAAGTACAAGCTCAGGCTTATCCTTTCAAAGGTCAATTGTATCATTCATCAAGTTTGTTCACTTAGTTACTCTGAATTCTGAAATCATGTGAACAGGCTTTAGACATCTACATGCCTTGTTTTCCTCAAAAGAAAATTATATTTATACAAGTATATTCCACAGAACTGATACAGCCTTCGGTAATGCAACAAAATATCTACATGCCTTGTTTTTCTCAACTGAAAATTATATGTATACGAGTATACACATAACCGATGCAGTATTAACTATACTCTAAAAGATGATCTGCAACAAGATATTCAAATGTTCCCATTGCAAAATATTTTATGGTGCAATTTGCTAATAGTGAGCTTTTTTACTTATTTGAAGAGTCAAAATGTTACAATTGACATTCTTTTCCAATTTGGAGGTTTTTGTCTTGATTTTGATTACAATTTTCTACCATCTGCTTCAGACAAAATGGGCCTAGTCAATCATATTCACATGCAGAGGTGGGTAGTCCTCCAACTAATGAACCACTTGCTGGATATATGCGCTTGTCAAAACCTTCTCATTTTGTGCCTCATATATCACAAAATTCTCCAAGCCGTTTGGGACAGCAATCTCAGAGGGTCAATCACGGAAGACCCACCAATTCTCGGGGAAATGATTGGAATCATGTGAAGGTGCAGCCCCCTCCTCCCAATTTTAACTCTGGAGGTCCACTTTCTCCAGGAAATAGCCCATTCAGCAACGGCACGTCTTGGGGTACTTTCTGACTTCACATCATAAGCCATTCCTCTCCATTTTCCTTTGTCTGTTATCATGCTAGTGAAAAAACGTGTTTTAGAATATATAATGTCTTTGTGGGAAGGGGGATTGAATGGAGGGACTGGGTATCTGAGATCATTTAAACTAATTGTGGCACTCTATTGTAGGGCGTAGAGCTAGTCATCCTGTCACTAGCATTCCACCTGCATCCCGCGGAAGAAAGGACAATGGAAGGATTACCTGATACTTGGAGTTGTTTTTAACTGTGAAGGATCAGATTCTAAGAGTTGGCAAGAACATCGTACAACTTGTACTCAATAGCTGACAGGGCTAGTGGGCTTGTGCTATGAAAATCCTCATCCAGATCATGCCCCATTCATTGTGCTTGCAAGATATAGTTTGTGGTTAATGATTCTCTTGTCTTTTTATGTTGCATGCAATTAGTATTCACATCTGTTTATCAAATGCCAGAATTTTAGATTTAGATATTGTGCTGATTCTGAAATTGCTTTTTATGCGTTTGAAGGAATTTAACCTAATTATTGAGATAAAATTGCAGCTGCTGAAAAGAATTTCAAGGGTTCGTGTAAATTGATGAATGGAGTTCGGGATTTGCCTTGGGATGTTGGGATGTAAATTTGACCTTCTCTCTCTTACTTTCTCTTTCCGAACTCTATTTTTTCATAAAAAGAAATAAAAAGATTTCGGCTGACAAGGTCAGTTGGAGATTTCTGGGACACTAGCTAAATCCGCTTTGTAAACCTTGTAAATTAAACTAAAATTTGTTTCTATTTTTTATATAATATAAACAATGCTGAGGATTTGTTCAATTTGAGTAAAGGAGATAAGGAAGAGGCTTAGGAATTTAGTAATTCATGTTCCTGTGGAAAATTTCGAAGAAAACAAAGTGTTGTAATGCAGCCACAGTACTGCACTCATCACTATACATTTATTAACTTTCCGTAGTTCATTTATTTGTTACTATTATTTCTGTGGTGAATGGAATTTACTTGTTGGAATTCTTTTTCTACACTATTAGTTGTTTATTGGTTCTGATTTTCAGTCCTAATCAGGTTGAGCACGATTTTCACATTTTCTTTTCTATCTTCATATTGGACCTGCATCATAAGCTTAATGTCACAATCATCAGGGAGGTTAGCCGTAGAAGGATTACTGTGCAAAACGCCAATACTTCCTTTGTATGATTGCATCAATATGATTTAATGCTTGTTTGGCACCTCCACGTCATTCTCATCTCTTCATATGATGCTATGGTTGAACTAGATGCATAATTGCTATAAGAGATTATCGTTTAGGTTTTTTTTTTGCCAATGAGATAGATTATCGTTTAGTTGAATGACTGAGTTTATAACTAGTACATACGAGTAAATAGTTATGTGAGGTTTTTGTACGGTTGAATGACTGCGCCAATGACACTTTCCTGTATGGTTGGTTAAGTACGTCAGCTACGTGGACAATTCGAATTTCTTTGCTTACATTTTATGAGATTTATTTGGCTTCAAAATTAGGTTATTTATAAATTTTTTTTTAGCTGAACTAAAGAATTAAATTTCAGATTTCGAGAAAATTTCAAAAGAATTTTTTATTTCATTAAAAATTTAAACTAAAACAATTAAAATTTTTAACAAAATTTTGATAATTTTGTTTTGGTAGTATTTTGAAACTTAAAAGGAATTTTTCAAAATTTAATTCTATGTGCTGAACTAGGTTATTTATAAATACAACCCAAAACATAAATATACTGACTTTTTCTTTTTGTCATATGGCTCTTTCAACGCCAAATATATATAATATACAAGAATACTCTAAAACTAACTGGTTAGTAAGTTAATATAAAGCTAACCACTCTATTGGGCTAACTGTATAATGTAAACTCAAAATCTGAATCGTCTATTTTTTAGGCCTTACTTCAAAGATTATCCCTGTAAAAAATCTCTAAAATCGGAAGTCATTTAGCCATTTGATTATAACAACAATTATTTATATGCTTTTATCGAAAATATTAATCGTCTATTTATTTGATCTTAATTAAATGACTAAATGATTTTCGATTTAGTTGATTTTTTGTAATGATGATTTTTGAAGTATGACCTAAATAATTGATGGTTCGGATTATGAAATTAGTTATGTGATAGGCCCAAAAGTATGGTTAACTTTATATTAACTTACTAACTGGTTATCTTTAGAACACTCATCTATATATATATATATATATATGATTTAGATTGCCACCAAATATTCATAGGAACAGATTTAAGAAAATAAAAAGGTAGAAAAAATATCCCAGTTATCAAAAATTGAAAGAAAAGAGAAAATCAAGAAAGACGAGGACAAAGAGAGAAGTTGTCTCTACACAAAAATGGCAGGTCGCTCACCACACAAAGCTGGACCCAATCTCTTCCAACCAATAGCATCTCTCCCTCCCATATCTTCTAAAACCCCTCTTACGCCGCTGTTTTTTCTTTCTTATTTTTATCTTTAACAATATATCCAATTTCTCTAATCTCATAAATGAATATAAATGATAAATATGCATATATATATTTAAAAAATAAAGGAAAAGAAACAAAAACCATTCATTTCCATACCAGAGCTAAAGTTGTTACCCACTCTATCAACCTCTCCACCTGTATGTTGTTGTGTTAACTTTGGGCTCACCGTCATTCTCTTGTTTTGCTCAACTAACAGTAACAACATTTCCTTCCTCTTTCCTGCGTCTACTGTTCAGGTACGCTAATCCTTGACTCTTACTTTCAGTGAGCTTTCTCATATACTCAAATCCTCTTTCTTTCCTATCTGAGATGGACTAAAAATGAACATTTCTCTGAGTTCCCATTTTATATATGTATATGTCTGTGTGCGTGTTTGGAGACTGAAAACGCTGCAAAGCCTGCAATCGAAAGATTGATAGCATGCAATTTTAATTCAACTCCATGATTTCAAGATTGCCATAATTACCTAAATCTCACTCACAGAAGAATCATGTTTTCCGTCTTGCTTTCATAATATATATATATATATATATCTCTTTTTTTTACCGTCATGAACTGTTTGTTACGTGTGGCGGCAAATGCTCTGATATTCTCGCCAAGTTCATATGGCTCCTAAAATGGTGTCATGTTGTACCAACTCATAGTTATTGTTCACTTACTATGTATTTTGGTTGAATTAGATACATTTTACGTGGAAAATGAAAACATTTCGTGTACTAATTCCTTTTCTTTCCCTTTAATTTTTATTTTTTGCTTCTAACTTTTATTTGCATAGTTTTTCTCAACCGGAATTCTCACCAATTGATTTATGGCAGATCTTAGAACGAGTAGTCAACCAATCCTCTTGGGCTAGTGAAGCATACATATTTTAGAATAAAGAGAACATAAGTTTTGCTTCTGATTATGAAAATTGTATACACGCAAGAAGAAGCCATATGATGGCCACAGCTGCTGTTATTGGGCTTAGTATGGGGAAGAGGCTCTTGAATTCTTCTTTCTATTTTTCAGATATCACAGAAAAGCTCTTTCATCTCAATGATCATGGGTTTGTACATTGTCAATTCTCTTCAACAAAGAATGTTGTCATTGCCAGAAAGTCTTCAGACTATAGTTCCAGATTTCCATCTTCAAATCGACATGGGCAGTCCATCAGGGCTCTGAAAGAACATGTAAATACTGCCTCTGCTCCTTCATCAACCACACAGCAATGGTTTCAGGAATTCAACGACTTGGAAGAGGAAAGCTCTGATCTTGGATATTCAGTGGAGGCACTTCTTTTGCTACAGAAGTCTATGCTGGAAAAGCAATGGAATCTTTCTTTTGAGAAAAAGGTATTAACGGATTCAACAATACAAAAAACTGACAAGAAGATACCGGTCACTTGTTCTGGGATTTCTGCTCGGCAGAGGAGGATGAGTACTAAGAGGAAAGCTTTCAGCAAAAACAGTTGTGTAATGCAACCTAGCACCAATAAGCATTTGAGAGCAATTATCAGCCCGGAGCTGCTTCAGAATCGTTTAAAGGGTTATGTAAAGGGTTTTATAAGTGAGGATTTGCTCACTCACACTGAGGTTGTACACCTGTCAAAGAGAATTAAAATCGGTCTTTCCATAGAGGCGCATAAATCAAGGTTATAGCACTTCTTTTCTTTCAATCATATGAATCCTAAGTGCTAAATTGACTTGGTCAATGTCCAGGACAAGACATTTAGAGTGATCACAGGACGAGTGCTGAAACATTGATTTATTGGTTAAAATATAGATATGTGTAATAAGTATGTTGTTGGACAAAACCCCATAAATTTGCAAGTTATGAAACTTCTACACAAATAGCAGGTAGTATTTCTTTTTGCAGGGTGCGGTGGTGGGTGTATGGGTCAAGTGGGGGGCAGTATTTCTTTTTCTGAATGTATTAATTGAAGTTCTCCCTTATGAAGACTGGTCCCTTCTGAAGGAAAAATTCATTGTTATCTGGTTGTTTTCCCTCTAATCCTAATCCTTGCATTTGGATTTCCAGACTGAAGGAGAGAATGGGATGTGAGCCCTCTGATGAACAACTTGCTACTTCATTAAGGATTTCCCGTGCTGAATTGCAGTCAAAGTTGATTGAATGTTCTTTGGCAAGAGAGAAGCTGGCCATGAGCAATGTTCGTCTGGTCATGTCCATTGCTCAAAGATATGATAATATGGGTGCTGAAATGGCTGACCTTATCCAGGTTATTTTCTGTTTTTCACTTCAACTATGAGATGCCAATATATAACCAACTGAATTACTGTAACCAAGAAAAAGTGATTGAAAACTCATATGAGAAGCTCATTATTCGTCCTGTAGGGTGGCTTGATCGGACTATTGCGTGGGATTGAGAAATTTGATTCTTCAAAGGGGTTCAAAATTTCCACTTATGTTTACTGGTGGATACGTCAGGTAAGGCCAATATTTTCTCTTGAAATGGTAAATAACTTTGCATGTCATATTTATCAGATATTATCGTGGCAAATTGATTGATTGGCAAGACTAACACTGGTTTACGTTTTCCTTATATTCCCAGGGTGTTTCAAGAGCACTGGTTGAAAATTCCAGAACCTTAAGACTGCCTACACATTTGCACGAGAGGTTAGGCTTAATCAGAAATGCAAAAATTAGATTGGAAGAGAAAGGAATAACTCCATCAATTGATGTAAGTTACTTTGCCCACTAAAATATCTGTGATCATGCCTCCATTGTACCAAAACAAATCTTGTGAACATGCTGATGCCAGCAATCATAAAATTCAAATGGTTCTTCATTTGAATTACAGATCAAGATGATATCGTTGATTTATCACTCCGCTCTTGCCTGATATGTGTTTCTTGTTTTACACATCTTTTTCAGAGGATAGCAGAAAGCCTGAACATGTCCAAAAAGAAAGTTAGGAATGCTACAGAGGTACTAAATGTTTGAGTTATTCTGTTGTATTGCATTCCTCTGTTGTCATCTCCAGGCTCACCATACAATTTCATACTGTGTAGGCAATCAGTAAGGTTTTTTCACTTGATAGGGACGCATTCCCTTCTTTGAATGGCCTTCCAGGAGAAACTCATCATAGCGTAAGTGTTTATTACATCACCTCAATTACTGCAATTCCAGTTCAGTAAATTTTCTTTTCCTTGCATGTCAATTTTCTGTCTGGTGATTGACCTTTTCCTTTATGATTTTTTAACAGTACATTGCAGATAATTGCCTTGAGAACATCCCATGGCATGGGGTGGACAAGTGGGCACTCAAGGTAAGAATAATACATGAAACAATCTAAAATAACATAGCAAAATGTGGCAGTCACAAAAATTCCAATAAAAATGTTGCCTTAAGAACCAAATCTGCTTGATCTCAAATAAACTCATAAAACTCGTGATACTTTTAGTCCAAAAGTTATGTCTCAGTTCTCACATTGTAGAGGGAAAAAGCTTTCAGCTTTGCCTCTCATCTCTTAAATAATTTAGCTCCCAATTAAAATGGGAGTTGAAAAGAAATAAAAATCAAGTAAAAAACAAGCAGTTGCACTGAAACTGATTTAGGACACTGGCTTTGGCACTAGCAGTCTGGACAAAAAGAGACTACTCTCGTCCTTTTTTTTTTTTTTTTTCCAAATATGGGTAGACAGGGTAGTTGTAAGCACGCTGAATGTTAAAGCACCTTTTAGGGTAAAAAAAAGTATGTTATAGCATTGAAAAATCTATTTTTTCTTTTATTTTGTTTTTCCTTTCTAAAAACAAGAGTAGTTATAAACTTATAATGTGATAAAACTCTCAAGTATAGTTGTGGGTAGTAAACTAGTAATCACCCACTAAAACTCTTAGATTTAGAAGTTTAAAAATGAAATTGAGTCTCACTAATAGAAAACATAAGCCGAATCCACCTGTTGCCTTAATTTTTAGTATAGATAAATGCATTGGAAGAAGTGACTTTATTATGAAATGCAGGATGAAGTAAACAAGCTCATAAACATGATGCTTGGGGAACGGGAGCGAGAGATCATACGGCTTTACTATGGTCTGGATAACGAATGTCTTACATGGGAGGACATTAGTAAACGGTGAGTCCGAACAAGTGCTTAACATCCATATGTTAATATTTTATAGTCAAAAGGGCAAAGGAAATGAAGTGCACATGTTTACTCCTGTTGATTAGAAACGCCTATATATGATCTCTGTATGCCCTAATAATCAAAACAATCAGATATCCTCTAGTTCTCCAATAAACTACCTTAGTCTGAATCTGAATGCCAGTCATGGTTGCCATCGTCTCATGAAAAGTATAGGTGACGAGGTCACCAGGGTGTCTAACTGGTAAAAATTAAAAGTCGGGATGAAAAGTAACAGTTGTGTTGATGTCAAACACTCAAATGTATGCTTAATGCTTTTATAGTATGATGCACTTTTAGATCTCCATTTGCATCTTCAATGCATTTAATTTTTACCATTCACTTGATTTGACTGTGTTATTACGTCAATTCTGCAGTATAGGATTGTCCAGAGAAAGAGTTAGGCAAGTCGGACTTGTTGCTCTTGAGAAACTGAAACATGCTGCGAGGAAAAAAGAGATGGAGGCCATGCTACTCAAACATTAATTTTGTCTGTTCCAGCTTTAGACACCACAGAATGACTGTATATATACAGAAAAGGACAAGACAATTGTACCACCAATTTGTTTTCAGGTTTGAGATGGTATAGAAGATTATGCGAGGGTCCATGACCCTAAACGTTCTGTAACAAGACCAGAAAACAGTCGCTAGTTGGAGCCCAGAATTTTTTTATGTATTATCTTTGGTCCTTTGGATATGGAATATGGGTCAATCCCTGCTAGTATGGATCGAAGTTTGTAACTCTGTATTTTATGCTTATAACTATGTCCAACATGTGAGTCAAGTGAAACTTCCGTTGGCTAACTGGGCGGAAATATAACTATGTTCTTAGATTTGTAACTGTTAGAAAATTACTGTAACTAGAATTAAAGTGAAATTTGATACAATCATACAAACTACAAGGACTAAAAATAAAATTAAATTACTGTAACTAAATTAGTAAAATTAAAACTATAGGAACTAAAGAGAAATTTGATACAAACTACAAGGACTAAAAATAAAATTTGGCCAAACATTTATTCTACAAATTTATGAGAAAGTACTGGCCAAATTTTTTTTATGAAAAAGCAAACCTACTAAAACTTATGTTAAACTTTCACACTGGTGTGGATCTAAATATTTCTTTAGGTTTAAGTTTTAATGTGAGTAGTGAATTCCGAATATTTTGGATCGGCGGGTTCAGAGTACCAGATTGGATCTACCGAAGTTTTTCTCCGACTTGGACTGCCCGTTAAGTAGAAGTGTAGAACTTACGATTTGCATTAAATATCTCACACACATCGAAATATCAAAGGAATAATATGAGGTTGGCAAGCCAAAGCAGCAAATATCATAGAAGAGATGTTTGCCACGTGTCTTCTAGAGATACGCACATCTGACACACCGCCCAATCTCCACTGCAACGACTTGATCAGTCCTGTTTTCTCAGTTGAGTTGAGTACTTGAGTTCAATGCAATCTGTGTGATCAAATCAATGGCCAAGTGTCTAGTGGTTCCCCATTCCCATCCCTGTACTACCACTGGCACCAGCAAGGCACCTCTACTGCAACATCAACTAAAATCCTTGCCCACCTCTTTCACCCTCCAAAACCCATGGCTAAGTGTCTCCGCCCAATGCTACTCCAACTCTTACTATCCCCTCACTTCGGTTCGCCGCCGAATTCTCAACGCTCTTGACTCCGATGTCCCTCACCCTCTTCACCAGGTACCTTTCTCCGTCTCCTTATCTCTCATTTTTATCTCCATCTCGACATATACAATTCAGCTAGCAATGCATATCTATGTTTTTTACAAACACAAAGCCCTACGCTTACGCTTTGCATCAATAACACTCGCACCGTCGCACGCTGTTGACTACCATTTCTGCCTATGCTTAACCTCATGTAAACAACATTACCAACCACCTTGTGACCTTGATTCTCTGGCCATAGATTTGAAAGCTTAAATAATTATTGGTTATTAGGTAACGTTTTAATTAAAAAAAAAAAATCACAACGATTTTCGTTTCGTTCAGATTCCTATGCTCTATCCAAGACCTATAGCGAAACAATCTATTGGCTTCCGTACAAATGTCATGCAAACCCTTGATTTTAATCGAACATACTGATAGTTCAAAATTGTTTTCTGGGAATCTCTGGAAGGGATCAGTGGAATTCAAGAGCACTAAAAGTTTCGAGCAATGGGATTCATGGACTGCAAAGTTCTCTGGCGCAGCAAATATCCCATTTCTGATACTGCAAATGCCTCAGATCATCCTCAATGCTCGCAATCTTCTCGCAGGAAATAAAGCTGCTCTTTTGGCTGTCCCATGGCTGGTAAAACATTGCACCCCGCTTATTAATTATAATAGCAGCACCTTTTTTTTATTTTTCTTTTCTTAGCTTTTATCTTTGCTGCCCTTTACGAGGCTGCTTAGAATATTTTCAGACTAGAATAGAAATAAACAAATATTGAGCTTATGGGTTTGTTCTGTTTCAATATAAGTCAAGCTAAAAACTTGTCTCAATAACATTCATTGCTCTATTTAGCTGATTGACTATTCGACCAAAAAAAAAAAAAGCTGATTGACTAAGCTCTAATCGTTTTCAGCTTTATGTGACTAAAAGTAAAGACTTAAACATACATATTTATTTTCTCACCTCATCAACCAAAAAGCTCATTGCCTTTGAAACCTAAGAGAGACATGTTGTAAATGCAGGGAATGTTTACTGGTTTGCTTGGAAACCTTTCACTACTTTCATATTTTGCAAAGAAGAGGGAGAAGGAGGCAATTGTGGTGCAAACATTGGGTGTAATTTCATTATATGTGGTTTTTGCACAGCTTTCCATGGCAGAAGCGATGCCTCTACCTTACTTTGTGATCACCTCCATGGTTGTGGCAACTGGTCTTGTTTTGAATTTCTTGAATTACTTTGGTTTGCTTAATGCTGGAGTCTGGCGCTTCTGGGAAGATTTCATTACTGTTGGCGGGCTATCAGTTCTTCCCCAAGTGATCTCTCTCTCTCTCTCTCTCTCTCTCTCTCTCTCTCTTTCTCTACACACACACACACACAATATATATTGGTCTCGGGGATCAGTATTTGTTCATCCTAAGTAGGACATTGAAATTTTGTTCAGTTTTATTTATTTATTTATTTTGTTAACAATTTTGGCTACAGATTATGTGGTCTACGTTTGTTCCGTATATACCCAACAGTATCTTGCCTGGGGCATTGGCTTTTGTCATGGCTGTGGTGGCTGTTGTTATGGTAAGTTTCACCCTACGTTGAGTTATACCTCAACTTTTGTTCTTTTGATGCATTAAGATATGATTCCTCAGGAAATGTGTGATCATTAGACATGCAGATTATTCACTGTTGCACATACCATGTGCATGGACTTCCTTCTTTATGAGATTAAATGTTTGTGATTTCGAAGTAAATAAGGCACTCGTTTGAAGTGACTTCTCATATGCCATAAAAATATTTCATCAGGTGGGTTAGCACAGTTAATGGCGTGTCTTTTTCTTGTTATTCCTCGGTCTAAAAATAATGTGTTAAAATCAAGATTAAACAAGAAAACTCAGGCATGCGAACTTTGCGACACATGGTATACTGAAGGTTCCTCAATATAGAGGTCACATAGGTTTAGGAGTAAATCAGCGAGGAACTAATATACAAATATTTATGCCATGTGCATTTTTCTCTGCACCTCATTGAGGAAAACTGATCTGTGCTTATATTATTTGCCTGGTCCAGTACAGGGCCAAGTGTAGCATGTGATATTTAGTCATATGCAAAGAAGAACCATAAGTTGTAGTTTTGAGGTCTCAACATCTAGATGTTAGCTGACCTGCCTAGAGTCTCCTTAGTTGCTACTTGCTGTCTATTAGTAATTTAGTAGTACTGATCACAGTCTCGTGATCAGTGAATAAAAAGAGAGTTTTGTTTTATAAGGATTGCATGACAACAATATTATGAAAATCATGATCTTTGCAATTGAAATCATTGTAAAATATAACCAATGCAGTTTAGTTATGTGTAAGATTTTCCTTTGGTATGACACATTAAATGGGTAGGTCTTTAACAAAAAAAAAGGGCGATTCATCTTAAAAATGCTTGTTTTATTTACTCAAATTAAAGAGTTCATACCTCTTATCTTAAACATGAGTGATGTGTTTTATCAGCTGTAATGAGTAATGATGATTTCTTTTCTCTAATTTTTATTATTATTATTATTTTTTGTCTTCTTAATTTTTCTTTCAATTTTCTTTGCAAAATTAAGATAGAGATTTAGGCAATTCTATTCTGCTGCATCCGTTTAGACATACAGCTGCTAATATTTGCAGGCTCGAATGGGGAAACTCTCTGCAAAAGGCATCGAATTTGTTGGCGCAATATCTGGATGGACGGCTACACTTCTCTTCATGTGGATGCCAATTTCGCAAATGGTACTGTTTTAGAATTTCGCAAATGCCAATTTTTGTATGAATCTGACCACCATTGTTGCTTCCTCTTCAGTGGACAAATTTCCTTAATCCTGACAACATCAAAGGCTTATCAGCTTTCTCAATGTTGCTTGCAATGATTGGAAATGGACTTATGATCCCACGTGCACTTTTCATTCGTGATTTTATGTGGTAATTTTATTTTTCAATGCCCTTTTTAAACTGCTCTAAGATGCCTTTGATGGCTGGACCATCCCTTGATTTAATAATGGATTTGTATAACCGAGTTTTCATAAGAATGTTAGCTCAACAATGACTGCAGGTTCACTGGTTCCACTTGGGCATCTGTCTTTTATGGATATGGGAATATTGTGTGCTTGTATTGGTAAGTAGTTCCTGATTTATGGTTCTTCACCTGCGACTTGATGTTTTAACGTTCTTTTGGTTGCAATTTTGTTCTTTTGGGATTCTAGGTTCAACAGTATCAGCAAGGAATTCTTCTTAGCAGCGACAGCTGGCTTGTTTTCATGGATAGGTTGTTTCTTTGTCCCAGCAGTGTGCTACCCCCCCCCCCCCCCCCCCCAACACACACACACACACACACCCACACCAGTAATTAAAGCTAATATGAACTTTCTCTCACGTTGTGCTTCAGATGATTTTGCTAATATGTTTCTCCTACAGGAATGGCTCTATGGAGAGACGCCGTAGTCTATGGATACAGCTCACCTTTCACATCTTTGAAAGAGTTAGTTTCTGGATCCTAACTTAAAAGTCCGAGTTCATACTGTCTGAGCGATCTTAAAGTGATCTGGTATCACAAGGCCAAAGCATGAAATATGACAACCCTTCTTCACTAAGATGCCGGTGCAGCCATTGCAGGTCGACAACAGTCAAAATAAGGACAGCTGCTGGGGAATTCCCTCCTGACAGTGGCATGAATAATGAATGAATGTAGTAGGATGTCCTATGATAATCTTTAGTCTAATTTCAATTATTAATGTATGTAAAATCTCCATGTGCTGTCTGTTACAATGACCTGCTTGGCAATGTCTGAGAACACAACTCCTGGAACCACACATATAGGACCTCCAACAATTACATCTTCAGTGCTTGGTCTGCAACCCATTTCTTTGAGTCAGCACATGTGTATCTATTATTAAACAGGCTGAAGATTAAATAATGTTTTTATTTATTACTAAATTTGAGTCCCATTAGGCTAGGAGCTTGCTTCAGAAACACACCAGCCCTTCAGGTCCATCCTAAAGGATGTTTGTAGTACGTGTTTCCAGTATTTTCCCCACTATTTTCCCCACGAAACTGCATGTCATTTACTCTCATTTTAAGTTCAGGAGTTATGGGCGAGAGGAGTGATAGGGCCATAGGGAAACTTAATGGTGCAGCTGTGGTGGCATGCACAAAGCCATGATTCCATGAAGCCTGCATGTTTATTCGTTAAAATTGGGATTCAAATTGTTCAATACAATCCAAGAAGACTCTAATTAGATTATACTGATTCTGAAAGGAGTTGAGAAATTTGAAGGATTTAAAATATCCAAATAAAAAATTGAGGATTTAATGGGGAATGAAGAGTCTAGTTCAAGAACTGAGCATTTCTCTGTGTTTCCTAAAGAATATACAAGTGATTAGAGAATGGACAGCTCTTTTGTACCTTCTTTCACGGTTTCACCAATCTATTTTCTTGGCCTATACTGTTATATACAAGTGAGACTCTTGTTTCAACAATCTAGTAACACAAAAGGTCGTCTATGTTGTTGCTCCTTGAGCTTCCTAGCCAACCAGAGGTCCTATTACACAGAGATTTGCACTTGCTAATACAATTTTACAATATACATAAAACCCCATATTGTCACTTAGCCACCATGTCTTTCAGCTAAAATTTCCAAAGGTAGCCATCTTGTGGGTGAGTGCGAACTTCCTCCAAAATATCACGAGGAACATGTGGAAAATGTAAACTCTCTATGGTGGCCGGGTGAGAGTGATTTCCACTATCCCTGAGTGCTTGCTTTAAGGTTGTAACATATTCCCATTCTCTTCTCTGGTTTCTGATATCCCTGTTCTGATTAAAAATAATAAATTAGTAATAGACAAACACAAGCAGATATAAGGATAACTGAGACTAAGTTATAACGGCTACCTGAGTTTCCAAGGCATTTAAGCCATTCTTGTCTTTAACTATCTTCAGGCCGTCAACTGAAGAATAACCCCAAGAACCATTTGAGAAGGCAGATATCTTCTAATGTTTACAGATTCTAGTTCTGGTCAAAGTTATGGTCCAAAACTCTGGGCAAAACATGGACAAGATCATGCATCCTTAAAAAAGCCTTGTTGAAATTTGGAAATGACCCATGAAATGTTTTAAATACTAATCCCCATGGAAAAGGAACCAATTTTGAATGAAATGTAATTCTTCTTTATGCTCTTAGAGAAGGATGGGGTGGTACCTGCATGAGAATTTGTCAGGCTCCTGCTTCTACTGAACACAACAAACATATCAGGTTTGAGGCAGTGACACTTAAGGCCACAAATAGCACTACAACAATATCAACTTATGAGGAATGCATACCATAAATTTAGCCTTGCAGGGCTCGGCTTCCAATGGAAGAATTGGACTAGCCACAGTATTTATTCAAAGGCACGCTATCCCAGGATGGGTATTTCCTGTTTTCTTCCGTTAGTCATCTATCATATGTTCTTTTTGACGTACAGTTTCTTCAATAGCCTCTGAGCATCAGCCTTCTTTCCTGGTCTAGCAAAGGTAGAACTGATACATAAAAGGGTACTTTCGGATGGAACATACCCTTTCTCATTCATGTCAGTTAACAATCTTTTTGCCTCAGCCCGATATGACTTTTTCAAATTCCTCTCCAGCTCCGGCTGCTTTGATAGCTTACACCAGCCACAGATTAGTATGCTGTAAGTTGAAGAGTTAGGAGAGGTCCCTCTTGCCTGCATCTCATTCATAAGCTCTCTAGCTTGGCTCATCTTTCCCACCTTAGCAAAATCCCTAATAAGCACATTATAGGTGCTAGTTTTGGGAACAAAACCTTTGCTTACCATTTCACAATAAAGTTTTATAGCGGCCTTTTTATTCCCAATCTTACCATGGCCAGAAACCAAAGTATCATATGTAGAAGCATTAGGAACAAAGCCTCTATTTTTCATTTCACCAAATAATTCATCTGCCTTTGTCATCAAACCAGCACCTGAAAGACCCCCTAAAAGAAGATTGTACGTTTCAATATTTGGAGAAACTCCCTCAGCCAACATCTGAAAGTATGTAGCAAAAGCCCATTTTAGATGGCTGCTTATGCAATACCCACCTATAAGGGCATTAAAAGTAAAAGTATCTGCTAAAAAACCTCCACTAGTCATCTCTTTCAATACTGAAGCAGCTTTCCTGGTCATTCCTAGCCTACATAAGATAGTGATGAGATTATTATAAACATCACGATTGAGGTTAAGCCCCATACTTACAAGCTTCTGATGCATTTGCAAAATTGTATCAGCTCTTCTACTCTTTGAAGAAGCATCAAGCAAAACTCTATGATTAAATGAGGTAGGGAGAGAACCCACAGCCAGCATTTCATTTAAGACATCCATTGCTTTTTCAATCTGATTTTCTTCACAGAGTCCTCCTATCAGAATGTTACAAGTCATTGAATTTGAAACGAACCCTTGACACTTCATCTCATTCCAGAGTTTAAAAGCACTTTCAGAGTCACCCTCTCTGCAGAATGCATTAATCATGGTATTGTATGTGGCACAGTCAGGAGCCAAACCCAACTCCCTCATTCCAGTATATACAGATTTTGCTTCATATTTCCCAAGCCTCAACAGACCATTTATCAAAACATTGTATGCAACAACATCAAACCCTATATTTTTCTCCATCATTACTTGGGCCAAGTTAAGAGAAACTGACTCCTTTCCCGCTTTAAAGAACCCATCCATTAGAGATGTGTAGTTAACACGGTCAAGAAACAAGCCCCCAGAAGTCATATCCATAATTAATCCCTCAGCTTCCTCCATCCTTCTGCACTTTTTCATGTTGTTCACAAAAGCATCAAGTATGAAATTGTTTTCCTCCAATCCTGCCGTTTTCATTTCATTGTAAAGATCAAGAGCAAATTCCTGTTTACCTGCCTTAAAACACCCATCAATTAGTGTTGCATATACAAAAACATTTGGCAAGATATTTTTTTGCACCATCTTCCTTAATAAATTAATACCCTCACCAAACATTCGCTTCTTCATATAGCCATTTATGATAGAAGAATAAGTAACAATATTTGGGAAAACATGTTTCTCCTCCATTTCTTTTAATATAGATTCTGCACCATTCATGTCTCCTAAATTGCAATGCCCATTTATCAATGCCGAATAGGTGATATAGTTTGGAACTAGGCCAAGCTTTGAAATTATCCGAAACAGGTCCTTAGCCTCATCAGCCTTTCCAACCTTAAAGAGTCCAGTCATTAAAGCAGTACAGTTCACTAAATCAAAAACAAGACCACGAACCACCATTTGGCTTTGAAGGATAAGAGCTTCCTTGGAGGAGCCTGCCTTAAACAAGGAATCAACAAGGGTAGTGTAGGAGACATGATTAGGATCCACACCCATTTTCTCCATCTCCCTTAAAAGCACTTTGGCTTCTGATAACCTCCCATGTTTGCAAAGACCACATATAATGGAGCTATAAGTAACTACATCAGGAAAAATGCCATTCATAACCATCTCCTCATACAAAGAAAGAGCCTCTTCAAGTCCTTGCTGCTTGGTGTAGGCGCTAATGAGTGTGGTGTGTGTTATAACGTTTGGTTTCAAATTCATAGAGTCAGTCCGATTCTGACCATCATCTCTTTCATCATGCGGGCTATCTTCGTTTCTCTGAGATCTCAAAATCTTATTTATAAGAATCTTGGCCTTTACAAAATCACCCGTGTAACAAAACCCATGAATGAGCGTATTATAAGTAACAATATCAGGAGAAAGATTCTCCCTCCCCATTCTCTCCATCAACTCGATTGCACGACTAATTAGTCCAGCTTTGCAATGTCCAGCAATCAAGGTGTTTAAGCCTACAACATCATGTGGAATCCCACCACTAACCAAATTGTCCATGACCCATTCTGCATACTCTACCGACCCAATTTGACAAAACCCGTTAACTAGTAAATTGCAAGTAAAAGAATCCATGGATATAGCCCTCTTCACCATTTGAGACAGAAAACCGAAAGCCTGATACGCCAATCCTTGTTCAGAGAAACCCCAAATGACAGTGTTATAGGAAACAGTATCAATTTGAGCATTTCGTAGGAAATCAAGTGCCAAACTCAACTTTCCCGCTTTGCAGAGAGAGTGAATCAATATGTTGCAGGTGAAAACACTGGGCACAACCCCACAAGAGAGCATCTCAGAGTAAAGAAGGGATACCTGGGAAACAAAACCAAAGGCATTGAATTGGTGAAGAAGCCGATTCCAAAGCGGCAAAACAGGGACAAGGCCGTGATTTCGCATGGAAAAGAAGGCTTCGGAAGCATTGGAAAATCTGCCACAGGCCAAGTAGAGGTGTATGATGGTGCAAAAGAATGAAACGTAGAGGTGGGTCTTGGACGGTGGGATGGCAAAAGTGTAGTTTTGGGGATGGAAAGGAGCAGAGAGAGGTGGGTTTTGATGGGGCTTGGAAATTGAGGGAGGGAGTTTGGTGGATGAGAAACTCAAAGGCTGAGAGAGGAGAGGGAGAGGGAGAGGGAGAGGGAGGCTCTTCAAACGCCGCATCATTTGCGCATCTACTTTTACCTTCTGATTCTCCCTATCCTCTGCTGTTTATGTGGACAATTGAAGAGGAAGAGGGAGAGAGTGGCCAAAAAACACACAACGGAGCAGTTGTTGTTTTCTCCGTAAAGTGTAAAGAGCAGGCCCAATCAGTTGTTGGGCCTTATGTACATAAGTTTCTTTTCTTTTACTTGTGGAACTCTGGACGGTAAATGAAAAAATGAAACAACCAACCCCTGAACTGCTAAACCCTAGGGTTCAACATTTTCTCTGATGTTCCCACTTTGAAGCTGAAGATTTCTTCCTTTGGCTTCCTCATTATTCAAATTTCAGTTGAACAAGCAATAGTTACATTGAAATAATGACCAAATCACAAGCATTCGCGTGCTCGCGTCTCGTCCTCAATCAAGCCGTCAAGAAACCCACCAAATCCCTACTCCCCTTCTCTCGAACAATCTCTACTTTCCCACACCTTCCCACCTCTCTGTTGGATACACCCAAGTCCTCGTTTTCTGGGAAGACCCATTATTCCACAGATTCATCCAGAGCGGTCCAAGACCTCCTGGCCGAGGTAGAGAGAGAAAAGCAGAGAGAGAGAGAGCAGAGGAAAAGGGCCGGTCTGGACACCAAAGACATTGACCAAGAAGATGAGGAGGACTACATGGGTGTGATGCCATTGATAGAGAAGCTTGAAAGGGAGAAGCTCAAGGACAGTGGGGACTTGAACTTGTACGAGGAGCCCACCGATTCTGATAGCGACGAAGACGACGAGAGGTTCACTCCTGATGCCGTCAAGAAGAGGTCTGATGAGTTTCAAAGGAAGTTCGAGCGCCACGAGGAGTTGCTCAAGAACTTCACGGACGCTGGTATTCACTACTCTTCTTCATCTTTCTGCTTGTTTCTTTAGTGTGCGCGTTTCATAGTGATCCTCTCAGTTGCTCAGAAATATAAATGAACGAGAAACGTTCTGAATATCACATTTTTCATGATTTTTCATGATGAGTTTCTCTTGCTTTGTTTCTTCAGCAAGTAAATGGAGGATTCAGGGGTATCTTGTGCTATACTCTTCATATTTGCACTTTACTTATTCATCTCTGAGATGAATCCTTATGTAAATCAATGTAATACATTTGTAATGCTGTAGTATATTATGATATGTGTATACTTATATTGCATTTTTTGACAGAGACACTTGATGATGCTTTTAAATGGATGAATAAAATTGACAAGTTTGAGCAAAAGCATTTCCGCCTTCGCCCTGAATATAGGGTCATTGGTGAGTTGATGAACCGTCTTAAAGTAGCTGAGGGCAAGGATAAATTCATTCTCCAGCAGAAACTAAACAGGGCTATGAGATTGGTGCAGTGGAAGGAAGCTTATGATCCAAACAATCCTGCCAATTATGGAGTCATTCAGCATGAGCAAGTGGAGCCCTCAGTTGATCTATTGGAACATGCTGGATTTGAAAAAGAAAAGCAAATTATACAAGGAATTGATGACGACGATGAAGAGGAGTTCAATGACATGAAGGAGAAAGATGACATACTGTTGGAGAAGCTCAATGCTATTGACAAGAAACTTGAAGAGAAGCTAGCAGAGTTAGATCATACATTTGGGAAGAAGGGTAAGGTTCTAGAGGAAGAGATCAGAGATCTAGCAGAGGAAAGAAATGATTTGACAGAGAAAAAGAGAAGGCCTCTCTACAGAAAAGTAAGTACATGTGCCATCAAGTTAAGTTTTTTACTGTTTATAGAGCCTCCTATCTATAATTGAGGATCCATGACAACTGCCAAATTGATTGTAGTAAGTATTCAGAAGTGATGAACTTTTGTGGGCTAATTTTGATGTATTTCCCCTTTTTTTATCTAATGTTTTCATGCTTGATATGGTCTTCTCTTGTCTTGTTTTTTTTTTTTTTTTTTTAAGCTTGCAATTAATAATTTCATTTATCTTTCATGAATTAAACCTTTTATTTTTCTTTTCTTTATTGTGTTTACTGTAATCTGTTCAATTTAAAATAATGATGTAAATTTTTTAATTACTTAATGATAAACATATCATCTGGTACATATGATGTTTGTAGAAGAAAGACTATGAGTTGATTGTTACTTATATGGTTAGCAATGTCTTACTTTGAAGTTGAATTAATTTTTCGCAAATTCTTTTTCTGTATTTTTTTAATCATGCTTACCAAAATTGAAGCTTCCCTTGCATTCATATTCTTGTCTTTGTGTGTACACTCCAAATTTTTTGACCATTCTATCCATTAAATGCTGGCAGGGCTTTGATGTTAAATTAATTGATGTGAACCGAACTTGTAAAGTTACAAAGGTATTGACACAACCTTGCTTTTGATTTCTCATAATAGAGAATGATGCTTTCACATTTCTATTTATGCCTTGCTTGTTGTGTTATAGGGGGGCCAAGTGATCAAGTACACTGCTATATTAGCTTGTGGAAACTATCATGGTGTTGTTGGTTATGCTAAAGCAAAAGGCCCAGCAGTCCCTATTGCTCTTCAGAAGGTATTTTTTGAGTGCTATGGATTCTGCAGAATTCCATATGTTTACACAGTTTTAGCAATGTATTTTGATTTGTTCAATTCTTATTGATTGAGTGCATGTGTGTGTGTGTGTGTGTGTTTTTTTTTTTTTTTTGGGGGGGGGGGGGGGGTGTTAGGGGGAGTACCCATGCCTGTTTGGTAAAGTTGGTTGATGTGTTTGATGATTAGCCACCTTCCCTCATCACTTGGGCTAACTCCAATGATTTTGATGTTTTTGATTATTGATACTTTGATTTAAGTGTCAATGTTTTAGACTCATAGTCATTTTGGTAAAAGTAATATAAATCAAACTATTATTTTTAGTTGAACATGGTATTAACTATATATACACAGTGTTGTGTAATTTATATGTAATAAGCATTGTATAATTTGTATATATATTAAGATATATCTGCATTCAGACTTCAATCTTAAAAAGTCTACCGAGTTATTTAGTTGGACCTGATTTGGATAAGTTTTCAATGGTCCATATGCAGATATATCTTGGTATAATTTGATCTTAGTTGTTCTACAAGATGAGGTATTGGTAAAGTTCAATTCCTCCAACTTTATGTGTTAAAGGTTTGCATGTTTTGATACTCTCAATAGAATTAAAAATGTTTTTCTGTTGGTGTAAAGAATCCGGAAATAACACATAATACACATTGTACAAACAAAATGTGGGTGAATCACCATAACTTGCAGTGGCAATTGTTACCCTGATGTTGTCCGATAATGCATGGATACTCCCAAAATTTCAGGTATGGAGTATTCAATACCAATACTCCCCTGATATGCCTTGTTAGATAGTTCAAATCCCTATGTAGTTGACTTTTGGTAAGTTTGACTTTTAATGCAACATGGATACGTGAGTGATACAAGATGGATATGGGAAGGATTATGAATTTTTTAAAAGTTTTCAAATTGTTTTCGAAAAGGAGAGCTGTGAGTGTTATTTTCAAATGTTTAGGGCTAATATGAAAAATATAGCACAAATAAGAAAAATAAAGAGATATATATATGTATATTATTATTATTATTATTACATTGTCATACCCTTGCCATATCTGTATCCTAGTTTTTGAAGCTTTATCGTATAACCGTATATCGCAGTGCTTATCCTGTATTTATATCCATGCAACATGGTTGTCTGCCATCCTTATTTGATTAGCACCCCTCATTATTATGGATAGGTCACTTAAAAGCTTCTCTATGAAAATGGGCATCGTTGGATAACACTTGTTGCTGTTCATGGAGATAAATCAACTCAGGGAGTATGACAAATTTGTCCATATCTAGGACAACGTGCAAAGCATACAACTGCTCATGCAATACAACGAGAGTATTAAAAGAAAAAAAATGAAAAAAAGAACCCACCCAGAGGTTATCAAGTTATAGAAATTAAACAAAATGTCCTTGTCAGGCTGGTGACTATTTCACTCTCATTTGCTTCTTTCAGAAAAACTGTGAATTATGGCCTGAAGGAAAATTTGAATAGTACCAAGTGAGTCAAGTTCTTTGTCTCACATATCACGATTTTGAACTTAATGTAAAGAGACTTCCTTTCATTCCAGTGGTAAACATTGTGGGTTTGTTAAGTGTTTCCTCTTTTGAGTGTAGTCTTCAATAAGTTTATCTTTTCTTCATCTTACTGGCAACTGTCTTTGCAAAATATTTGCCTGATTCTTCTTTTTGGTGATGTACTGATTGATTTTACAACAATCAGGCATATGAGAAATGCTTTCAGAATCTCCACTATGTAGAGCGGCATGAGGAGCATACAATTGCACATGCAATACAGATAGCATATAAAAAAACAAAGGTAAAAAACAAATCTTGTATTAATTTTTGTTCTGGATGTATTATTTCTCTTACTCTCCCCTTCTTTTTTGGTTTATCCGTTGATATGCAGCCTACTTTAACCTTTAATTCTTATTAGGTATATCTCTGGCCTGCACCCACTAGGACAGGTATGAAAGCAGGAAGAACTGTTCAAACCATTCTAAACTTAGCTGGTTTCAAAAATGTCAAGTCTAAGGTAATTGACTGTCAAACTGAATCCATTTCACCTGGGTGGTACCTGTTATTTGGATTGTTGCTCTAACCTCCATACTCTTGTCAGGTTGTTGGTTCAAGGAATCCTCATAACACAGTGAAGGCTCTCTTCAAAGCCCTTAATGCGGTAAGTAACCCCTTCGACCGCTATGTTCTTATATTTATTGACTCTTAATTTATATTCACTATGTCTATCTATGCACTTTCCAGATTGAAACTCCAAATGATGTTCAAGAAAAGTTTGGCCGTACTGTTGTTGAGAAGTACCTGCTTGATAAATGTGCTTAATCTGGCCTGTTTGCACAATGCCTCTAGTTCTGCTATATTGTAAGAAAGAGG
Source organism: Dryas octopetala (assembly GCF_963921425.1). Lineage (NCBI taxonomy): Eukaryota > Viridiplantae > Streptophyta > Magnoliopsida > Rosales > Rosaceae > Dryas > Dryas octopetala. The sequence goes on from NC_141368.1 coordinate 55,789, forward strand.
CATGTATTCACTTTATCAGATTAGGTGATAAACCTGATTTTCTTATATGTTAATAGTCCTTTTTGAATCGATATGATAGGAGTCTCTGCCGCCCGGTCATTATTTAAGAGCAACAATGTTGTGGAATAAGAGTTGGATGAATTTGTAGTTAACTTGAGCTGTGGTTATAAGATATATATGTTTACCCTGCTTCGAAGCATAGGTGAGGATAAAGCACGTGCTGGGAGAAGGGGGGGTTGAGGATAGGGTTTTGGGTTAACAAGATTTGTAGCATTGCATTCTTCAACTAAAGGAAAATTCTTGGTCCATGTTAATAACATTGGTGCTCTGGATTGATCCCCAAGATGGACCACACGAGAGAATGAAGAAAGGGAAAAGGGAAAAAGAAAAAGGAAAAAAACTTGATACTTGGGGTATCTCCAAAGAAGGGTAGCAAGATCTTTTTAGTCAAGGTGCTACCTGCTGATGGCTTTTTAATTTGTGAAAGTTAACTAGGGATCTTTTTTTGTACTAATCCTTGAATTGATCCTTCTTGCTGTTTTTGTCAAGTTGATGTGAAGTCTTTGGATCACCTTTTCAACGATCATGTTGTCATTAGAAATATTTGGTGTTGTGTTTCATCTTACCCCCGCCCCTCTTGGCTCTCAAAGGAATTTTCTTGAATTGATTTAAGGAGACTTGGACCTCTGAAAGGTTTTTGAATCTAGAAAACTTCTATGTACTGAGAAAGTTTTAGCTTTGTGCTGGAAAGTTTGGATTTATTTATTTCTCCGACAAATTCACACATTCAAGGCTATTATCAATTCTGTTATTGTATTATTACATGATTGTTGGGTAGATAATCTTCTTAAAGGGTAAACCATTGAATGTTGGAGTTTTCCAGTTTATGGTTTTGTCAAATTAAATTTTAACGATTTTGGGCATCATTTATTTGTTTTCTTTTGCATGAAGATAATGGAAATCCTTTGCTGGTAGATCCTCAAACGTTAGGATTCGCTTTAGTTCCTTTTATTGAAGCTCAAGCTCATTGAGACTATTCGTTTTGGGATATTCATAATGGATTGAAGAATATATTGATGGAGAGTTTTAGCAAAAGCCGGGGAATAACTTGATTTAGAATTTAGCTCCTATGTATATCGATTCATTAGAATTTAGCTTCTTGGCATCTACGTTTTGGTTTGCAGAATGATTTCTTTTAGAAATATTATATCGATTCTCATTCCTGAGAATGGTAGTCACAAAATTGAGAAAAACTTACATGTAACGGATGTATACATCTACTTTTTGATAATTAATGATCACATGACTAGCATGTGAGGACATGTTATGAGAGAATGGGTGTATATACTCGTTACTTGTAAGTTTTTCTCCACAAAATTATCACATTCTAATATTTGTGCAGTTTAGGAGTCAAAGCTTGTTTCCTAGCAAGTGTTTTTTATTCTGTTAAAAATTAGAAATGATATATTCAATTGGCTAAATTATGATTTTGGTACATGTAATTTGGGTCATGTTCTATTAAGGTGCACATAGTTTCAATTGTCTCATTTGGTAATGTAGTTTACCAATTGTTTCAATTGCTTATTTTGGTCAAATTTTTTATCTAACAAAATCCAACTTACTCCAATAAGTGCAATTTTTTCAAACAAATGAAAAGCACATGAAAGGCATGATAAGAAGTAAATTAGACTTTTTAGGTAAAAAATTTTGACAAATTAAGCAATTAGACCATAATTCAAACAATTAGTAACAATTAAAACTATCAGTACCTTATTGAAATTTGGCCCAAATTACAATAACCAAAATTAGGGGTGGGCATCAACCTGTCTAAGTCGACGCTCCGATTGACACGCCGACCAAAAATTTTGAAGCCTACCCAACCCTATAGACGCTAGCTTGGTTTCGGGTTTCGTCCTCCACCAACTGTCGGTACTCGAGCCAACCCGAGAGAGAGTATGACAGAGACCCAGGCGAGAGAGAGAGAGAGAGAGAGAGAGAGAGAGTGGCAACGGTTGCCATTTTTTCCGACAAGAGAGAGAAGTCTTGTCGACTTAACCCGAACTCCGACCGCTCTGACCGCCATTTTGACTAACCTAAACCCGCTCCGACCGATGGCTGTGCAGGCGGTGACGGGTTGAGCCCCAAGCCGACTGCTGCCCACCCCTAACCAAAATCATTATGTGACATTTTCCAATTACTTCCACTATAATTTCTTTTACCAAAAAACAATTATAGTGGAATAATTTGGTAAAGAACTTACAATAAAGTTTTATCAAGTTATGAAAATAACAAATCCAACGGAACTTAAGGTTTCAAATTTTTTTGCTTGCACTTCATACCCATATAAAAGGTCATAAATCATAAGTATGTTTATCAAACATTGAAATGGAATCTTGCCCAACAAAAAAAAAACATTGAAATGGAATCTCATACGGATATTCTAAGGTATAGGGTGTTTAGGGACACCTCAATGAGTGCACGTGTCACGGTATCACTTATAAAGAAGAGCTGCCTCCTGATTCCTGGCTATCCATCTGACCACGCCCTCAAACCGACACTTTTGCATTCTCTGTGATTCTAATTATAAGAGATATATCTGTCCGAGTTGAGAGTGAAAAATGGTGGCGTCGTCTGAGGGTCCGGACAAGAACAAGATCCGGAAGGTGGTGGGATTGGGGTTTTGGGTGCAGGGCTTCAGGTGCTTCCCATGGATGGCCGTCAATTTCTTCCTCAAGGACGGTCTCCATGTCGACCCTTCCACTCTCCAGCTCCTCCAGAACTCCGCCAACCTCCCCATGGTGGCCAAACCTTTTTATGGTGTCGTTTCCGACGCCGTCTACATTGCTGGGCAGCACCGCATTCCCTATATCGCCTTTGGAGGTACATACATAATACATGACATACTTTCTTTGCTCAATTGCTTCATCATAAGGGATAAGGGCCTGAAAGTGGCCAAAGATGGGAACTTTAGGAGGTGTATTTTGGACATGAAGCAGTTTTATACAGATGCTTGGAAAAAACCAAATAAAATTCAAAGTTGGGAGATCTACCCTTTGGTAGCAGAGGTCAGAGAGCTGATGCCGGCTTTCCTTTCCTTCTTGATTTGCGTTTGAGCCTATTCAGAAGAGAGGAAGATCAGGCTAGGCCTAACAGGAGGTTTTGTGCTGTGAAAATTGGGTTGAGATGTTTGGCTGTGATTTAGTTGATCCGTAACTTGTATCTTTGTTCTCTAAAAAAAAAAATGTGCTCCAGGCTCCAGAGCTTTCTAAATTCAGGTTGCATCACTTCTTTCACTTCTAAATCTGATAAGGATGCAACACCTTCGTGATTATAGGGTACACAAACACAAGTTGTCCAGTCAATCATTGCTGTTTTCATTGTGTCTCCAAATACACCATGTTCCATTACACAACAAAATTTTTTAAATGTCTCAACTTCGGTTCATACTTCGTGCATATCATTTATTTTAGTACTTCGCCTAAATTTTTCATTAGTTAGTTCAAACTAACGGTAACTTTTATAATACAACCTTTTTGTTCACATCATGAATCAATAATATATATATATATTTTTTAAATATGAGAATGTGAATGTGGTTCATAAATCCACCAATGTAATTATAGTTCTAGTGCTCATGAATCATGATCTGTTGTTGCAGCTCTCTTACAAGCAGTGTCATGGCTAGCTATAGCAATACTCTCCCAATCAGGCATCTCAATCGGCACCGTTACCCTATATCTCCTTCTCAGTAATTTGGGTGCTTCAATTGCTGAGGTTGCCAATGATGCCATTGTTGCAGAGGCAGGAAAACAGCCTAGTTCCTCCGAAAATTCTCAACCATCATCCTCATCAGGCGAGCTCCAATCATTTTTTTGGATGGCTTCAGCTGTGGGTGGAGTCCTTGGATTTCTCCTGGGTGGTCTTGCCATTGACAGATTGTCTCCCCAAAAGATGTTCCTGTTCTACGGCCTTCTCCTCACTGTCCAGTTTTTCATTAGCATTTTTGTCCAGGAGAGCTCTTTGAACCTTCCCAAGAGAGCATCCAATGTTGGGATTCGAGAAAAGCTTACTGAGCTCTCGGTTGCATTAAGAAAACCTGAGATTGCTTACTCAATAACATGGTTTGCAGCATCTTATGCCATTATTCCAGCATTGACAGGCACTATGTTCTTTTATCAGACGCAGTATTTGAATATTGACTCATCAGTGTTGGGAATCTCAAAGGTGTTTGGGCAGGCAGCAATGCTCCTATGGAGTGTCATTTATAATCGTCACTTGAAGTCGGTCACACCAAGGAAACTAATATCATGGATTCAGGTTACAATGGCTGTATCTATGATTTCTGATGCGTTGTTTGTGAATAGGATTTATCGAAATTATATGGGGGTGCCAGACAATTTCTACGTCATCATGTTTTCTGGCCTCTCGGAGGTTCTCTTCTTTATTAAGATTCTGCCCTTCAGTATTCTTATAGCCAAACTCTGCCCACCCGGATGCGAGGGATCTCTAATGGCATTTGTCATGAGTGCAATTGCGGTTGCATTCATAGTGAGCGGATATTTTGGTGTTGCGCTTGCATCCTATGTTGGGGTCACCGGAAATGATTTTTCTGGGTTTCCACTTGCCCTCTTAATACAAGCACTTCTCACGCTTTTGCCACTGCATTGGTCATCCTGTATCCCTGAATCTCAGTCTCAATCTGATGATGTGAAATCAAAAAGCCGTAGGAAGGAGGAATAGCCGAAATATGCATGCCAATACGGTAGTGGTCGCCTAATCTCAAACTCTCAAGTAGCAGCATGTGAAATCGCTACAAATAAAGAAATTTTGTTGGGGTACAATTTAAGGATTTTTTTTTGTTTTTACCTATATACTAAAGGTTGTAAATCTCCCTTACAACTTTACGTTTATGATAAGTGAAAACCCAAAGTTTTAAATTTCTTTGTTGTCGGTGTAGTTTTAAGTCGAGCATTCCTTCTTAGTTAGTGGTTGTTTTTTCTTTAGATTTGTGCCTTCTGATAGCAAATTTCATGTACATCAATAAAGCATTTTAATATTATATAAGAATTGCTTTGGATTTTTTTTTTCTTATTAAGGTCGATGAATTTTGAAATTTTATCTCATTTTAATCAATAATTATAATTTACTTGTTAATATTATGTATTTCGATGTATTGAAAAATATAATTTATTTATTCTGTTTTTTTTCATTACTTATGTGTGTGATTGTGTAATTATGACATGAGGTAGCGGATGAGACCGCAAATGGACGGAAATTCTCCGGATGCCATTTCTAGCTCTAGCGCTCTTAATCTCGAATTGCCCATTTGCCCTTGATATAATTTATTTCTTTTTTGTCTAAATGAGATTTAGAATTTAAAACTGGAGGTTAAAGTTTAAAAATTGGGGTTATGGAGGAGAAAAACTTGTGTAGGGAGTTGTTGCCACCTCATCATGCTGGGTGGCACAACCAACCACTTAAGATTTGCCATTTGTTCATCTTTAATCACAATTTTTATTTTTTTTCTCTTTAATATTACAAAATTTTAAGAAAAAGTGAAAGAATTAAAAAAATACAAACAAACCAAGAACCCCACCCCACTCGGTCACTCACGCAGCAGCACTCCCCCACCCACCCTCGGTCGCCAGCGACGTCGTCATCAGTGGCCCACCACCATGGATGCCGTTGATACCTCCTGCAAACTATGCATATCTATTCACTCTCAAACGTCAAATAACCCATTTTATCTCCTCTCTTAATTCATTCTCACTCATCTTCTACAACTCCATTGAAGAGAAAGAAAAAAAAACTTCATATAAAAACAAAAGCCAGAGGAGCCTGATAGAGAAACATCATTAGTTGTTCTTTAATTTTCTTCTTTTGTTGTTTTGGCCAAAGGAAGTGTGAAATTCTTTGTACTCAATTAAGGATGAGTTTTGAAGATTTGTTGGTTTCTTTGAAATGTGATCTTCGTCTAGTGATTGTGCCTCTGTCTTCAACCTATTTTAAACCCATGTTCAACCTCTGCAATTCTAAAGCTTGCAATATAAAGCCTTTATGGTAGTGGTTTTCATCCTGGAATTATAAGATAGATGTAAGAGTGAGAGGGACATAGATAGCCGACACCGGCGGTGGTGGGCCGTCGATGACGACACCGCCGGTGAGGAAGGGTGGGTAGAGGAGTGTTGCTGCGTGGGTGGGGTGGGTTCTTGGTTTCTTTTCTATTTTCTTAAATTTTTTTTTTTTAAGGTGAGTTTTGACTTTTGAGAGAAAAATAAATAAAAACTGTAATTAAAGATGAATAAATGGCAAATTCTAAGTGGTTGGTTGTGCCACTCAGCATTATAGGTGCCACTTAGGGTTTAGATCTCACTTTTGGGTGTCCAGAAAGTAAACTCAATTAGCTTTTTTGTTCCGTAGTAGTCAAATTAAAATTAAAATTTGTATGGTACTGTATGTTTATTGTTTTGTAATTTTTTTCCAAAATAAAATTATGAAAAGTACATTAAAGAATTTGTAATTATAAAAAGTTTTATTAATTTATTTGTAAATGACTCATGTGTATTAATACTCTACGACCACGTTTGTTTCACCGTACTAGCTAGTGCTAGTTAGAATTGTGTTAAATTATACCCTTATACGTTGTTTGGTATCACCCAATGCTAATTTAAGTGGGATTGCATAGCACCAGTTTTTCTTAAAACACCAACTTAGACGTCCTTGCATAGCATGGTCTGCCTTAGAGCAGCATGAAAGCCAATATACCTCTGTCTTCAATCAAACTTTGTAATCAAAATACAAAGAACACATCAAAAAAAGGAAAAGAACCCCCCACTAATAGAACCAATGTTATTGTAGGAAGCCAAAAACATGATCACCCGCGAGGTTGACTTTCAGATTTCTCGTCCTTTTTCCGTCTTCGGTGACTGGATGGACAATCGAAGTCCATGATTTGACTCGCCAAGGTGAGGAGGTGAGGACCCAGGTGGTTTGGAGCTGCGATGTGATCGGAAAACGCAGATCATCGGTGGAGAAGGTCGGCTCTGTTCTGCGTTGACAGTGATGAGATGGGCCAACAAAGACCAAAGGGAAAGAAATATGGGGAGGAGGCGAGCAAAACCCGCCAAGAACCTCCGACGTTGGACGTCGGACGGCACCACACGTGCTGGTGCAAGCACGCAAAGGAGAGAGTGCAAATAGAGGGGTGTCGAGGAGAGAGAAGAGAGAAATAGGAGAGAGAGAGAGATATATATATATATATATATATGATTTAATGAAAAAATAATAATTTTGGTCCAATTTAATAAAATCATAAATATAACTTTGTCTCTTTTTTTTTTTTTTTTGTGAAAATCTGACTTTGGATTTTTAAAACCCATGGGTGTGAAATGGCAAAATTTTTAAAATTGTTTATTAATTTAAAATTTTAAATAATTATAGTTTAGTCTGATCATGCACCAAATACAAAACAGTATTATTTAGCTTATTTAACTTCATAATAAGCATCAAATACAGGATAACATTAATCCAGATTACTCCAGTTTAACACTATCCATCATAATTCATAAAAATAATTCAGTCAAACACAATTCACGTGCCAAACATGGCCTACAAGTATTAATTTGATGTAATTGTGAAATGTAACTCATATTCAACTATTACAATAATGAGTGTTGGAATGCTATAGGAGATAAGCTTCTCTCCTATCTCAATTTCTTCCTAATTTACCTAAACTTTTAATTATTGAATGTTCCATATACAAAATTAAATTCTGACAACTTTTGAATTTATTTTTAAAGTTGTTTTTACTAATTACTATTTCAATTTTAATAACTCTCTCTTCTTTATATAAGGAAAAAAAAACCACACAAATACAACGCAATAATTTCTCTTCTCCTCTCTGCGTCTTATGAGTTACCATTCACCGCTAGAGAAGAACACACTGAAAACATACCATCATGAAGAAAACTTAGAAAAATATTACAGGCTAAATATTCTCCTAATGAAACTATAAAAATAAATAAATTGGTGGAGGAAAGTAGAAATATTACATATTATATGGAGTGACTAGAAATTGTAAATGTTTGGGGGTCAGGAAGGAAAATACGTGGGTAGTAGGACAGGGACCTTTTATGAAAAGAGAGCGCCGGTAAAGATGGTATAAATTTATAATAAAGCAGTGGGCTTGTGGTTTATTATTGTTGAAGAGGAAAGGAATTCAAAATTTGAAAGTCCGAGAATTGAAAGGAGATTCTAAACCCTAAGAAGAAGATGGCAACAAGGTCAAAAGCAGGGAATATGAAGGGTTTCTACAGGCAAAGGAAAAGCAGTAGCATTGGCGGTATCTCTAAGAAGAAGAAACTCCAATCGCCCACCCACCCAAAAGCTGCCGCCTCTTTCGGCTCGGGTGTCACCCAACCCACCGCCCTCATTTCCCACGGCTCTCCTGACCTCAAAGGTTTGTTTCTCGTCTTAGTTTGTATATTGTATAGAAATTTTCAGTATTTTTTTTCCTGGTCTGAAAGTTTGTTAGGGTTTTTTTTCGATACCGCATTTTCATTCAGGCGAGTTTGCATCTGACATTCTGACGACTACAACGACACTATTTTGGATGATTTATTAGTTTTTAAGTACATTTGGTTTTTAATTTTTTTTCAGTAACAAAATACTATGGATGATGACCTCGTTAATGTAGTTTATAAAAATTCAAACCGATCCCAGATTCTGGAGACCCCATTGTTTCGAATTCCAGGTGGGCTTCTGCTTTAGCAACACAGAAATTCACTATTCAATGTTTCTTTTGAACTACCTGTTTTCATTCTAGGATGTCTTTTATGGCTATTGGTGTTCGGATGTATTTTTTCATTGTTAATAAATCTGTTTTTCTTCCTGTGCATTCTCGAATTTTCTCCACTATCGAATCAATAAACTAGGTACGGTTGAAGTGATGACAGATGTTTATTGTTTGGTTGATAGATGATTATGATGAGCAAGAGGAGGTGCTGAGGCAATTTGATATGAACATGGCATATGGACCGTGCCTTGGGATGACCAGACTAGGACGGTGGGAGCGTGCGTGCAGTCTGGGTTTGAACCCTCCTAAGGAAGTGGAGAGTCTTTTGAAGTGTGGTAAAGTTTCTGGCTCTGAGTGCTTGTGGGATGGTCGCATTTAGAAATTTGCCTGATTTCTGATATGTGTGTAATGTTGGACTGGAAGTTCTGTATTTTTGAGGAATTGTTCAGCATCTGGCTGAAACATGCTTTTATATTTATAGTGGACTAAACTATTTGATAATCCTAAATCCTAATAGGTATTTTGTGTGCGAGTTTTTTATTTTTTGAAAAAGCACGTGGTTGTGGAATGGTAAAGTCAAATTTGAGGAAATTTCACTATGTTAGTAATGGTTTTTCCTCTGGGAATTTCTCAAGTTTGGAAAAGATAATTAGGGAATGGTTGAAATTGAGTTTTTAACTTTTTAAGTCGTTTTATATTAACTTTAAATTTGGAGAAAAGTTTAGGGGAGGATTGGAGGAGATTGTCCAACGTTATATATTTTGCAATTTTAGCAGTATTCAGGTATTGATATAGGTCTCTATTCTTCCATGTTAAATGCATGAGGGAACTTCCAAACTGGAAGGATTTGTTAATTGGTTTAGCTTATGGTATTGTTGTTCACTTACTGTGGTGCTTATAATTTATGTTAGGATGAAGGTGTAGTTCTTAAAATTAGAGAAATACAGGCTGTGGGCTTGGTAAAGGGTGATTTAATTGATCCATTAAATTTGCTCACCACATTTAAAATAATCTATTGGAACAAACAATTATTTCTTTTCCACAAATTATCACATAGTTCTTACCTTGATCAACGCTCCCTGCCTATTTGATAGATTTATGAACACAATCAATCATTTTAATGTGATCATATACAGAGACTTAATTTCACAAATTTTAATGGAGTGTTCCCATGTTTCTTATTAGAGGTTTGAATTTCCCAGTTCTCCTTAGCCTATCATTCTCCATTTTGCTAGCACATGGTTTGAGGCTAACAAAGTGATTTCAGCAAAGCCTCCCAAACAGATTGTGCACCTGCATTGGGCCGTTCCTGATACTTGTCGGTTCAAAGTGAATGTAGATGGTAGTTTCTTGCGTGGTTATGGTAGGATTGGGGCTGGACGTCTCTTGAGGAATGAGTATGGTGAATGGCTTAATGGCTTTTCTGTCAACCCGGGGGTAGGAGGGATCATTGAAGCTGAGCTTTGGGGTATATATCAAGGTCTGTGTATGACTTGGGACTTTGGGGTCAGGCAGGTTATTGTTGATTCTCATTCATCCCCTGCTGTGCATTTGCATGGTGAATAGTGACATTCAAGACAGTCATCCTCTCTGTGGCTTATTGCTAGCTGCAAGGGGAGGTATAAGGAGGGATTGGATTTGTTCAGTGATCATATCTACAGAGAGCAAAAGTTTGTTGCAGACCATTTGGCTGATCTGAGCACCGGTTTGTGATGGGCTTGCATAGCTTCCCCCCACTCCCCTTCCCTTTTTGGACTATTCTGTGCCTGTTCTGACTAGGACCAGGGTTGTTGCTCTGTAGTTCCTTTGTTTTGGGCTTCAGCTTGTCCATGTACCAAAAAAAAAAAAAACACAAAATTTATATAAGAGTAAGAAAATTAGTTAGCAAGGATTATACCTTTTGGGGTTGCAAATGTTGTAGAAAGTAAAAGGCTTTAGAAATTAAAAGATTGAAGCCCAAGAGCAATATCAAGTATATTATGTTGGACGGGTAGTGTTAGGGAGACATCTCTTTGTACCATTTAGTGTACTATCTCTCTAATAGAGTTGGACCCAAATTCATTAAAAATTAAAAATTTTATTAGTTGTGATCGTACTCTTAGACAAACGCAATTTAAAAGTTCCAGTAAGATGTTATAAACTCAATTCGAGCAATCAAGTTTTAATCCTATAGATAGTGATCTGGTTGAAGTTTTTAGAAGTGTTTTTACATGTTTTATAAATTTTGGGTTAGTCCATTTTCATGGGAGGTTCTGTCGAATTTTCGGTAGGTTTTCCTTGATTTTGGATTCCTACAAGACCTCTCCAAGATTCAGGGTGGAATCCGAGAGCGGTTCTGTCAACTTAATCCAACTCTATTAGAGAAATTGTACACTAGATGGTATAAAGAGATGTCTCCCTAACACTACCCATCCAACATAATATACTTGATATTGCTCTTGGGCTTCAATCTTTTAATTTCTAAAGCCTTTTTACTTTCTACGACATTTGCAACCCCAAAAGGTATAATCCTTGCTAACTAATTTTCTTACTCTTATATAAATTTGAGGAAATTATAGATTTGGTCCACTTATTTTATACCTAGTTCAATTTTGGTCCATAATCTTTTTTAAGTTCTGTTTTGGTCCACTAATTGTTTCATTTGTTCAATAAAAGTCCAGATTTGTAACTTTAAATCTTTTGGGTTGTATTTTCTTCAATTATAATTGAAGTATAAGTTATATTTTATCATTTCTTAGTCATAAAAACAAATTTGGAGTATTATAATCTAATAGAATTAAGATTGGGTGAAGTTTGAAAAATTGGCAGTTTCAGGTACCCTACTTTAGGGTCAATTATCTTGAGTTTTAGAACTCCAATTTGAATGATCTTTATATGGTTGTAAAGAAGAAATGCATAGCTTTAAAACAAGTATATGTTTGCTGAATTTGGGTGAGATTTGATAGGGTAAAAGGCAAGTCAAATTTGAGAAAACAAATCTGGATTTTTATTGAACAAGTGGAACAATTAGTGGACCAAAACAGAACTTAAAAAAGATTGTGAACCAAAATTGAACTAGCTATAAAATAACTGGACTAAATCTATAATTTCCTCTATAAATTTTGTGTTTTTTTTTTTGTACATGGACAAGCTGAAGCCCAAAACAAAGGAACTACAGAGCAACAAGTGGGGTTAATTTCTTCCTGTTGGACTACTGTACACACAGACAAGAATCTATCTGATCAATCATCCAAATTTATGACGAGAGTAATTTCTTTATGTATAAATAAATAAATAAATATAATTTGACAACAAAATAAAAGGTAAAAGAAGAAGGCTAATGACCAAACGCAATGGCATAGCAAGACTTGTAACACATTGATAAAAGTGTTTTCTTTTCCTTTTTGAGGAAAAAAAAAACATCAATGTGTCACCACACCGAACCACCTTATAAAAGTTACAAGTCTTGATAAGAGTTGAGAAAGTGTTGCCACACTGAACCACCTTATATGTGACCCAGATATATATGATACATTATATATATATATATATCTCTCTCTCTCTAAAACTCTTTATTGATATATTGAAGAAAATCAAATTTTGAGTAGTATTATAGTCTTAATTTTTTAGAAGTTAACTAATGTGGTAGTAATTTTTTGTTTAATAACTGGACCCACTATGGATCTCAAGTATTGACAATGTCACATAAGAAATTGGCATATTGTTTTTATGAACAAAAATTAGGATAATAGTTAGTGTCTCTTGTACTTCTCTATTTCTCTAAGAAACTGTTTGGTTTGCTAATTTGAGGTTTGGAAATTAGTATGTGATTTGAAATCTCATGTTTGCTAAGTACACACCTAAGAATATGTTACCTTTTAGATGAGTTGAGATAACCGTGAGGAATTTGAAACTATTGGCCCTCTTGGGTTTGCCATTCCCATCACTTGAGAAAATATTTATATGAGCTTTTAATACCAAATTACCCCACAGGCCCACACTAGAAATTGAAAAAAAATATGTTAAACATAGTAAGTGAGAATGTTATTGAAAAGTAAATTTTGATTAATTAAATGGTAATAATATATTGGTTACTATTCTCTACATTTTCAAATAGTATAATGAGAAGAATTATTTACTCTTATAATGAGAATCTATAAAGCCAAAAGAGTGCGAGAGGGAAAGGGCAGCGTTCAGGTGAGGTCGAGTACACAATTGATTTGGACATTTTCTTGACCTATATGATCTGCCTTTACGGATGAGGGATCATATCATCACTGAAAAAGCAGTAGACAAAGTCTTCACAGACAGAGATAGAGAAAAAATTAATAATAAAAGAGGAGATTAATTTTGTTTTAGGAAGAGAAAAATGGAAGAGGCAAAGGCATTGGCTCAACACCAACAGCAACTAATGTTACAGCAACAACAACACCACCACCACCAGCAACAGCAGCAGCAGCAGCAGCAGCAACAACAGCATCAACAGCAACAGCAGCAGCAACATCAGCAGCAACAGTTATTGCTTTTACAACAACTACAAAGACAACAGCAACAAGTGCAACAAGCCGCTGCCATTTCTCGTTTCCCTTCCAACATCGACGCCCATTTGCGCCCACTCCGAGCCCTCAATCTCCAACCAAATCCTAACCCTAACCCTAACCCTAACCCTAACCCTAACCATATCCCTAATTCTGCTCCTAATCTCCAACAAAACCCTAATGCGAACCCGCAGCAACAGCCCCAACCACAGCAGCAGCAACAGAGGGCGATCCGACCCGGGAACCAGGCTGAGCTACAGATGGCGTACCAGGACGCCTGGCGGGTCTGCCATCCCGACTTCAAGCGCCCTTTCTCTTCCCTCGAAGACGCCTGCGAGAGGTTAATTCTTTAACTGATTAGAGTTTCCGTTTCATTAAAATCAAAATCATTTTTTCATCTGATTTCGTTTCTGTATCTGTTGCATTTTCTGATTAGGCTCTGTGTGCTTTCTTCCGTGTTGTTTTACAAATTGAGATGTGCATGTCTATATCATCATTTGCATATGGTTTTATTGGAAATTCTGACTTACTTGAATTATACTCACATATTCATATACCAACTGCATTGTTCGGGCAACTGCTAATACCTCTGTACTTATACACTCGCTCATTGCTCATACATCACCCCATCACCCCATCACCCCATCACCCCATCACCCCATCACCTATAGTGGGTTGCATTTGATGCGGCGTCATATCATTGGCCTATTGCAACTCTAACATTGATAAAGATTCCAAAAATTTATATAAGCTACACAACTCACTTTGTTATCATATTCATGTCTGCATAAGAAACCTTGGATTTGGTTGTCCTTAATGGAGACAGAAACCTATTCTATTAAATATTATATAAAGTTGCAAATGTACTGTAGTAAAGTATTCATGTACATAAGGACGAGCAAATTGATGTTTTGTGCCACATGGCACTTCTTTATCGATAAATGTTCACTACTCACTTTGATTTGCTTAATACTTTATTAATACATGTGGCAGAGTAAGATTTGGAGAAGCTTTCTCAAACTCATTTTCCCTGTCAGATTGTTTCCTGAAAAATAGGAAACAAAATCAGATACAAAGTGAATGTATAGATTGATCTGTCGAGTCATTCACCATATGTCAGAAGACCCTTTGGCGATTTACATTGTTTTCTGAACAGCCTTGTCATCTCTACTTTCCTATATACTCTGTATGTTGATCCTGCACTGTAACTACCACAAAATTATAAATAGGAGAAGTTCACCTAAAACAAAAAATTTTAAAATATATAAAATGCTTAACAGAGAATACCAATTATTCTTTTGAGTGGTTATAAGAACATTAACATATCTACCCTTGCCGAAATATTAGTACATTTAAAGTTACATGCTAACTGCTAAAATATACATTCTACTAGTATTTATATGGCATGCACAAACATATATAGGATTTTTTTTCAAAAAAGAAAAAAAGCATTTTAAATATCGATAATTGTGTTGCTTTGATATTGATAGAACAACTTTATCCCAAGTTAGTGTACAAGATAGTTCTTGTATTGTTCTGGTTTCTCACTATCATGTCACTGCAGCAAGTTCTACTGTCTTCACATTTTTTATGATGGTTGCGTTTGAAAGGACCTATTATTTACAATATTTGTGTTTCAAATATAATATCTCATGCAACATAAGTTTTCCCCTTCCCTGTTCCCACCCTAAGAGGGAGAGATACCAGTACGTGGTATATGTTAAAGTGTACTGTGGAAATACCTTTCCAAGTTTGCAGTAAGATATATACCCTATGAAATAAATTCTGTATGTATATGAGAAGGTATAATAGCATCTTGTACGGTCGTTATAGGAGCTTGTAAATACATAATGTCCCTTACAGATGGAAAAAGAATCATGTTGACTAAGGACGTAATGAAATAGAGCAAAAAGGTCTCTTATGTGTTGTAAACACCATAAAAGGTAGCCATATGCTTGTCAAAATGCCAACAACTGTTAATGCAAGTACAGAAAGTCTGGCTTATGGTTTTTATAGTAACAAAATCTTGTATCTAAAAGACTATGAATTTTCATTTGATATTTGTGTTTCTATGTTTTGATATGGATTTTAGCTGCTGTCTACCACTGCTAGAAAACTAACTGTCAGCTATTTTGCATGCTTTGTCATGTGTTCTAAAGCTTCAAAAGAATGTTATCATTATTCATTAATGGACGAGGAAGCGACATGAGTTCCTTGGGCCACTATGGAAGTCATGCTGAAAGTTCTTTAACATGCCGGAACTGAAGGATACTGCAAAAGTGCTTTACTATTTTGTCCAGTCCTGTGGACGTTGCTGTAGGAAAGGTGTTGGGTAATTGAGCACTATGTCTAAAATGGTGTCCCACACATTTTGAGGTTCATAAATGCTGTACAATTTTTTTTTTCTTTAGGATTTCTCTGCGCTAGTGCCATTTTGTCCTAGGGTAGCCCCTCCAGTTCATAGCAGAGTTAAACCTTGGACTCATCTGTATGTGGGAGGGGTATAATTTTGTGGCAGCAGAGTATTATATTATGAAATGAAATATAAGGGTGTGTGTATTCTCTTGGAGTCATGTGTCATGTGGGAGTTACCCTATACAGGCAGTTCTCTTATAGTTTTTTATTTTTGAAGAGAAATATCTCTTATAATTATGGGATACTTGGAATAAGTGGGTCGACATTTATTGCTGCTCTGGGCTATATTTCTATTTATTTTGAGCTTTCTTTAACCCTTCATCTGGTAGTTTGGATACTGCTACATTCATGTGGGAGTTATCCTATACAGGCAGTTATTATAGTTATTTTTTTTAAGAGAAGTCCAATAAGCTCTTTTTACCCCATTGGTTGACCATGATATGAGGGGTGATTTGTACTCTCTTCTCTAGGTATAGAAGGTTTAACTGGTTTTTCTCACATGCGTTAAAGATTTTCAAGGAGTATGTTCTATATATATTATGTGTTTCATGAGGAAATTGTTACTGTTATATATATATATTATTTTTCAGTTATTTCTAAATATCCCATGTGCATGTACATTAAACTTTAATAAAAAAATCCTAACCAGTCAGCATTCTAGGGCTTCTTAGTGTGATGAGAGATCCACCGATGTCATTGCTTTCCATCATATAAATCGTGTTTGGAAATTCTGTATGCATTTGAGTAGTTTTGGGTGCATGGTATAGTATCCAAAGTATTGGTAGCTGATATTAATCCAATGTTGATATGGCCTTAATTATGACACAAAAGTTTGTCTTTCTTGTGAACAGCCATCTTTATTAAAATCAAGGTATAAGGTATCTTGTTCATCTCATCAAGTGGTTTTTCTTACTGATTTCTCCAAGTTATTGACCATATCCCTGCCAACTCCACTTGGTGTGATTTGGCATTTTAAGTGATGACCATATGGTGTCATTATAGTCCTATGTTTCTATATAAAGCAATACATTAGTTATGATAATGAACAAATTTGTAAAGGTGATACCGTCAAGATGGTGGTACGGTGGTACCTACTCCTCACTTGAATTATTCCAAATTGATGATTGAAAGTAGTAAGCTTTATCTCCAGATGTTTATTTAAATTGCATGTGCATGACCTTTTGAAAATTTGTGGCACTTCTCAGGCTTTCTTGAATCCAATTTTTCCCCTGAATTGGCAGGTTACTGCCTTATCATGTAGTCGCAGATTACGAGGCAGAGGAGGATGACAGAATCCTTGACTCTGACACAACAGGCCTGATGCCATCTCGCTCTCAGCAGTGGGATCACAACATATCTGCCAAAGTTGCAGAGTTTACAGCGACGTTTGAGAAACAGGCACTGGCCTTCAACATTATCTCCCGTAAACGAGCTTTGGGGGAATTTCGGTCTGAAGAGAGACTTATGATTGAGCAGGCTCTTTGCCAAGAAGAAAAACGAACATGTCTGGAATTGAGAGCAGAGCTTGATTCAAGAGAGAAAGCTGGCCGGGAAGCTAAATTACGAATGGCAGCAATTGTTCAGGCAGAGCAAGCTCGGGTTGAGTCACAAGCACATGCTGAAATGTTGGCTCGGGCCCCAATTAGGGCAAGTGCACTTGGGTCTCAAGGCAATGATCCAATTGGTCATGACATGAGAGAGCAGGAACATGCGGGTAACCCAGAAGAGATGATAAACGGATGGGGAAATAATATGCAGAGAGATGAGAGAGAACCATCTGAAGATTTTTTGAATGACGAGGAGACTGAGAATGGGTCCACAGGCATGCAGGATGGCTGGCGTGAAGTTGGTGAATTTGATTTGAACACCCGTTAAATATTATAAGTCTTATCAAATAATATTTGATCTTGGAATGGGAATCTGTGTTCATAAACAGAAGGAATGCCCATTACACGGAAAATTAGCTGGTCTGGGATGTCTTTAAATATCTTGGACAAACGCATCAGTTGGGATTTAAATCACAAATAGGGAAAAGATCATTGCAGCAACGAACTACGGTTATGGGATTTACATATCTTTTATATTCGTGGCTTGCTCCCACTCTGCCACAGATCAGGATATTAGATACAAGAGGATCTCCTTAGTTTTTCTATTTTGATCATTTGTTGCTTTTCTGTATATCTATTAGTGGATAATGTTCTCTTACTAGACCGAATTTGAACTACATATTTAGTTAAGAGTGAGTCTATTCAATGCTTCAGAATCAGTTTGGCAACATTATAAATTAATAATGATATGTTGTGAGACTGTCTGGCAAAACGACATTACACATCTATTAGTTATGCTCCCAAACTTTCTTAACAAGGTTTTCACACGGCAATCAAACAAAAAATAAAAATAAGCAGAAAAAGGTAGGGGATACGTGAATTAACGCCGAGTTATTCTGGAAACTCATTTGCGGACCATAGGAAACATTTTCCCAAAGAATGTAACTTCCAGTACATGCTGAGAAAATGGCCCTACCTGCTACGTGGTCATGCAAGATTTTGCCTTTCCAAACACCAAACTCTCATTCATCCCCAAGTTGCATGCATGCTCAAAGACAGTATATTAAACTAAACTAAGTGTGGTAAGGAGAGAGAGGAGGAAAAAGAAGCTTCTGAGAAGGAAACCTCGAATCAAAGAAGAGAATGGAAACAAGCAAAGAATACACAAGATCTAAAGGTGTGCCTACAGAATATTGGGGAGTTGAGAATCTAGTCTCTGCTGCAACTCTTTGATTTTCAACGAGAGCTCCGCTTTCTGCTCCTTGTAGCTCTGCAGCAAGTACTCCTTTCCTTCTATGACCTCCTTCAACTCTCCTACTTCCCTCTTGAGTATCTCAACCCTCTCCCCATCCCCTCTTCCTCTTTCTGATGCATCAAAATTACTTTCCCCATCAAGACACCCATTCGCATGACAATTTCTTGCTTCAGATTGCCAAATAGCGACTGGAGATGGTTTGTCGTTGGGGCTCAAATGTCCAACACAGTGATCTGCAATTGCCTTCCTAAGCCTTTGAATTTCTCTCTCAGAATCAAAAAAGTCCCTGTTTGCTGCATCAAGTTGTGACTGCAGATGGGTAGAATGTGCCAGCTGAGCATTCAGTGAATTCTGCAACTCTACAATCTGATCCTGCATCTCTAGTATCATGTCATCTCTTCTCTTCAACTGTTGCCTCAGTTTTTGTATTACTTCCCGCTTACTGAAGATGTCAGAGCCAGATTCTGAAACACATGGAGAATCTGAGCAGTTAGAATGGTGGAGGAATGGCTTTGGAGGCAACTCAAGCCTATCAGGTGAAGATGCCCAGATAATGCCATTCTCCTTGTTAAATTCAGGGGCTGGAACTGTGACCAAAGGCAGAGCTCCATCAGCTTCAGTCAGCATCTGGCCGTTGGGCAGGCACTTCATCTCCATCATGCCCTCAGTTCCTATTTCAAACCCATTACATATATGAAACAACAAAATTATTATCATAAATGGACTGTCAAATAGTTTATCAAGCTATACCTCGTCCAAACTCCAAAGAAGTAAAATTAAACAACGAAGGAGAAAGTAAAGGGCTAAAGCAACTTCCCCAGTCAATAAGTTCTATGAATGAGATGACCACATTAGACCAAAGTAAAAGATTCTGGTAAACTTTTTAGCCCAAAAAGGACCTCGCTCGATCAAAAAATGAAAGTAAATTTTAACTCAACTGCTGAATGCCGTCAAAGATGAATATTTCACATGGAGGAGTGTGCATTTGTATGTTGGTGTAAAATTAATATCAGGAGGTTATCTAGCGAATGGTGTTAGTAATATGCTAAAGTGTCTAAGTGGGTCTCTTCCTCTACATCAGCTGAAACTCTTAATCTTGAGGGGATCTACTTTTTGTTACTAACTAACTTAGGCATAATGATCGTAGAAATAAGAAAAAACTGCAAATAGACTACAACAAAGATAATAAAATTGAAATCAAACTCAACTAGCATCAATCCTAGTACAGAAACTTGTTTCGCCATCATGCTGTTCTAACACATAATTAACTTCTAGGTCATGCCAATCTAAGGACATTTTGAATTTTTCAGCCGCACTCTTGGGGAAAAGTCTACTTCTGTCATTCACAAAAACCAGGTTTGACTAGGGTGCCGTTCAAAATTTAACACTCATAGTTTCTCATTATCTTATTTTCTCAATACAGTTGTATCTCACCACATATCATACAAGCTCCAATACCCAAAGGAAAACTAGGCAAGAGAAGGTAATCAAGCACCAGCCAAAACTTGTGTTCAAACCTGAACAGAAACTAAGTCACATTTAACCCTCAGAAATTTGAAACAAAACTGATTACTAATCCATACCTGACATGCAATTAAAGCAACTGCCATCATCTTGTTGAGTAAAGGAATAAACATTTGAGTGCGCATGACAACCTGCAGACTTCCTTCTTTCAGAGGATTTTCCACTTCCTGAAATTGAAAACAACATAAGAAGTTAAGAGCAGTCATGTAAAAGAAAAGCAATGTTATACACATTAAAAGACCATTCAAACCATTACTACCATTCTCCTGCTGCTTTGTGTCAAGAGCTTGCTTCAGCTTGTAACCTAGACGAATTGATAACGTACTTAACAAGGCACCACCAGCAATAAGGACCCAATTAGCTCCATCGCCCTGAAAAGGTTTGGACTTCTGAGCTCTAGGCACACCAGTTGTTTTTGGTTTCATTTTAAGAGCTAGAGCTAGTGTAGTGTCGGAGGAAAAAATTCTGAATCATCCAAGAATGATGACCTATATTAGCAATACACCAAAAGTCCATGCTATCTATATGAAAGACATCTTAGGTAAAACTGCATCAGGAAAGATAAGTTTAAGCGATCTTCACATGAAAGATAAAATCAGTGTTGCATGAATACCAACCAAAAGAAATCAAATATAGTAAGCTCCAATATTATGAAATGGAACACTCAGAATTACTTAGATGGCTGGATGTAGTAATCGAAAAATAAGTGGTTAATTTCACTGCTCATAAATTCCACCAAAGTAAACCCCATAACCACCCAAATATATAAATATATATCATATACATACAGAGTCCTCTTGTAAGGATGCCCTCATTTTAAGAAAAATAAGGACCATATTGTTAGGGCCCACCACACAATGTGTTCTCATGATCCAAAACGCCCATTTTTCAAGGTACTCAATTAAGGATCAATTATCCAAAAATTAGTCAACTCGAAAATCGTTTAACCATTTTTCAAGGTACTCGATTAAGGATCATTTCCATGTTTATTAGAAACATTGTATTCGTTTATTTATTTTATGACAACAAAATGACTAAAAGGTTTTAGATTTTATTTAACTTTTGCAAGGATGATCCTTAGACACACGGTTAGGATCATTGGACAACATTTTGGGATGGCCCCTATAATGTGTTCCATAATTTTCATGAAATGAAGACATCCTCATTAGAGAATTCTCCTATATGCATGGGATAAATCTTAAACACACTATAAAAAACCATTTTCTTTTTATAAATGGGATGAATACCTGGGTGGGCTACATTCTCAATCAATAACCATTAGGCCATTACATTACAGAACAGATTAGAAAGGCCCACCATCCGTAATCTGCTAAGTACTTTTCTTTTCTTTCCAAAAATTTAAATTGCGAAAGCAATGCATAGAGCATCTTCATCAATCATCAGTTATATAATGAAAATTGCACCTTATACATTATATTTCTATGGTTCCAATCCATCAAATCAAGTAAAATACGAATTACAAGTTTCCCAGATATCGTCCCAAAAGAAGAATGCAAATCCTTTGAACAAGCTAAGGTCGGTGTAGGAAGAGTGCAGAAAACTTTTTAGTCTGATTCTGATAGAAAAGGAAACCAGCCAACCCATATTACATTTTCTGTTAAACCTCATTTGGAAAAGCTTCGTTAAATAGAATTCCAGACGTCAAAGTCGCACCATGAAGCCCATAGACATTACGCCAAAAATAAAAACTACTCCTCAAAACTAACAGAAACAGAAACCCTTATACGAAAACCTAAAACCTCAATTGAAATGAAATCCATCAACGTTAAGCAAAATAATCGATCACATAATAAACACACACATATAATTAAGTATACAAAAAAACAGAGATTAAAATTTATCAAACAAAAAAAAAACACCGAGATGACTATTCGAAGCAAGGGAAACCTACCTCGTTCATTGCATTTGTCCTTTCATTAGGGTTTCTGATATTCGCTCTCTCTGGAAATTAGAGAACTGACTGAATCACTCCGTCCTTTTTTTTTTAACCCTTTTGTGCTTTTTCTTTACAACCAAACAAAAGAAAATACAGATTACAGACTAGTCACTACATACTAGTGACTTAGTGAGGGGAAGTGAGGGTTTTGAGATGGCGGCTTTTGCTTATTTATTTCCAAAAGTAATAATACATATTCTATTTTAAAAATATGATTAAAATGGGGATGTAACTGCAAAATATATATATATATATATATATATTTACGCCACGTCATCCATTCCTCTGGATTCGGGACTTGGCTTTCTCTAGTGGCCTCCACGGCTCCACCTTTTGATTTTTCTGTTGCTTCTGTTATGTATATGCCACGTCATGCATATGCGGTTCGTGCCGTTGCGTTGTACAGTTTCTTTTTCCTTTAAATAAAAAATAAAAAATTTAGTATTTTTTTCCCTAAATAGTAAGCCGTTAGCTGGAGGGAAAGGGGATAAATAGAAGGCTGCGCACTTGCCAAACAGGGTGCAAATAGTTGGCTTCCTTTTTATAAAAAGAGGTGCGAGTAGTTGCCTTGCCGCTGGTTAAAATAATATTTTTTTCTTTGATAAATTACCTTGGGTGAAGATTTTCACATTTCACTTTTTTGCATTTACACTTATTTATTTATTTTATATTTTGATAATTGAATAAATAAGAGAAGAATGAAAACATAAAAAGTGTTTTCCCTAACCATTACATTACCCCAACAGCCCAATTAATAATGACGTGTTATTCAATCTTCCACTTCCCCTCTGGCACATTTTTAATACTCTCCTCTTCTTTATTTTCCCTTTTCCTTTATGCCTTCCATTTTCACTATCGTTTTTCTTTTTCAATTTCAATTTTCGTTTTATATTGCTGCTTACCCTTTGCTTAGCACAAGGAATACTAAAGTGAGGGGAGAGTGAAAGCCATATTCTTGGTGCTTTTCTTTACCAATATTCTTATTAGCTTTACTTCCCTCCCTAGGAGGCTCACATTTATAATGTACATGTTATTTCATACCCGTTCCAAATTTCTAATCCTTTCAAGAAAAGAAAATTTATACCGCTCATTATAAATAAATGACTCATAATGGGCCAAATTGCTACATAAATTAGAATTTAAAAAAGTTATAAACTTATAATAAAAATTGGAGCTTCTAATAAAAACAACAAAAACAAACTGCAAAAAATTCAATAAATTCAAATGACATAAAAGGGGAAAATTAAGAAAAATGAACAACCAACTTTTTAACTTGTCACAGCCCAAAGGCCACTCTCTGCATGCAATCACGACGTTTTTTGCTGGGCATCCGAACGAGGCCTGTAATCTGTAGTTCTGTAATTGCCTTGCAAAACCGTGCTCTGTGACAAGAACAAAGTTAAGGATCTTTATGCATAGCCAACTTTAATGTTGGGTGTTAATTCAAGGGGGGGAAAATAACAGGAAAACACAATCCTTGATGCAGGCAGAAGCAATGCATGCTATGCACCTATTACACTACACAGCAGAGGTGTGGTCGAAAACCATGTTGAGAGTAATGTGGAGCAATGTCCCACATCGGAAAACTAAGGCTTAGCATATGTGCTTATAAGTCTTGGGCCTCTCCACCCATTGCCAATTGGTTTTGGGTTGGATGCTCTAATTCTATCATGGTATCAGAGCTTGGTTATCCGCGTGTAAGGCCCAACGGTCACACGTGCTCCCACGTCACCCAATATAATTTGTTCACGTGTAAGGCTCAAAATATCGCCACACGTGCGGGGGCGTGTTGAGAGTAATGTGGAGCAATGTCCCACATCGGAAAACTAAGGCTTAGCATATGTGCTTATAAGTCTTGGGCCTCTCCACCCATTGCCAATTGGTTTTGGGTTGGATGCTCTAATTCTATCAAACCACTGGGGACTTCATTGAAATCTCGAAACTTTGACAAGCTCTTTTTCAGTGTCAAGAAAGGATATCAAGGAAGAGCTCTTGGGATTCTGTTTTAGAACTAGTAATTTGATCTTCTCATAGCTCTAAAAGATTTAGATTGAATACACAACACGGTCTACATCATACATATATTTAAGTGGGTCACTTCTTAGTCTAAACTCTAAAATCACAAGACCTTTGGATGCATCATATATTTATATACCAAATGAGACTGCATCAACTCACTACAAACGAAGATGTTGTGCAGAATGAAAAATCAAAAGGATACTGAATAGATGCTTCACTCTTCTTTTCAGATTCATTCATTTCCTTTCTTCTTTTGGGTAGTGGGGACTGCTCTAACTTGCATTTCCGTTTTCTACTGGGCTGAATGACAATTGTTTTGAAAGACTGGAACCAGTCATGAAGATTGATAAGATCCCCATGCTCTTGAGCCAGGGTATACCTAAGAAATAGGATTAACAAAATTGCTTAGTGCCATCAAACCAGTTACTTGATTATGCATCTGATAATGAAGGTGAAACCCTCCATATCTAGACCATAAAATAGTTGGATATAAACCCAGCACATCTTAAAATTACCATCAGTTTCAAAAAATTGCTATGTGATAGCTACAGTTATACTCACATGATTGAGGTATCAGGCATGGATGGCAATGGAATGTTGCCGCTCCTGCAGCAGCAACTGCATTGTAGGATTTTATGGAACTCCAAAAGATCCACTTGAATCCTTTTTCTTGGGTCTCCAATTAAAGCCTTAAATAAGTAAGTTAAGAACTGATAGGTTATATATAAAGTTCCAAAACTAAGTTACAAAAATTTCAGAAGTAATATGCATGTTAAATGAATGCGCAAATAAAATCCACATATATTGATGAAATCTTTAATGTAAGACATGCCATTGGTCATCAATTAAACCTGATAAAAATAACCTGTCAATACATTACAGATCAAACTTTCAAGCATTTCAGTGATTAATTAATACCACAACGATGAAAATGGCTTAGTGGTAATAAAAGACTAATCTGATTTCATTAAAATAACAAGCTGCTGGTATATGTAAGCTAGAGTAGCCATTGAAATGCTTACCGATTGAAGTTTTTCAACATTTCTAAAGCTGACAATTTCATGAAAAGGCATGCACTCAATCGGCGTCATGAAATACCTGTCAAAAAGGAATTTAAAATTTAAAGTATTAAGCCAGAATGCTCTGCAATAACCAAATAGAATGCTCTCCCTCTCCTTCTCTCTCTCTCTCTCTCTCTCTCTCTCTCTCTCTCTCTCTCTCTCTCTCTCTCTCTCTCACTCACACACAATTGCATTTAGACCAAACCACTTTTAGAAGTATTAAATAAGGAAATAACAGAGGTTAACAATCACATCCTGTCGACCCCATCCCAAAAGTAAAATATATCTATGATGTAGGAACATTCCCGTTAGTTTGATCTATCTTGATTGGGAGGAGTTTTGTTTTGAGTGTGGGGTTTTCTGGACATCTTGTCCATCTTTCCTTGTACTTTCTCTTCTATTACTAAAGCTTTGTTCCTTACAAAAAAGATTAAAAAACAAAAACCATATGGTTTCCTAAGATGGTAACTCATAACTTCTAAAATAATCTTCTGAAACTTTGGTCTAGCCTCAACTTCCTAGTCAGATCATATGAACACTTAGTATAAGCAAAACCAACCCGCAATGTAAATTCAAAATATTCTCTCATGATGGCTCAAGATAGAGACAGATTATGCAGTAGAATTTGTCTATTGAGTCAAGAGTATTAGGAAGTATTAAAGCCATCCATACCTTGACAAAAATCAGTTGAATTAAAGCCATCCATTTATGAACATTTATTCCAATCCTGATTAGAAGTTAAGTACTAAGTATTAAAAAAGACAATAGTGAAGTTAATAATAATTACCTAACCATGCAATCAATTAGCATAGTAGCTTTTCCATTAATTGATTCTGACTCGTCAATCTCTAAGGGATTCCGAGATGTATGTCTCCTGTCACATGAACAGAGTCAAAATGGAGCCACTAGAAATAGAAGTTCCACCAAGTTTCAAAAAAATTGGACAGCTCAAATGCTAGTACAAAAACAGAAGGGAAGACCGAGAGAGTGAGAGAGAGAGAGAGAGGCGGGGGGGATGAAATAAAATATTACTTGGTTATGCCTGTCAGATCTGGTTTACAACTTCTTCCTTCTTCAACTTTCAATAAGGACTGTAGCTCCTTTACCTTCTCATGAATCTATTTCAAGCACATAACTATGGTCACTCAACCGATCCCATATTAACTTAGTAATCAACTACTATCACTGCTTAAAACATGTAAGAGAAATAGCTAGATGAGAAGAAGAAAGATAGCTAGATGAAAGCAAAGCTATAACAGAGCCTACAGACAGAGATCTCAAAACACAAGCTCAGGTTCTGTCACAGAATTTTGATTCCTTCATGAGAACTAGTCTTCTTTTCTCCCAAAGGCATACCATCAGCAAACATCTAGTCAAGCTACAGTACTCTTCAACCCATACAAGCAACCCAAAGAATCTAAGCATCCCCTAGGCCATGGAAACAACAAGAAAACAAGGACAAGTTCCGAGAAATTTTGGCTGCCAATGTGATTGGAGATCGTCCATGTGGAGTCATTACAAAAATCTATCATAAGCTCCTAAGGAAACAAAGCCACCCTTGTCCTAAATTTCTTAAAAAGCCACGTACGCAAATAACATTAAAAAGTGTGATAACGAAGAGGCCCTATTGCAAATTCTATCAATAAAGTAGCTACCATATGCTAAAGTAAAATCTAATACAAGTATTTCATACTCAACTAACAGAGCTGATCTCCAACTACAGAAAGGAAAACAGTAATAGAAGGGATAATGAAATTTGTTGTGGACCAAAACAATAAAATTCAGATTTAACTTTTAAGCAAACCCCTGATGCTACTTCATAACTTGCTTAAAAATACAGTCATACCTCGGGAACATCTACAGTGAGATTTTCCCAACTCTTAAGCAACTGACAGAGAAATGCTGCAGGAAGATCCCTGATAATTTCAAAGTTTAGACAGTTTAGAAATAGAGTCTACCAATGGATCAAAAAACAAATTCAAGTCAACTAATCAGCAAAACTTCCAATTTCTATGAATATGAATGGAAAAAATTTTGATTTGACACCTGGAAAAACAAGGAACAGCAAAAGTGATACTCATTTAAATTGACTTTAAAGTAGCATGGTGCTTGAATAAGTATAACCTTTTTTAAAAAGAGATTGAATAAGAATTACCAAAAAAAAATTATTTAAAAATAAAAACTATGCTTCTGAGTAGATTTCGGGCAAAGAAACGTAGGAACTAAGAGTCTAAGACTAAATTAAAAATAAAAAAACAGAAACTAAGCCATGTCTGCAACGTGAGAACCAGAGTTTTGTAGTTAAGTTGCCATCAAGATCTTTTAACCAGTAACAATAAGACAGGGATAGTGAGGCGTACTTCAATCTGTCTGTATTATTTAAAACTCATCACTTACCTCACTTTGCGAACTACCTGACAAATAAGGCGTCCCTTTTGGAAGCTCAAAGTTTGTTCAAGCATACACTGATCACTCGAAAAAGATGTACCAAAATCTTTTCCAATTCCAGCGCCAATATCAGAAGCCAATGAGTTGTAAATATCTGGATCAAGTGCCTCACAAAATAAGTCTAACAATTGGATTTTGTTACACTTCCCAGCTTCAAATAAGCACTGCAACACACTAGCATGTCAAGAAACAGAAAGACCAATGTGATGATATGAAATAAGAAAAGTACAAGGCCTTAATAGAAACAATCATTTGTGTTCTTTCACTCATCAGGCATGATAGCTTAAGGGGCCAAAAGCATAAAAACATATCAAAATATGCTTTTAAGCTTACAAGTTTGGAGAATGTATAAGCTTGGGAATGTTGAAGAATCATGGTTTTAATATCAGTATAAGATAAAAAATAAAAAAAAAAGGAGACTGAAAGTTCACCAAGACAACAGTGCTCCAGAGCTTCTGCAATATCTTCAACTTTGTCAAACCACGAGCTATATTGGTATCAGTCTGTTCAGTCATTTGATCCCTGGTGACAGCTTTTCCAGCAGAAGTCAGCATATTGACTTAAAACTTTTAGCTCATCCATTAAAAGAAATAAAAAATTGTTGACCTTTAGGATTACCTTGCAGAAGATAAAAGTTCAGAAGCACATTCGACCACTCTCTCTCTCTGCAATCCCTTCAATAGCCAAATTACATCTTAGTAAAAATATCCCAAACATTTTCTGGGATTGGCAGGGAGAGAAGACTAATCAAGGATGCATGATATTAGCAAAAAAATTTATGAAATTCAAACAGGGAGCCATAATTGCCAAAGATGTTATTGTTGCTTCATGGCCACAGTAAATGAAATGTTCTATGTCAAAAGAATTTTCCTTCCAAATCCAAAAAAAAGAAAAAGAAAAAGGGGGAAGGTGGGGATCAGTTTCCAATTAACCACTTTGTTGCAGTTTACAGTAGAGGTCCAGAGGAAAAAGGATAGTCTCTTTTATTAAGTGAAAAATAGAAATAAGAGATGGCAGAAAAGGAATGTGAATGTAGGTATGAGTTATGCACCTTGACATGAATACAATCTATATTGCAAACATGGTAAAGGGGAGTGATGTTCAAGGATGCTACCTCGTTGTCTTCTTCAACAAGCAAACACCTAAGCATGAAGCTCAAAGGCTCTGCGGAGAAATGTTGGACACATGCTATCTGAAAAGGACTTTTGACATCAGCAGGGGCCTAGTCGTGCTGACATGAAAGCATAAGAGGAAATGCAACATGGTATAGACAACAATGACAATAATGGTGGTCACAATATCTGAGAACTTAATTACCGACCTTTAAAGCTCTAACAAAAGATGTCAATGTGCCATCCTGATTTAAGAAGTAGTTTCGCAGAAAAACTGCAACCTTGTGACCAACAGAGAAACCAGAACATTGCCTCACAAGAGCAGCCTCAACAACTGCATCCATCCTCTCAGCCGGTGATCCCAATGTGAACTTGCAAGGGCACAACTTCTGCAGCACATTTGAAGGAAGTATGTTTCTTGGGGCATCCAGTGTTGTTGCAACTCCCATTATTAAAATGACTGGGATTTTGACAACCCATTCACTGATAAAAACAATGGAGCAAGTTACAAGGCCATGTAAGCAAAATCTTGTGCTGAAAAGAAAAATGAAGAGAAGGTCTGTAAATTTTAATTTATAAGCAACAAGTGAGGTTGGGGTTAGAAAACCTCAACATAAGAATAAAATCAGACACGACAGGACCAAAACATCGTTCCATATCATCTATAATGACAACCAGCGGAGAACCAAAGTTTCCTTCCTGGCTGTACCATGATGCCAAAATGGACAAATCAGCTGCCTGCATGAAAAATGAAAAAAAAAAAAAAAAAAAAAAAAAAAAGAGTAGTATTAGAAGCAAGAATGAAATTGAAAACAATTGAATATGAGCCTACTTCGTCTAAATGGATGGAATAAGGAAATGTAAATACTTACATCAAAAGTGCGCATCAAAAACTGTCTCAACAAACTAGTGAGACAACCAGCAATCCCATTCTTGGAAGAAAAGTCGAAGGAGGAAAGGTTAGCCACATGGCATCCATGAGATTTCAAGCAGAGGCCAAGCTCTTGAAATGTCAAAAAATCATCAACAAACTCCATATTCTCTGCCAGTAACAGCTCAATCAAGCAAGTTCGTTGATCACTAACTAACATTATTAACTTATTCATTCAACACAAATTGGATAATAGATAGATATTGGAGAACATACTGGTGAGAAGGAGCCCAGTGAAGAGCTGTGTACAAGTAGCGTGGGTGACAATGGGAAAAGGGCCAAGAGAAGGGGTGGAAAATGGTTTGATAGAATGGAAGGAGTCGCGTACCCAGCTGTGTATGTGATTGAAAACACCAGCATTAATATTCCTCACAACTTCCTTGATAGTGGATTCAATTCTTGACCAAACTAACTGAAAAGCTTCCATTCGCAAGCACAGCTCATCGCATTCCTTCTTGTCAGGCTTTGTTGGGTATTTATCAATCCTCCTTCGGGCCTTCCCACTTGAAGTTAATTTTTCAGATGCTTTGTGAAGAACGAAGAAACTCTGCCCAACCACAAAATGATATTAAATAAAAATAGAAATAGAAAACGAAGCAACAAATAAAACGGAAAAGGAACAGACGGGACCTGGAGGTTGTTTTGGGTAGTATCGGGGATTGATTGAGGTGGTGAATCACCCGCACTTGCAGATGAAGACGCCATTGATGCTCTTTTCTCTCTACTCTTCTCTCTTAAAAGATGAGCAATTTTAGGGTTTTCTAGCCCACCCTCATTGGCGCTACTTCTAGTTCTGGACTCACCGACTCCGTCTTTCTTTTGGCGGGAAAATAAAATAAAAAAGATTAAAGGCTTGAAATTAACCACTCAATTTAGTCCCTTGTGCTGCTTGTGCAAGTTGTAGTGAAAGGAAATTTCCGATTTCAAAAAAATTTTAAAATTTTTTAAATTTCGGCAAAAATTAAATGAAAACGAACGAAAATTACTATCAAAATATAAAAATTTTTAATGAAACTTTATCGTATGTTTATTTAACATATTATCTACTAAATTGATAAAAAATATTGAAGAAGTCAAATTATATAGTATATTTCATGTGATATAAGGTGAATATAATGCGCGCTAGAACAAAAACTGTTAAATAAAATTAGTATAATGAATAAACAAAATTAGTATATTCTTTATACTGTATAATTTAATTATATACTAAAATCTAAACCCTAATATTCTATATATTCTATATATCCTAATACTTTTTATACTTTATAATCTATATATTAAACTCTATATAATCTATATTATTTAAGATATTAGGTTTTAGGCCGTTTAGGATACTTTTAAGGTTTAAAATAACTAAACGAAATCTCAAAACTTTTTTTTTCTTTCCAATTGCCGAAAGGCCCCAAACCCCCCCTTTTTTTTTTTTCTTTACTTACTTTTTTTCCTCGTGCCTCTCTCTTCTGTCTTTTTTTTTTTTGAATCTTTCCTTCCTTTTTTCCTGTGCTTCTCACCTAGCCAAGTTTTGTCTTCACTAAGTGTAACAACCCAAATTTGGGCTTTTGGTAATTTTGTTATTTAAATTTTTCAAATTTGTTTTAAGGTTTGTTTAAAGGAATTAGAAATTTCTTTAAATTTATTTTAACTAACTTAGACCTTTGGTTGTGGTTCTAGAGCTTAGTTGTGTGAAAATGAATTTTAGAAAATGAAAATTCAAGAATTTGGCAATGATTATTTTTAAAAAAATTTAATTATAAGAGTATGATTTTTTATAATTTTTTTGAAAGAAATTTGATTATTTTGAGGTTATAGGAAATTAGTACTCATCAATACGAGTCCGTAGAATTTTTCGGTGAATTATTTGGAGTCTCCAGCTATTTTTAGTGAATTTCTGAAGTTAGAAAAAATAGAAAATATGAAAATTTTGGTACATTTCGCCGAAATTTCGACGAAATCTTCCCGACAAATTATTAAATATGTATTTCGATTTCGGAACCCTAAAAAAACGAAATTTAATACCTTAGTAGTAGTATGGCCAAACAGGGCATTCTGTTTGGATACTCGGTTAGCCAATTAATCAAGCTTAAATGCTTCAGAACAAAACTTACTTATTCTTGAAATGCTACCTGTGTGGTATCGCTAGGGAGAGAGAAAGAGAGAAAAGGAAAGAGAAAAAGAGAGAAGAGAGATATAGAGATAAAAGAGATGATGGGGATACCACCTATTGGTATCCCCGGGGCAGGTAAGTTTTACTCAATACTTAATAGCCATTTTGCCTCTTCGACTATAGCTTACCCGATTTGTTAAATTGCGGGTCCATTTGGCATTACTTTTAGAACTGTTAAAAACGCTTTTATATTAGTAAAAGCGTTTTTTGTAGCGTTTGCAAAAAAATAAATAAAAATACTTATGGATTATAAAAGCGTTTTTAAAAAAAATTTTAAGAAGTGCTTCTAAGTATTTTACAGGTACTTCCTTAGGAAACACTTTCAAATACTTTTACATGAACTACTTAAAATTTTTATAAATATTTGTATGTACTTCTTAGTAAAAGTGCTTATAATAAAAGCACTTCCTAAAAGTAGTGCCAAATAAGGCCCACTTCATATTTAAAAAGTTGGTTAATTTTCTCCTTAATTTTTTACAAATATGTCAATGTGGCTCATTGTATTAATTTATTAACATTTCATCTATATTTTCACTAAATAAAAAAAATATATATTTCTACTCAAACACATATCAAATGTCATATGGATAAAAGTAAAGTGGACTATTCATGCTCAAAGTTAAGATAAAATAACTATCATGTCTAAAATAAAATAAAATTTGAAAAAAAAAATATCAATAATCATTTGTTTTTTAACTTATTTGCACATATATCTCTACTTAGTCTCACTTTACCTCTTTAAAGTTTATTGTCTCAATTTATCCTTTGTAAGTTTTTTATGTGTGTTGCATAACCCAAATTGTCAAGTTCGTCAATTTCACCATCAATTTATCCTCTGCCACGTAGATGTTATGTCAACAATTCAAACAGTGGAATGAATGGACTTGATGGTTTTGGATTATGTAAAATACACGGGAAACTTGTAGGGGTAAATTGAGACAATAAACTTTAAAGTGGTGAAGTAAACAAAACTATAATTTTAGAAGATAAATATGTAAATAAGCCTTTTATTTTTTATTTTTTATGTTTTTATTTTTATTTTAGGTATAATAGTTAATTATACTTTAAGTTTGAGCATGAATTGTCTAAATTTACTTTCACACGCATGTAATGAAATCTATATTTAGAAAAATTATGGCTGGAATCTTAACAAATTTTACCTTCAAATTTGTAACATACAAGCTATAAAGAGTAGCAGTGAATTATTGAGAAGATTTTGAAACAGCAGCGGCAGGCTTTTCTAAAAAAAAATTAGGGTTAAATACATTTTTGGTCCACAAACTTTGGGCGGTTTCTCAATTTGGTCCACAAATTTTAAAACGTGACAAAAATAACCCCGAATTATCCAATTTGTGTCAATTCAGGATCTTCCGTCCAAATATCTAACAGAGGCTGACGTGGCCGTTAAATGCTGACGTGGTGCGCTAAATGTGCACCACGTGTCACCTATTTTATTTTATTTTCAGATTTTTTCTATTTTTCTATTTTTATAAACTTTAAAAATTAATTAAAAATAGCTCCGGACTCATAAAAATACACGAAACATTCCTACGAACTCATCTTAACTAGTACTAATTTAATATTGGGTCAAACTACCAATTTTCCCTCTTAGTGTTTTTCAGAAAATTTGGGAAGTCTAAATTTATTTCTAAAAAATAAAAATACTCTAGACTCTTTGGAAATTCATAGAATAATCTCCCGAGCTCCAAAAAATACGAGGTTTGCACCGTTGGTCTTCTAAAAACTAATACTACCGTTCTCATGAACACTTGCTACCCAAAAGAACTCTCGGTCTTAGAGGAAAATAAATTTCCCTTTATAAAATAAATTTTTTATTTTAATTTTTTAGAAATAAATTTGGACTTTCCAAATTTTCTAGAAACTCTCAGAGGGTAAATTGGTAATTTGACCCCATAATAAATTAGTACTAGTCAAGACGAGTTCGTAGGAATTTTTCGTATATATTTCTGAGTTCATAGCTATTTTTAATTAATTTTCAAAGTTTATAAAAATAGAAAAATAGAAAAATAGAAAAAATCTGAAAATTAAATAAAAGAGATGACATGTGCTGCAGATCCAGCACCCCACGTGTAGAGTCTAGAGTATTTTAATTTTCTAGCGCGCACACGGGAGATTATCCTATGAATCTCCAAAGAGTCTAGAGTATTTTAATTTTTTTAGAAATAAATTTGGACTTTCCAAATTTTCTGGAAACACTTAGAGGGCAAATTTTTAGTTTGACCCAATATTAAATTAGTACTAGTCAAGATGAGTTCGTAGGAATTTTTCATGTATTTTTATGAGTCCGGAGCTATTTTTAATTAATTTTTAAAGTTTATAAAAATAGAAAAATAGAAAAAATTCGAAAATAAAATAAAAGAGGTGACACGTGGCGCACATCCAGTATGCCATGTCAGCCTCCGTTATATATTTGGACGGAAGATTTTAAATTGACACAAATTGGATAATTCGAGGTTATTTTTATCACGTTTTAAAATTAGTAGACCAAATTAAAAACTGCTCAAAGTTTGTGGACTAAAAATGTATTTAACCCAAAAAATTATCTGAGATCCTAATAGTTTCACATGCTCACCTTGATGAAGGTTAGTTCGGCACACCTAGTCTCCTCCCTCAAAGAGATAGATAAGCGTTTGCTAGATTCAAGAAAAGAAGTGGTCCATGGATTAATGAGTAGAGGAGCAGTAGTCCCACAAATACAATGATACAAAACCCCAAAAGTAGGAAAAGCTTGGGACCCCACTTTCATTGGTTCCTCTGTGATCTGTCAGTCCACGGACCCCACGACCACGTCGAATGTCACCTGCGTTCCGGCAACAAACCGGTATCTTTCCTAGTGGTTTACCGGCTATATCAGGTTTCAGTAGGGGGTTTGGGCCTTCTGGGGCCGGTCTCAATCCAGCCCATCACGTGTAGTTGCTGTCAGGTAAAGGGGTGGCAGTGGGTGGGTGAGGAGACAAATGATAAGGGCTTTCAGCTTTGAGAGATTTTTGCTTAACTACTCGTTGTTGAAGGCTGGCAAGACAAGATGGAGATGGACACCGTCAACTTTTACCAACAAGAAAAAAAAATATGTGGGCACTCTCCTGCTTTTTTACTCCTTCTCATCTTGATATGAACTCATGGACTCCCTTTCTTGAAAGAAAAACTGAATCCCACCACTAGAGCATATAGTATTAATGTAATATGTAGATGTTGATAAAATATTTAGACGCATATTATTTGATGTTATATCACTTTGATAAGCTGACCCTTAGTTCAACAATTTGTCCAAAAAGTGTTTGGTTGGAGAAGATTCAAATGAGAAGAAATCCTATCTACTTTATTCACCGATCTTTTTCTATATTTTTATCATTTTGTAGTGTAGTTTTATAATTGGAATTGTTTATTTTTTAGACAATCTTTTAAAGATCATATTTGTAAAAATCAACTAAATCAGAAATCGTTTGGTTATGTAACTGTGATCAAATAAACAAATAATTTTGGTATTAACTAGATTTATCGTCTATTTATTAACAATTGTTACGTGACTATATAATTTCCGATTTAGTTTATTTTTTGTAAAGATAAACTTTTAAAAGTGATCTAAATAATTAACAGTTTCGATCATAAAAAAATTGTAGGATGAAAAAAATAGAAGAGACGATCGATGGATAAAATATAAAGCATTCCCCTCAAATAAGTACCAAATGACATTCAAAACTTAAGTTAAAAGTTTATTGAGATTGTGACAAATAGGAAGTATGTTAAAATTGTGAAGTAACTAAAAGTCTAAAACGATTATACACATGCAATAGTGAGATAAGAGCTATGAAAAGGGATGAATAATAGAGTGGCATACTTATAATTTGCAATCACAAAATTACAGTCAATTTGGAATCACAAAAGTACAATAATTTGTAATCACATTCACCATAATTTTGTTAGTACTTTTCATAAGTGTTAGTTACTGTTCAATAATTTCAATCATTTAAGTAACCAAAAAAAGAGAACTCATTAAGCACTCGATCCTATAAAACACGCCCCTGATTTTATAACGTGGGTCGACTTATAATTTTAAAAAACTAAACGAACCTTTTTAATATCAAGTAAATTAAGCGAATTATTTTATCAAAGTAAGCTCCAAAGTGACTTATTAATTATTTACAGTAAAACATAGAAAAATGGGTGCAAAAGTTCAATTTAGAAGCATGTTCTTAGCCCAAAAAAAAACAACTAGGAGCATCAAAAGTGCAGCTCTTATTAAATTACAATACAAGACCATTTTTGTAAGAATTTAGAATGTTACACGAAATTAATAAATTTTATTTGATTTTGAAGATTGATATAGATTTCCAATTAGTGATATTTTTGAGAAGTCGAAAGTTTGAACTCCTGCTGCCTAAATAAAAAGCACCAACTCTTATCAAAAGTTTTTAATACCAACTAATGTCACGTCTAACTTATTATAAATAAATGAGTAACACAATAAATTCAAATATGAACAAATAAAATATTTATATTTTAGATGAAAATCTAGAAAATAAAAATAATAGTTAGTTTTTTAGTATATATTTCTTTCCTAATTTATAATCCTGAAGGATTCGGTGACCACAAGGGATTTGAAGTCAGAAATAAATAATGTCATGTGTTGCCAACTACTGAACTTTGATGTGTCCCAAGTCCAAACCCATGCAAACACAATTCTGCCAATTAAGCACATAGACAATATAGTAAAAATTCCCATATGGTTACATTTACAATTTTACACGGAGGGGTACACAGTACAATCTCTCAAAGTCGACTGGAACTTGGCAAACTCACTCTTACACATTGACAAAACCACTTGAGAGTTTCTTAAAAAAAAAAAGGAACCACTTGAGAGTTCTGCGTTCAGAGAGTTCAGAGTCTTCAGACAGCACCACTTTTCAATTTTAATGAAGCTTAGTTAATAACTAAACTTACCCCAATAATAAGCAAACTTAATATGCCTCCCCCAATAAAATGAGACCAAACCTTGGTCCTTGGGGTTATTCCACACACTACACAGACACTGCCTCCCTTTCTCAACACAAACGCACAGAACACAGCGAGAGTAACCCAACATGCTAGAGACCCTGGCTGATCTATGCCCCATGTTTTTCTCTGTCGTTTGTAATGTTTGAGCTTCTGGGTCTTGTGGACAAGTGTTATAGAGAGAAGAGTGGTTGGTGGTGAAGATGAATAGTTGTACTGGAGGTGGTGGTGGGGGTGGGGTTGGTGGTACTGGGATGATGGGG
Organism: Dryas octopetala; assembly: GCF_963921425.1. NCBI lineage: Eukaryota > Viridiplantae > Streptophyta > Magnoliopsida > Rosales > Rosaceae > Dryas > Dryas octopetala. The sequence continues at coordinate 92,809 of NC_141368.1, forward strand.
ATGAGGTCACCTTTCACAGTGTCGCAGTGGCAAGAGCTGGAACATCAGGCTCTGATCTTCAAGTATATGATGGCAGGCATGCCTGTGCCTCCTGATCTCGTGCTTCCTATTCAGAAGAGTTTTGAGTCCATTTCTCAAAGATTCTTCCACCATCCTACCAGTAAGTGTAGCTAACTCTTTCCCCCCTCTCTCTCTCTCCTTTTTCTCGATTTTCTTTTTCAGATTAAACGATTGAAATTAATTTTTAGGGTCGATATTTGATTTGAAGCATCTTTATTTCCTTTTTTTCTTTTTGAGTTTTTCAGTTCTTGAAATAAGAAATGATGTACTATTAGCTATTAATTTTTGCTTCGAGATGCACCTCTTCCTTTTCTTCTTTTGAGGGATTGTAAAAATCCGGTGATGCAATCGCATTCTCCGGTCAAATTGCTGTTTTTGTTTCTGTATTCCTGATTTATCCGCTAGGTCAGTCTGGTTGGTTCTTTGCGCCCAGTTTTGGTGTAGCAGCTATATTTCGATTCATCTTTTTCCAAGGGTTTCAGTACATGGTAACTGCGAATGAAGAGATTGTACCTGTCCATTATATAGTTGTATTTTACTTGTTAATGCGTCTTAAATCATTTTTAGAAGTTTTTTTTACTATCCTTTTTTTTTCTTTCTTTGAATGAACAGGGATCTTATATTCTTTACTAGTTTGTAGTCCCAAATGAATAGACAGGAAATCGCACTATGGACCCTGAAAAATTAATTGACCTTGATACCTCTTGGATTTGTGCTTATGCCTTGATGCATTCAATTTAATTTCGGGGTTAACCTTTTGACATTCATTGAATTTCTATGGTTCTTTATTATACGATTTCTTAAACTAATTTTTCAAATTCATCCTTTACTTTCTTGTTAGTCTTACCATCATAAATTATCCTGCTGTGGCCAGTGTATTATCTGAAATCAGGTTTAAATGAATGAACACTTCTTCTTCTTGTTCTTTTGGTTTTGAAGTTGTTAAATTTTGAAGTTTGTTTTTTGGCTAATTACATTTTCACATATACTTTGTATGATATACATTATTTTGTCTTTATTATCGATATTGTATCAAACCACTTTCAATACTGTGGTTTTGCTGATTACGAAGTAGAAGTATACATATCAGTTTAATTGTGGATACAATTTGCAGTGGGTTATTGTTCCTTCTATGGGAAGAAGGTGGACCCTGAGCCGGGACGCTGCAGGAGGACTGACGGCAAAAAGTGGAGGTGCTCCAAGGATGCATACCCGGACTCCAAGTACTGTGAGCGCCACATGCACCGTGGCCGCAACCGTTCAAGAAAGCCTGTGGAATCACAAACAATGACACAGTCATCGTCCACTGTGACATCGCTGACTGTCACTGGAGGTAGCAGTGGAACTGGGAGCTTCCAGAACCTTCCATTGAATGCCTTTGGTAACACCCAAGGAACCAGTTCTGGAACCAATCAGTCTCATTATCAGATAGACTCCATTCCTTTTGGGATCCCGAATAAAGATTATAGGTATTGCTTTTTCTACAGTTTACTTGTGCTTCATTTTTTTTTTTTGAGACTGAACTTGTGCTTCATTTGGTTGTTAAAGAAATGCAAGTGAAGAAGAAAAACAGAAATTCATGAAAGTTTTACAACTGGCTAGTCCAACTATAAGTTCATCAAGTTGAAATTTGATTAATTGGAAACATGAACAGTAAGAAACACAAAGTTTCTCTTGAGTTTTTATGCATATTAAATGAAAATATGGTAATCAACTTTCTGTATGTTCGAACTTTTTAGGCAATTAGACGAAGTATTCTATGATTAAATTATTGGATGCATAGCTGTTATAATTGTCACATGATCTTGGTCTTACTTGGGCCCATATAAATTGTGTGGTGTAAGTGAGTAAATTTGGGGACTTCTGCCATCTGGGTATTGGGTTTCTTGCAGAAACTTTTCGATTTCTGTCAGATCAAGGGTTCTGGGCCCAAATGTTCTTAGAATAATTGTTTAATTTTTTTTGTCTTCGTATTGTATATTGGCCTTTTGGTATGGTCATTTCCTTCTGTTTTCTCTGTCAAATTTGCTCCAAAAGTCTGACAAGTGACAACCATAGAAAATTGCCTTGAGCATGCTAATGACTGGAAAAATATATGCTAATGACAAGTGATAAGCATATGCTAAGTTTCTGCTTAAACAGATAGATAGGATAGAAATGGTAGGCGTACCAGTTTTGCAATTTTCTTCTGGCTGAGAAGATTGCTTGTGATCTATTTAAGGGAGGCATGTATCAGTTTCTAAATATTGGTGGTCTTAAAGATAGTTGCAAAGTGTTGAAATTTTTTAATTCTTGATATGTAATATTTTGAGCATCACCTACAACTCATCAGACTCTTTTATGTGTAGATGATCTTATACTTTATTATTGTATATAATTATCTTAGCTGCTATTTTGTATATCTTATACTGGTGCATAAGCCGAATACCCTAAAATATTTTATGGAAAGCTTTTGTTGTTAAAAGTTATTGTGATATATAGTGTTTGCTGGGTCCGTTTATGAAATTGTATGGCAGGAGTGATAAGACTGCTGACATCTATAATGAATATGTAGCAAAAACTTTTTGAATTTCTGTGAGGCTCAGGCTTCTGGGCCCTGATTCCCAAAAGGATTATGGTTGAAGTCTGACGTCTTTCCAGTGAGTGGCTTTTGACAGCCATCCTTTGGTTTTGATTCTTTAGTTTCCGTTCTCTGTTAATCCCTTGATGAAATCTGACAGCATTCTGAATTGTTCTTAGTGTGCTGTTTAGTGGCATCTTATTCACCATCTGCAGTATCTATTGATAAGGAAATGTGGGAAGGACGCAGTCAGTTGTTTTGCAGATTTTTATTTCAAGAGATTTATTTATTTTGTCATCAGTGGCAAAAGAATTGAGTGGAGTTGGCAAATCCTTCCTGGATGTGTGGTTTAAAGAAAGCTATATAGTATTGAAGACTTTGGGCTGCATCCAGTACATGTTACTTGCCTTAATACTTTGACAATCAGCCTTATTGAACATATTTATTTTGTTCGAATGCATATATCTTCCTTTTTTCCTTCTTATATGTGTGTGCTTGCTGCGTTTGTGTATATACATATTATGCATGCACATGCATATTAAATTATCCATGTTGTTTGCATTCCTGCAGCATCTATTCCCACAGCTGTCCAAGAATTTATCTTTTACTTTTTCCATTGATTATCTCAAATTCTTTCATGAGCCTTCTCTTACGGTGTCACTCCTCTCTGAATTTCAAAATTTTTAGATTATTTCTTGTTCCTGATATGCGATGTCCTTGCTTGTTTCCTTTCTGCTATAAATGCCATCTGATGTGTCCTAACTCCTATTGTACTTGTCTATCAATTTCCATAGTTGCTGATGCAATAATGGGATTAGGATTTGTAGCACCATGTAGTGATGTATTTGGTAGGTTAGGAAATGGAATTAGAAAGATTGTATTCTAATGATTCAGAGTAGGAAAAAGCTAATTATTATTATTTTTGGTAAACAACAAAATTGAGTAACTGTAAGAACATGTGGACATCTAATAATGCATACAATCCTTTGCGTTTTGCATTGCATTTGAGTGCAGAGGTTTGGTACTGTAATATGGGGAGATTGTAAAGTTGCTGAAGGTATATTGAAAGTTAGAAACATTTGATCATACAAGAACAAGTTGAGATTCTATGGGAACATATTTCCAAAGTCATTTATCAGTGATATATCCTAAGAAGTTGAGATTCATTTTCATTTAGATATCCAGAGCTGTACTACATCATTGACTGTTATTACTATGACAAAAGATGGACGCCTCATCTAACAGCAATGAATCACCTTTACTGCAGGTATCTTCAAGGACTTAAACCTGAGATTGGTGAGCATAGTTTCTTCTCAGATGCTTCCGGAAGCAACAGGGGTCTCCAGATGGACTCACCACTAGACAGCACATGGCCTCTGATACCATCCAGAGTTACCTCATTTCCCACATCCAAATCGGGCGATGGCTCTATTTTGCAGCATGATTATCCGCAGCATTCATTTTTCAATAATGAATTCCCCTCAGGGGAACCTGTGAAACAGGAAGGCCAGTCTCTCCGACCTTTCTTTGATGAGTGGCCTAAAGGCAGGGATTCCTGGTCTGGTCTCGAGGACGAGAGATCCAACCAGACCTCATTCTCCACAACCCAGCTCTCAATATCAATTCCAATGACTTCATCTGATTTCTCTGCAACAAGTTCTCGATCTCCACATGGTGAGTTTCATTGCGGGGAATGTTTCTTGCAAATTAATGCTTAATTCTAAATACTGTGGTTAAATCGTTTGCAGATAATTGAGAGAATCATGCTGTTACGAATTCCATAGACAAATCATGAAAGGCTTGGGGAAGTACTAGCATGTGGTTTGAGAGTGCTTGAAGAATCACTTTGCAAATTTTTCGTCTTTCTCGAAGCTTTGTGGTTGTGGGTTTATGGATAGCTATATGTTTAAAAGTACATTTGCAAACTCAAGTTTTAGGTCTGAATAAATTAAAGACCGTGACAAGTATTTAGGATATCCTGAACATTTTGGTTCTCTTAAATGAAAGAGCAACATTCTTTGGACTTGGCTTTGATTTATTGATATTGAATAACGTTGTGGTACCAAGTACTAAGTACTAGCCTCTTGGAATAAGGAGATAGATGGTGCCAAGTGCTCACTGGTGATTTCGATTAAGGCCTCGTCCTTCGAAGTTGTATGCCTGGATGCTTCTGCTTACTAGTGTGAGCTTGTAAATTGGTGTTCCAAATTGGTGTAACCTTCATAAAATTATTGTGACGACCCAAAACTTCAATTTAACATGATGCCCGGATAAAAAAATCTCCAAGCACACTGCTATGCTATTCCTTTTTTTGTTTTGTTTTTGTTTTATAAATTTTGCATATTTTTATTACTTTAACATGATATTGTTAACCAATGGCCAAATTAAAAAAAAAAAAAAAACATGATATTGTCAACCAAAAATAAAAGTGGTAGACATGATATTGTGGAACCTATCCATAATCCGTGTGAGAGAGTAAAAACAAAGAAAAGAAAGAAAGAGTCGAGTCCTTACTCCCGAGTCCTATAACATCATCCATCCATTATGAATGATGTATCTTGTTCAAGGCTTGTAGCATAAATTATAATTATGAGATAAAATTTGAAAATACAAAAAAAATAAGTGAGTTGTGGGTAGTTTGAGGAAAAAGAGAAGATTTCTCAGTAACAAATAACAATTAACAAAGAAAAGAAAAATAGGGAGTATGGCCAAAAAAAAAGAAAAAATAGGGAGGTTCCTTCCTCCTCACTGAGTGACAGAGTTCCCAGTTAAAGGGAAGGTTTAGATCCGAATGGGAAATTAGGAAGGAAGCTCAATTAGGAATAGGCCTGAAAGAAAGAATTAAGAATGGGTTGGGGTTGGGGTATATACGAAGGAGTGGTGGCGTTGGGATCGCTGGGGCTGCTGGGGTGGGCGGGGCTGTGGTTCTTGAACCGAAGGCTCTACAAAGAGTATGAAGAGAAGAGGGTCTTAGTTCAGATCATATTCAGCGTCGTCTTCGCCTTCTCTTGCAATCTGCTGCAGCTCGTCCTCTTCGAGATCATCCCCATCCTCTCCCAAAGGCATGATTGCCCTCCTTTTCATCACATCATAGATTCTCCTTCTGTTATGACCAACTAATTGCTTAAATTGAATTTGTAGGGCTCGATGGCTCAACTGGAAGCTCGATTTGTTTTGTCTCATACTCTTATTGGTTTTCATGCTGCCTTATTATCATTGTTTCTTGATGCTTTGCAACAATGGTACGTGACTACGTCCAACTCCAACCATTTTTTTTTTTTCTGCTCAAACTTCAAACTCGTCAATTCATCTCATCTCAGGGTTCCGGAAGGAGCGCGCTGCTCTTGGAGCCGTCTTGTTCTTGTTCGCTTTCCTTTATGCCTTTTGGCGCATGGGCATTCACTTCCCTATGCCTTCCCCTGATAAAGGCTTCTTCACCATGCCTCAATTGGTCAGTCGAATTGGGGTTATTGGTGTTACCGTCATGGCTGTCTTGTCTGGTTTTGGAGCTGTCAATTTGCCCTACAGTTACTTATCTCTATTTATCAGAGAGATTGACGAAGCTGAGATCAAGTCCTTGGAAAGACAGCTAATGCAATCCATCGAGAGTTGTATTACTAAGAAAAAGAAAATCATTCTTTCTCAAATGGAGATGGAACGGATTCAAGGATCAGAAGAGGTTTCTTAACTATTATATAATTTATCCTTCTATACATTTTCTTGTCTTCATTCGTGATCTACTTGACATGGTTGACAGTTGTTAAATATCGTCATAAGTTGATTGTTATATTACAAATATTGCTTGTATCATGTATCAACATGGACACTCAAACTGTATTCATATTAGTATATGCTATAAGTTTTTAGTCACTAGCAGTGTTTATAGACCCAATCCCCAGTTGTGCCTCATTAAAGTTATTTGTTGCAGAAATTAAAGGCTAGATCTTTCTTTAAAAGAATTGTTGGCACTGTCGTGCGATCTGTGCAAGACGATCAAAAGGAGCAAGGTTTGTATCATTTATGTTTTCCTCAGAATAAAATCCTGCTTTTTTTCTTGTAGAAGATTTTTGGTGTTTATGCTTTTTTAATTCTTAATACTTATCTAGCCATGTTACTTGTATGCATCCAGAACTATTAGATATGATGTATTATTGAGCTTTCAAGAGGATCAACATTGTGCCTTTGCTTTGTAAAGATTTCACAGTTGTCTTATTTCAGTTATTTCTCTCCTGCTCTCTCTCTCTCTCTCTCTCTCTCTCTCTCTCTCTCTCTCTCTCTCTCTCGGGCTATAAAGATATTAAAAACATGGAAGCAGAAGTGCAAGCATTAGAAGAGCTTTCAAAGCAGCTATTCTTGGAAATATATGAGCTTCGTCAAGCAAAGGTTTCCTTCTGATTAATATTTTTGGTTATACTATTTAATTTCACATGACTCCCTTCTGGAACTGCTGTTCTATGTGACTGCAAGTATTGACCATGTATCTGCTCTTTTATGTACTGGAATTTTCATGAACTGGTGTTAAAATGCACTTTAGGCATTATGGCTTTCTCAGCCTTGGTGCAAGTCTGCAAGATTGTAACTGAGGTGCTAGCATGGATGATGTTGAGGGGCATGTTCTGATTAAAACAATATCGTGATAACTTTTTTATAACGATTGTTTCACAGGTTAAGGAGTTATCGAGTGAAGATTTATGGGCATAAATTTTGCGCAGGCTTTTTAAAAAGAAATTCCATGTGCTATTGAAGAGTATACTGAATGATATAAATGATGCAGTTGACTAAAGTTTGGAATAATAATGCTTACCCATATTTAAGATTCAAGTGCATGACTTTAAATATATAATAAATCTACATTTTGACTGGATGACCAAAATGTGATGAAGCATAGCCAATGGGAAGTTATGAAAAGAAGAATTACATGAACCACTGAGTAATACAAAACTTTGATTACCTAAGCTGTGCCTGATTGAAGGCATTTAATTTAATTGTTCTAACTTTGCAGGAGGCTGCTGCTTATTCTCGAACGTGGAGGGGTCATATGCAGAATCTACTTGGCTATGCATGTTCAATCTACTGTGTATATAAAATGATTAAGGTATGGGATGCATGTTTTCCTCAATGGGGGTTGTATATTTTAAAGATATTTCAGTTCTTTTGTTACAGAATTCTGACAATGTTAATTTTTTTTTTTATTGATGTTAATGAAGAGTTCAAAATTTGCATCGGTCTAAGTTTTTCTTGAAGTCACCATGATGTCTGGACACATTCATGAAGTGAACACTTGTATGACGTGTCTCCGACATATGTTAGACAACTATATGCGCTGAATTCAAAATAAATTTTATTTGAGTCAGACAAGGCTTGGACACTACATTACATAGTTTGGACTTTGGACACCTAAACACATCAAAACCTTTTGTGGATCAATTTTAATTCAGATACTTATTGTTCTTCCATTATGCTAGAAAGTATGTACTTTAATAATTATGGCATCTTATCAGACATTTGTTTTTTATGATATTTTGAATCTTGAATAAAAATTATTGGGAATTGCATATATTATGAAATATATGTAAATATTTGTAGCCTTACTGTGTTGTGTCTATATATATATTAACTTTCCTATTTCCCTTGTTATTTCCATGTCCGTAATTTAAGACCTGTTAGGTTACTCCAAATCTCAGTATCTAAATGTAAATCTAAAATTCGCACCTTTTTTTTGTGGTGCTGTTCTGTCCAATTTAAGAGCTTTTCACTTAAATGGTACTTTTGTCACTTATTAGAACTTTATATCCATTTATATGAAAATATGGGGGAGGTTCATCTGTGGAATACAAAAGAAAAGTCTGTCTGCAAAAGAGGTTCATATTATTTTTTTTCAATTTAATTTTGTATATGATTTATGACTTCTCATTTTATTCCCTTCTGGCTTATATATCTATATATTTTATTTTTTATGCAAACAACATCTTCTTTCAATTTTTTTTCCTAAGTTTGGATTTTCATTTTTGGAAGAGTGCCTGATTATTTTTAATTGCTCTGTGCAGTCTTTGCAAAGTGTTGTTTTCAAAGAGGTAATGCTTTCATCTCTCGCTTATCACATTTGTTCACTTTCTAATGTTTGTGCTTCTGATTTATGCCCTATTAAGTAATCCTAAGGTTCTCTAACAGGCTGGCTCTGTGGATCCTGTAACGATGACAATTAGCATATTCTTGCAGTTCTTTGACATTGGCATCAATGCAGCATTATTATCACAGGTTAGTACCTTAACAGTTACACCTGCATTGGTTGACCCTTTGGTTTTCTATTTGAACCTGCAAACTTGTGGTCTTTTCCCCCTCAAAGGACAAACTTCCAGTTATTTAATATATTACCTTTTGTGATAATTTGGTCATAAACCTTAATTTTATTCCTGTTTTTGATGGTGTGCAACAACTTTTAGTGTATTAATGGGCAAGGAATGGCAGTTCTGTGGTTTTAGTAGCAATTCTGGGTTGTTTGGAATATTTGAAAGTTCCAGACCATTGTATACTTGCAGTGGGAGTGGGATAGAGTCGGACTATATGAAAATCACAGTCCTTCAAACAATTAGACTCCTGACTTAGGCCATATTTTAAAAATGTGCCAGTTTGCACATTCTATTTTATAGTTGAATCTTATCTTGTTATAATGCTTGATTGGTTAAACAACTGAACCCATGGTTGACACTTCTGTTGTTGTTGACAGTATATTTCACTCTTGTTCATTGGAATGCTGATTGTTATATCAGTACGTGGATTCTTGACAAATTTAATGAAGGTAGTCCTACTTATTCCCGCCTTTTCAGTTTTCGTGTATGCTTATTTAAATTGGAGAACCATAATCGACTGTTTGGGTGTTTTCAGACTGATTTTCAAAAAGCGGTGTGCAGTCTTAAGAAAAAAAGGATTCCAAATGCTTGCTTATTATTATTTTGTTCTTCACTGGGTTGCAAACAAAACGGCTAGGCCCAGATACTCCTATAATGGTTTTAGGTTGAACATTCTAGTGCTACAATTACATCAAGAGAATATAAAATGAACTTAACCAGGCCTTAATCCCATCACATGACATGAAGATGTAACAAATTTCATAAATTTTTAAAAGGAAAGAAAGTGACCTCATTGTCACTCTTAAGTCACTTTCTGGGAATATAAGCTGGTTGTTCTCTTACCAGTCTTTAGATTGTTAAGTGGCATAGTATTTTGATATGACCTTTTTATATACATGCCTGGTGCAACGTCAATGCTCTGAAGAAGGTTCAATTTTCTGCTATCATTGTTAAAGAGCAACTGATGGAATCATAAGTAGAGTAGCTTTTCTTATTGGCGTCTCATTTCCTCTGGCTTAACTTTCTGCCTTTGCCATGCACAGTTCTTTTTTGCAGTTTCCAGAGTTGGGAGTGGATCATCTAGCAATGTCGTACTTTTTCTGTCTGAAATTATGGGAATGTATTTTCTGTCCTCTATTCTTCTGATAAGAAAAAGCTTGGCAACCGACTACAGGTATGCTTAATGTTTGTCAACTTACGTTTTTGGTTCTTTGTCTTCCCTTGATGTTCAATGGTCTGATTATGCTTGCAAATTCTGTCAGTTTTAGCTAATAGTGCTAATTACTTTCACTCTAGTGTGCGTGGTGCAGCACCTGGAATTTCTTAATTATTGTATCTTGTTAGACCGATAACAGGCTTCAAATTTTTGAAATGAACAATCCTTAGGTTGCCTCTATTATCACATTATTTTATATCTATCTATACTGCATATAAAAAGTATGAACAGCTTAAGGACAAATAGTAACCCTCCAAAATACTTCTGGCTTGCAAGATGAGCCCATGTAATGACAATAGTTTTGGCCTGTGAGGAAGATTTCCTTTTGTAATTGTAAACCACATCTACAATATGTAAGAAAATATCATATTATGTAATAAATTTAAATTTTGAATAGAACTGTTATATATGAATATACGGTTGATTAAATTTAAATGAAATTGTTTAAAAGTTTAATGACGATTATTTATTATTTGAAAAAGGTTTACATTGCTAGCCAGTATAGAAGTATATTACCATATTTATATTTCAATGAAAACATTGAAGCTTGTAAAGGAAAAGAACGAGACTTTAGTCATGTCCTGTCTAGAAGTGCAGGTTTCCAAATGATGGTCATCAAACTTTGTTAGGTCATCTGTCACATAATCTTCATCTTGTTCAGTCCATCATTTAGTTAGCTTCCAAGTTATTGAACGAGTTTTAATTAGATTTTTTGCCTGAGCTATTATCTCTTTCCAGGATGATCATAACAGATGTGTTGGGTGGAGATATTCAATTTGACTTCTATCACCGGTGGTTTGATGCAATCTTTGTGGCCAGTGCTTTCCTTTCTCTGCTTTTGCTTTCTGCACATTATACTTCTCGGCAGGCTGACAAACACCCGATTGATTAATGTAATTTAATGCCAAGTATGTAACTACTTTATGTTTTCAATTGCAAAAAGAATATTGGTGTATAGCAGAATTCATTGTTACGTTGAGTGCTTGAACCATCAATCTGTTGGCCCTAGTTCACATACATGCAGAACAGGAAGCTTGTACAACGTTTGTTAGAGTTACAGGTGGGTATGATTTTAATATCTGAGGACCTACATTCTATACATACATACATATACTGTCATATAGTCTGATTGTTAATCGGATCATTGATTAGAAGAAATCATGTCTGATTGACAGTCTGATAACATACATGTTACTGTATTGACAAAAAAACATTTGGATCAATTATGGATGGTTCATATATACATATATATATTTTCAATTATGGGCTTTCTTCTGTTTTCTCCATTTAGGATAATGAATTCTTGCAGGTTTGAAAAATATCTTGGAGCTACCAATCAAAGGATGAGAAGATACTGGAGTTCCCATGGTGAGGATTGCATCCAAGAAAAGTTGGGCAAAATTTTAGGATTCTTTTTTCTTTTGTATATGAAAGAGCAACAATGGCCAACAGCATTGATCAATAATACTGTGTAATAGTTGATTTTGACAATTCATTAATGAGAATAACTACAGTAATTACATATGATGAATTTTCATTTTCAATGGAGATTCCGAGTTCGATGGTGTTGTTAAGTTTGCTTTACAGTGATTGTAATGGTGGCAATCGTGGGCAACTGGTGGGCAACTGGTGATACTGGCTGCGACAGAAACTTGGCTTCAAATTCATCCATGGAAATTAGCTGTGGTGGCATTGTGACAGCGCGGCCAGGATGGACAGGTGTAATGTTGACGGTGGGGATTGTTTTCCACGGAGGCCTTGTAGGTAGTGTTAAATCTGCAAGACTGCAAATCATAAGTTGCTTCCCAAGTATAGTTTGCTACTTTGCTTGTTTGCATATTGTTTGCTTGCATATTGTTTGCCTGTACGGATTCTCTTCTACGCTTCTACGCTTCTACGCTTCTACCCTTCCCTCTAAACTCAAGGCCCCGGTGATAGTTTTAACTTTTAAAACAATGTAATTCTTATCCAGAATATATTTTAGTTTTTCGACAAATAAATAGTATATATTTTAGTTTTTTTGGCCTCGGCCCAATTTAAAAAAAAAAAAAATAGCAACAACATGGGCAATTCCCAGTTGTTTTCCGTGTTGATTGTATTTGTGAGACACACGCCACATGTGTGCAAGATCGAAGGAAATTCTCCTCTCCACTCTCCGCACGTGCGAAGCGAAGCTGACGCACAAATGATTAAACCATAAAACAATAAACCTGATGTTAAATTGTTAATTGCTAAAACAAAATAAAATCGAAATAAAAAGGAAAGCAGGCCCTAAATAATAAATATGGAAGACCAGCGTTAAAATTCCAAATCTACAAAACTTTACTCATGTACTCTTTTTCCGTAGAAAATTGTTGCATAGTTTTAAGCTGCTAAACATGGAGATGGATTCCACTACAGGAATTTTTTCCCCCAGATCAGAGAGAATGAGAAAGTGAGAAATATAAATAATATATATATAATTATATTAAATATAAAATTATTGTCGTTAAATCAGATCCTCTGTGGTGTAATATAGTAGGTTCATGTGGCTCTTGTCTCAGAGATTTTGATGTTGGATACCATTAGCTGGGAAAGTTAGGGCTTTTAATTGAATTCAATTGAATCTCTGAGATATCTGCTATTTTAGAGAGAAAGGGACGGGTACCTGCAATTGGAATACCGGAGTTTGGAGTTACGATCAGATTAGGGTTGCGATCGATTGTCTCGTGATGATGGTCTGCCGGAACTCGGAAGGAACGGGCAGTCGATGAGCTTTACAACGCCACGCAGATTGTTCTGAACCAGAGGCACGTAATTTTTATCCAATTTGGTTCTTGCCCCCTTTCTCCTTTGGGGTTATCTGATTTTGATTTTGTTTACTCGCTAAATTAATTGCCACTTCTCTGTCTTATTCATGATAGGGTTGGTTTCATGGTTTGGGTTTTTGTGTCCTGAAGAAATTTGCTTTTTTTAATATATTTTTTTCAAGTTTTATTTTTGGGTTGGTTGCATCACTTTTGAATATATTTGGTAATGCTGGAGATTGGAATTAATGTAATTTTGTTGTCCCCTTTTAGATCACATCAGTCTTGAGAGGAAGCCATTGCATGCAAGGGCCTGCTGATGAGACTGATCATGATATTCAGAAGAATATGGTGAGATAACAGGGTAATTCTCTTCTTTTTATTTATTTATTTTCAATTGTCTCTCCCTTATCATGCAATAGCACGCTTTTTAAACAATATATTATGAGAAATAGGCAAATTAAACTTCTGGATTATTTTGTTGTTTCTTATTGACTATGAGGAACAAATTTTAGGGTCGTAAAAATTTCACTAGCCATTACCCGCTGATGCAGGAGCATCTCCTAGGGTTCCAAGACTTATTATTATTTTTTAGTAGCTTTTTAATTTTTATTTCCTAGCTGGATTTAGAGTCTAGTTTCCTTATTTCATTAGGTCTTTTAAGGTAATTTTACTTTATGTTTTCCTAGTTAGTTTAGGTTTATGTTTTTCCTAGTTATCTTAGGTTTATGTTTTCCCTATATAAACTTAAGGCTTAGGTTGTAATAGACAGTTTTTGGCATAATATTATTCAGAGATTTCTGATGTGAGAGCTTCTTTTGGGTTCCTAAACCCTAGAACGCATCTATCTACGTTCCAACTTTGATTCTATAGCTCTATTCTCCCTCTTTTCTACTGTTATTGTTGGATTTTCCTTTCCACTGTGGTTTTTGCCCTATTACTATAGCTGGACAGCAGCCCTATGCTTCTGTCTTACATCACCCGCCAACTAGGAGTGTGGCTATAATGATGGGAGTTGGATAAGTGACTAGAGAGTAGTTGTGAATTTAATGTTCTGAATCGCCAAATTACCAACATTCATGCAGATGTTTTGCACACTTTAGATATTTCAGTGAACATAAAGTTACCAAATTCTCACTCTTGTTCAATCTAGTTGTATTTTATAGGTTTAGAACAATAATTGAAAACGTAGGGCAAAAGCTTTGTGATATTCTCTTCTACATAGATGATCATTTCTGGATTTTATAAACAGAGCTAGAATTTCTCTATACATTAATCTAAAAGTAGTTTTGACTTGTGAGAAGGAGATTGGCACTCTTAGGGCAATGCAGCTTCCTGCAATTGTAGTTATTTGTTGTCCTTCCTTTTGTTTAATAGTCGAATTATTCAAAATCATATGCATTCCTTAAAATAAGGTACCAAAAGTGAGAAATAAATTGGTGAAGACAAGACAAAGAGACATTGAAGAGGAGGGGGGTCATCTAAATGATGCAATGCTTTTCAGTTTTATTTTATTATTAATACTAATTATGACTTGTAGAAAAAAGGTTAGTTAGCTATCAAAATGTGGAGATGGAGGAGGGTGTATTTCAAGTGCACTTGCAGGACATCAGTGATGAGCATTAACAACACAAAATAAATGTAACAAATTTTTTTACCTTAACATGAGTTCTCATATCATAATCTGGTTTAAGTCTATATACTATGGATTAAGTGCCAACTTTCCTTTGATGTTAAATACCATGTTTTCTTTTATTGATTTCTTTCTTAAGCCCTTAAGCTGAGAGTCTTTATCTTGTTCATCAGAATTTTACGATTGCCATGCTTTGATATGGTCGGTGCAAAGTCAAGATTTGTCTGTACATCTTTCATTTGGTTATTTTTTTTTTCCTTTCCATTTCTCCATTGTTAATTGATGTATTGTATTTATTAGGTTTCATCTCTATCTAGAAAAGAATTTGGTAAGCATTCTATGAGTCGGAAAGTTCATATGATAGACACGTCTGGGGCTTGTAACGTGTGCTCTGCTCCCTGTTCATCTTGTATGCATCTTAATAGAGCTCTTATGGGTTCAAAGGCTGAGGAATTTTCTGATGAAACCTGTCATGTTAATGCGGCTAGTCAGTATTCTATCAATGTGGGTGATACTTCATCTTCTTTCAAGAGCAAGGCAGGTGACTGTTTACAGCATACCACCAGTGAGACAAGTAACCTACTCAGTGTCAATTCAAGTCATGATTCTTTGTCTGAAAATGCTGAAAGCAAAGCGCCCTTCAGGTTTTCTGATACATCTGATGCGTTAGAAAGTGTTGAGATGCTTCCAAATAAGTATGAGGATTCTAAAGTTGTTGAAGCCCATGATGATAACATTTCATGTGTAAGTAGAGTCAATGATGCAAACCTAGCAGACAGTAACCATAACAGGAATGTAGAAGGAAAAAGTTTACCTTGTAGTTCAGCTTCAGTTGGTAGTGTAGGTTTAGATAAATTTGGAAAGGCACACAAGTCAGGTTTGTTGGAGGGGCCTTTGAAAGATGTAGATGCTGGCAGTAGCATACCAAAGGTGCAAACTCATGCTCCTACTCTCGAATTGGTAACTCTTTCCTTAGATGCAATTTTTACTTATTTAGAGAGAATCCTTCTTCTCATATGCAGGAAAAACTGCAAGAATGCTCTGGACATACGGATTCATCATTAACAAAGGAGAAAGCATCTGATATTGTTGCTGGCCAGAAATTTGTTTCTTACAAAGGTTCAGAGTTCTCTACAAAAAACTGTCCACAGCCAGAAGTAGAGACCAATGATGATGGCCAAGACCAAAAAGATGAAGCTTTGAAATGTTCGGATCACGGTGAGCAAGATGCCAAGTCTAGTGAGTTGGTTGAAGTAGCTGACATGCATCCCGTGCAATCTGTTTCTGGGTATGACAGTGATGAATCAGACATTGTGGAGCATGATGTGAGTTTCTTTCCCCCACAAAATTTGTATGCATCACTCATCTGCACAAAAGCCTTGTCATTTGTGTTCATTGGACTTGCATTGGTGCTTTTTACCCCCTCAATTTTTTCTGGCTTCCCAGAAGTGTTTTTCTGTATGGTTTCAGCTAGAATGGTATTTTCTTGCTAGTTTTTAGTTTCAAAGGTTTTTAAATAACTAAATATTACCCTCTTGATTATGGTTCACTGAATTGTTGTTCCATCAACATGGTTGTTGTCCTTGCCAGTCAATTTTTTGATCATGCTTAATGTTTAATAGCATGTTTTGAGACAATCAGGCATTTGCAGCTTTTGTCAGTGTCATTAGGAAGCATCCCTCTTTAGTTTTTAAGAATTGCAATTTTTTCTATTTAGTTAGATACTGGTGCCTTCAGATTTTCCTTTGAAGGATGCTAACCCCATGGATCAGTGATCTCATCAGGAAGGGATATGTTTGATATATTCAACTATGTTGAGGCCTGACTATCTTTGGATAGTTTTTTCATGATAAAGCAAAAGAGGGGTGTCTATCCAATTTTATCATTGGCTTTGTTTTCTTGGAGCCTTTGATGAGCCGGTTCAGTTGTCTATTTTTGTTACTTTTTATTTTGAGATTATCTTTCCTTTTTCCTTGTTTTTTCCCTCCTCTTGTTGTTATGGAGTCTCTGTAATTCAACAAAAGAAAAATAACGCCTTCATTCAATACCTGAAAAACTAAAATGTTTGCTTTTTTTTTTTTTTTTTCATAAACAGGTAAAAGTATGTGATATTTGTGGGGATGCAGGTCGGGAGGATATGCTTGCCACGTGTAGTAGGTGCAGTGATGGTGCAGAACACATGTAAGAGTCTTTTCGTCGTGTTTTTTTTGCTATCAGGTTTTGTGGGTGATATTTTATGTTGATCTCATGCCTCTGTTAAAGATTTCTCAACATTGTTATTTCTGGAAGCAGCTATTGCATGCGAAAAATGCTTCGGAGAGTTCCCAAAGGTGAGTGGCTATGCGAGGAATGCAAGTTAGCTGAGGAAACTGACAACCAGAAGCACGGTAAAGCAGATTGAATTATATTATTTTTGTGGAAACAGATGCTAACTTGCTGTTATTTGTGAAATACACTGATCTTTTCTATGTTGGAAATCTAAAGGTTCAGATGTAGAGGGAAAAAGAATGAACAAAATATCTAATAAGAGACTGGCAGAAAATATAGAAGTAGCTCCTGCTGCGAAAAGACAGGCTGTCGAAGCTCGTGTGGGATCACCAAAGTCATCCAGCCCTAAGAGAATGGTTGCTCTATCACGTGAGTCTTCGTTCAAGAGCATAGATAAGGATAGGTTGAGGTCAACTTATCAGACTTCTCAGTCTACTAATGATATATCTGAAGCTGCACGCTCTCCCTCAACTGGTCCACGGCTTCAAACAACCAAGGGTGAGTAGCTTTTGTGGACTGGTACAAGCTTTATCCTCCATCCCTACCCCTCTCTTTTTATTCTTGTAGGTTTCCTTGTTTCTCATTTAACATTTTTAAAGTCCTATATTGAAAAAAGAACAACAGTTCATCATATTACTATTTGCAGGTACATTGTTGAAGTCAAATTCATTCAACACCTTAAATTATAAACCTAAAGTTAAACTTGTAGATGACGTTGTTCCTCAAAAGCATAAGGGGTCTAAAGAGCATACTTCCCTTGATATGAAGGAGAGGGCAGCCAGAATGATGGGAAAATCTGTGTCATTTAAATCTGCCAACTCAGGGCGTACAAATGTGTCTGAATCAAAAGTTAAAATGCTTTCATCCAAATTTACCCACGTTCAAGATCTAAAAGGATTGAAACAAGCAAAAGAGCGGAGCACAATTGAAAGAAAAAATTTGTCTAAACTAGATCGCCCTCTGGTTAGCTTGGCAACAGCTAGTTCTATTGTTTCAACACCTAAGATTGACCAAGCTTCTCGTGGTGACACTAGTTTGCTTTCATCTGTGAGTAACATTCGAGAGCCAAAGGTCGTGCTATCTGATGGGAAATTAAGTACTTCATCAAAATCAATGAGTAGTCTAACTCGTAAAGGTGTTGAAACTCAAATTACTTCAGGTAAATTCTTGCCTTCTTGATAAAGGAACTGAGCTAATTCTGTATTTTGTTTTCTCCAATCTCGTGTTTGGGCCTTATGCGCTTTTGTATATTTTGTTTGCTAGTTTGATATTTATCTATCTTGAAGTCTGGAACAAAATGGTGCTAATACTTTAAGGTATCACCTATATGTTTGCCATTGCTTGCAGCTGGAGCTTCAACTACGAAAGGAATGTGCAGTTCTGCTTTTGAACAAAAGCCTAACCAATTTAGCTCTAAGGATGAACCCTTATCCAGCTATGCTTGGACTGTTGAGAAACCACCCTCTGATGTTGACGGAACATTGGAAGATGTGTTACCTCGATCACGGGAAATGACAAATCAGGCTGATAACACCAGGGAGAGTGCTGTTCGCTGTAGACCTGCTGTTACAGCTAGTCCAAAAAGTGTTTTCTGTCCAAAATGTAAAGAGGTCGGTCATACTGCAGAACTCTGCAAAAATGGTATTTCACAGGCTTCTGGCACTGATGCTTCTGCTCCAAGAAGTTCTAAGGAGGAGATGCTGAGAAGTAACAGGTTGAAAGATGCAATCCATGCAGCTTTGCTTAAAAAGCCTGAAATATACAGAAAGAAAAGAGTACTCGATCAATCTGATGAGTTGTCCATGTCAAATATGGACTTAAGTTCTGATGTAGCTTCTGAAGATCAATCATTTGTTTCGAATAAGTTGAATAATGTCTTGTGTGCGGAAGGATCACATGATGGACAAACAATTCCTGGGAGTTCCACTTCTGACTCTTACAAGAATACAACTTTCAATAATGTAAAGCAGTTTACTGTGCAGCCCATTGATTCTGTCTTTCCTTCCAAAGGGGCAGACTCTGCTTCTCTTGTTCCTTCTCTTGGAAACCCTACAATTAAAGACTTGCAGAGAGATGCTTCAGTTGCGATGCCTGTTCTTGTGAAGACAACAACTATTCCAGAATATGAATACATCTGGCAGTAGGACCCTCTTGCTTTCTATTAGTTATTAATCTTGTCTGCTTGATACTCTGCATCTTTTTTTCTTTTCTTTTCTTTTGGTTTTATTTATGTTTTTGCTTTCTGTATTTTGCATCTTGACAATGTCTTACTAGATAGGCTTCCCTTATTTTCTTGCAGGGGGAGCTTTGAAGTGCATAGAGGCGGAAATTTTCTGGATTTATGTGGTGGAATCCAAGCTCATTTATCAACTTGTGCATCACCAAAAGTTCATGAAGTGGTGAACAAATTTCCGCACAAAGTTCCTCTGAATGAAGTACCTCGCTTTAGTGTATGGCCAAGACAATTTCATCAAAGTGGTGCTAAAGAAGATAACATTGCACTTTACTTCTTTGCCAAAGATCTTGAGAGGTAGCAATATACATACATTCTTTTCATTTTATAATACTAGTAACCAGTTACACGCTATGCATGTATAAGAGAAGTGGTTGGGTTGGTTGATCCTGGAGAAGTTGTTATGTGTGGGAAAAAAATTAGATGGTTTTTTTTTTTTTTTTTTTTACATCTGTTACCATAATCATCCCTATTTATGAAATTGATTTACAATTTTAGCCTTTTTAGGGGTATATTTGTCATTTTCTTATTAGTTATCAAATTGGGCTCTCTTAATAATTGTATGGATATAGTTTTGTTTTTTCTTTATTGCTTATTATGCAATATTTTCCAACTGTTTCTTGCAATGCAGCTACGAAAGAAACTATAAGAGCCTGTTGGATGCTATGATCAAGAATGATTTAGCCCTCAAAGGAAATGTGGATGGTGTGGAACTTCTGATATTCCCATCGAGTCAGCTTCCTGAGAAATCACAACGTAAGGAATTGTGAAGTTTCATTATATGGTGACTAGAGGCTTGTTTGGGAGTATTTTTAGAATTGCCAAAAGTGCTTTTAGATAATCATGGTATTTGGTAGCGTTTGGCAGAGATAGGTAAAAGTGTTTTTAGAGCTTTTTGGAGAAGTTGCTTCCTTAGAAAGCGCATCTAACGCATTTATAGGAAGCACTTGGTTTTTTAATGAAAAAAATTTATGCGCTTTTAGTAAAAGCCCTTCCTACAAAAGCACTCCCAAACAGGCCCTAGGTGTTCTATCTAGTGACTATGTTTGATAGGATATTGTGTGCAAGTTGAGGTTTGCACTGATGTGAGGCTTGACGCTTAAATAATTGAGGATGATATTGTGAGCGTCTACTTGTAGCATGTATAGAAATAGGGAAAAATGTTCCCTATGATGGTATCTTCTTTTAAAATTTTGGCTGTTGTGCTTGGCTTGCTGATGCTGTTGGTCCAGTCCTCAAGTGCTTCAGCTTGACCTCTTTTTTGGTTATTGGTGCAGTGATTGCTCATTGTTTCTAACTGTTTATGCCAATGGCATTGTTCTAACTGACCTTGACATATATCATCTGCTGAAATCCATTATCTGCTTTTGGCAGGTTGGAATATGCTATTTTTCTTATGGGGTGTGTTCAGGGCTGTTAGGGTGCACTGTTTAGATTATTCTAAGAAGATATATGCTCCCGGCTTGAGCGATATCTCATTGAGTAAAGAGGTTCCTGAGATTCCTGCTGACATGACTTTGTCTGAGAACCTACCCAAGCATATAGATGAATGCTCTGCATCCTACAGATCTGATGTAGCCTCTGCATCCAATGTCCCTGGCCATATGGGTCCCACAGTTAGCAAAGGTACTTATCTTGAAGAGATGTGTTTGGGGTCAAAAGTGAACTTGGTGCTACAGGATAGTAGGCTTGACCCCAAATACAAAACAAACAATGCAGGCTTCTCTGAAGGAGTTAAATGCACCACTCCTACCCTGGTAATGTTTATTTTTTCAGAATGTTATGGCTTAGTAATGTGCATCAAGTTGTCCTAGTGGTTGTTGCAATTCATTGCTTGATGTTTATATTCAGTCCCTCATTGGGGTGTGAAATCATATTTTGGCTTGGCTGGCATGTCTCTACTATAGGGGTAATTGTGTGCATCTCACATACAAATAAGAGATTGGTCTCTCTAATTTCTAATATCTGAACTTGACTTTATTGATGTTATTGAATCAGATGGTAGCTGCACTTGTTCCCATCTATTATATTTCATCACTGTTCTGCACTCTCTTAAAATGTGATGGTCGACAATTTTGACCCGTATTGCTACACTGTTTTAGATATTTTTTGATATCTTCAATTTAAGGGAAAGATTTGATGTGCTTTTCTGTGTTATACACTTTCTTGGCTTGTAAATTTTTTTTCTTTTATTTTTTCTGTATTACAAGTGAAATATGTTTATATGGTGCAATTTGACATCTAATGTTACGGTAGTGTTAAAACTTAAGGCTTTGGCATAGATGGCATTACTGATGTCACAGCAGTGGACTCCTCAGTGACGGATTGGACTAGAATGTTTACCAAAGTCCATGATATATTTTGACTCGCGCAATGACATGTCCTTTGATGTGTTTTACTCCATTAATGATATTTTAAGCTTGGCCCTTGTCTCATGGTTCAATTTAATTTCCTAGTGAAAGTTTTGTTTTATTTCTTTTGTTTCCAAAAAATTTAAATTTGATTTATGAAGGACTTGTTGGGTTACAGCCTTTGTTAATCCGTGGAGTTGAAAAGGCCCTTTTGGGATGATATATACTTTTGTTGTGTAGAAACCCCAAACCCTGAAGAGTTTTGTCTTGTTGTTCCCATTCAATTATTTATGTTTATATATTGTTGGGCTATTATTATTATTTTTTGTTTTATTTGTGGTTTCTATATATTTACTGAAGTGTCATTATCTGTATTAATGTTCTCTCATCTTGCAGCAAGAAATCTATCTTCGAGAGGGCAAACTTGCCACAGAACTTAAATCTTCTATTCCAACAACTGGGGAAAATAGCTCTAACAAAGGTGAGAAGATGCAAATGCATTGGGTCACTTCTTTTGATAGAGAAGATGCTGATTCTTTGAAGATTCATCCTGTTGCCAATCAAGAGGTAGATGCTGCTGGGGGTGTTGGTGAGGAGACAATTCCAGATAGAAAGAACAGGGCTTGTGTCGCAGGAGGTGGTGTTGAGGAGGTGATTCTGAACAGAGTGAACATAAGAGATAAATTTAAACAAGAGAGGGAATTGAAGAGAGATGATGGATATAAAGAAACAGAAGCAGATTTGGTGAAAGACTTGACAACCAGAGTCAAGGCTTGTCAGTCTAATAATAGAAAACATCCAAATATAGATCTTTCAGAGACGGCAACTTCTGCCACCAGAAGTCAAGAAATGCCATGGAATGAGGTGAATAGTATGCAGATAGATGGAGAGAATGATAGTAAGAAGCCGAAAATAGGTTCAAGCAGATTGTATGGTTGTAGCACATCAGCTACTTCAAGAGGTACAAATGCTGTGTTACATAATTCTTCAGTTGAGGAGAAGAGATGTCTCGAAGCTTGTGACGAGAAAGTTATTCCAGAGGACTTGGGAACTACTGAAAGGTACTTCTTTCCTGTGGGTTCCCAGCATGTTCAGGATTTTCAGATGGATGACAACTCGGTGCCGTGGAAAAATTTCTCAGCAGGAAATGGGGATAAGTCTCATGAGGGGTTTCCCAGTCTTGAGCTTGCTCTAGGGGGAGAAACAAAACCACAAAATAAGGGAATTCTCCCTTTCTTTGTTGGTTTAGCCGACGAGAAAGATAACCAGGATAAGCCTTTAGATAAAGTGATCGATGAGAAAGAGGATGATGTCTCTGCCTCTCTTTCCCTTTCTCTTTCATTCCCATTCCCGGACAAGGAACAACCTGTGAAACCTATTTCAAAATCAGAGCAGCTTCTGCCTGAAAGGCACCATGTGAATACTTCACTGCTTCTCTTTGGGCGCTTTCCAGACAAATAGAGTGAAGATGAATTCTTGCGTTATGTACATTTTCGTGCCTCAAATGCATGTAGTATTCATGTATGATGATCTTGCTCAGACGCCATAGGAGACCCCTTTTCCCTTTGTGCATATCTCATGTAGGATTACTAATAATTTTCTGTCTACTTTTTGTTATTGTTTAGCTCTTTGGTTTTTGAGTGCGTTACTATTACGGCCGTTTGTATATAAAGAGAATGTAAGCCACCATAATTTCGAAATGTCATTAGGCATTTGCAACATGTTGCTAAATCATCAAGTTTTGAATTGTTAGCTACCATTATCTTATATCATAAGGTAGTTACTATTTATCAGGGTCCGACTGTTTACTTCTTTACAAGATTGAGAAGATCATGAGGGAATGAAGTTATATACAAATGGTTATTCTTTTTGTACTCGTGGGACTCTTTTTTGGAGACTTGCATTCTAATGTGGTGAGCATTCCAGCCCCACCGAAGACGCTCTCTCCACTTACCATTCCGTTACACGTTCTCCCATTTAATGATAAAAAAGACATACTCATGGCACACAGATAGCTATTGTTGATACTCTCAGACACAAAACTAAAAAAAATAAGGTTCTTTAATTAGAAGTTAGAAGTTCAAAATAAGAAAAAAAGTTTAAGTTAAATTTCAGCCGGTAAAAAATTTAAGTAAAAACTCAAATTGTCATATGCTAAGCACTTGGTGGGTTTTGTTGAGTGCTCGGCGATTTGCAAGTAAAACCATGCATCTCCAAAAAAAAAAAAAAAGCATCTACAAATAAAAAAAAGCATATGTAAGCAAAAATAGATACATCAGCAAACAACTGCATTTGCATGCACCAAGCTTTTGGTTGTGTAATTTTTCCGCTCCGTGTACGTGGACACGGACATATTGAATTGAAACTTAATTTTTTATTTGACTAGGTTTCTAGTTAAAAATATTTTAAACTAGATTTATAAGTAATTTATTAATAAAAATATAGCAATAGTCATACAACTTGAAATTCTAATAATTTCATCCTTATTTTCATTTTAAACATTTTTCTTTTAATTTGAGGAAGGGGGTTAAGAATTTGGAATTTCTTTAACATTGTAAAAATAAATTACCATACACATTAAGATGAAAAGCAAACACCCAAAAAACCCTCCAATCGAACACCTCCACCCCACTACCCTTACGACGACTTCCTTCTTCATTCTTTCTCTACATATCTATGTAATTAATCTATTGAGATTATAATATGTATATATTTTTTAGGGTAAATTACAATTTAGTACCTCAACTTTACCTCGGATTTCAAGTTAGTACCTCAACTTCAAAAAGTTGCATGTCAGTACCTCAACTTTCATTTTATTGCAATTATATACCTCCGTTAGCTTTTCCGTCTGTCAGACCGTTAAGCGCCTATGTGGCACAGTGACGTGGCTTTAAAAAATGCCACATAAACAAAAAAAATAATAAAAAAATAATAAACTTTAAAAAAAAAAATTATAAAAAACAAAAAAAATTAAAAAAACCAATAATTAAATTATAAAAAAAAAAAACATTTATTTTCCATTTTCTCTCTCGATCACTCTCAAATGCCTCTTTTTTATTTCCTCTTTCTTGGATTAGGCTTAGGCTTGGCAAATCCCATAGCAAGTACCCATGAAACCTCAAATAGAAAATTGGGTACTGCTCCATGTCCATTCGATATCAATGCTCTCCGAAAACTCATCATCCAAAACTCTCTTCCATTCCCTATGCAAGATATTGTGACTGAGTGCCATTACATGCTGCAAGGAATACGTCTTCTTCGATCAGAGTATCTTCGTAAAACCGGATCATTTTCTTTGTCTTCAAATGTCTTAGAAGCCTGCTGGGATTCATATGAGAATCTAGTCAAGTGAAGAGGCGAAGAACCTTGGGAATTCAACTGGGAAGCGAGCTCGGGCTTTCGACCCAGTAATTCTTTGGCGAAAGCAAAGTGACCCAGAAGCGAGGCTATGTGTAAGGGCGTGTCAAAATCAACCCGAGACCCACCCCAACCCACAACCACCACTCGAGCAACCCTCCCTCCCAGCCACACAAATCAACCCACCACCCGATACCCCAAAACCCGAGCAATCCGAGACCCACCCCACCAGTCACCGGAGAAAGAGAGAGGAAGAAGATGGGGGTGGTCTCGCCGAAGATGCGCGCCGGAGAAAGAGATCGGGAAGAGAGAGAAGTGAGGAGAGAGAAGAGACAGAATCAGGGGGTGGGCAACCCGAGACCCACCAGTCACCGGAGAAAGAGAGAGGAAGAAGATGCAGGTTCTCGCCGGAGATGGGCGCTGGAGAAAGAGATCGGGCAGAGAGAGAAGTGAGGAGAGAGGAGGAAGGAGAGAGAATCGGGGGGAGGGGGCTGAAAAATGGAGAGAAAATGGAAAATAAATGTTTTTTTTTTTTATAATTTAATTATTGGTTTTTTTAATTTTTTTTGTTTTTTATAATTATTATTTTTTTTAAAGTTTATTATTTTTTTATTATTTTTTTTGTTTATGTGGCATTTTTTAAAGCCACGTCACTGTGCCACATAGGCGCTTAACGGTCTGACAGACGGAAAAGCTAACGGAGGTATGTAATTGCAACAAAATGAAAGTTGATGTACTGACATGCAACTTTTTGAAGTTGAGGTACTAACTTGAAATCCGAGGTAAAGTTGAGGTACTAAATTGTAATTTACCCTATTTTTTAATATCTAAAATCATAAACAATTCTCTTAAAATTGTATATGTGTTATGATTTGAATGAATTGGTCACGTTGTCACATAATCCTACGATAATGTACAAAAATGTTCTACAAAAAATAATTGGAAGGTGTCAATAGAATATCCCTAAGTTTTATAGAGAAAAAAGATAGAGTATAGTTGGGGTGAGATAGTCCAAAGTTGTGTGGACTGCGGAGTGAAGTGGCGGAGGAACCAATGGTAGAAATTGTAATGAAACTAATTAGCGTCGGCTATTAGTTTCCTATATTTGCCGTCCCTCGTTATTTTATTATTTTATAATCGTGTTGATAAGTAATACCAATTTATCAGCAAGGCACCAAGGCACCAAGGCACCAACGCACCAACCAGGCAACCACCA
Organism: Dryas octopetala; assembly: GCF_963921425.1. Taxonomy (NCBI): domain Eukaryota; kingdom Viridiplantae; phylum Streptophyta; class Magnoliopsida; order Rosales; family Rosaceae; genus Dryas; species Dryas octopetala. Next base: position 118,839 of record NC_141368.1, read on the forward strand.
AATCCAAATTTCTTTCTTAGAGCATCGGGGGTAATTAGGGAAATAGAAATTTACTATTATCCTATTAGTAATGAGGGCTATAACTATAAGCCTATAACCATTTCATTTCCAGGTTCAGTACTGAAATAGTTTACATCGCCCTTTTTTCTGCTTCTCTCTCTATCTCTCTCTAATGGCGATCTGTTTTGCTCCTCCATCCATCTCATTCTCTGGTATGTCTTTATTCAACCGACTATTTCACTTTTTATCTTTCTTTCGTGTTCGGTTCCTCAGAAAGCTTAGGAGAAATAATAAGAAATAATTTCTTTTCTTTTCTTTTCTTCCTTTATGACCAATTTGTTTACATGAACTAGTATTTATTGTGATATTTGATTCAAAATTATAATATTTAGTGTGATGTATTGAATTATAAGTTTCTGATGTTGTGTTTTCTTCCATAGCATTTGTATTTGCATGTTGTTTTGCCCCAGTTGAGAGTTTACAGTCTTAAACATATAAATAAATGCAATTACGTTTAATGTTAGTAGCCGGCGGATCTCAGCTGAAGGCAAGAGAGATTTGGTGGCGCAGCAGCAAGGCAGAATCAGCAAAACTGAGTACCCATAGGAAATCTACTCAATTGCGAACAAAGCGCAATCTCTCTGTTTGTGCTGAGTACAGGTATTCCATATCAATTAACAGTTATAAATTATCAAAGCCAATGATTCATAACCAATTTCCAATTTCTCCATTCCTCTATATGCAGTGATGGTAGCAGAGGTGGAGGTGCTGATTTTCTTGCTGGTTTTCTCTTAGGAGGTGCTGTTTTTGGGACTTTGGCTTATGTTTTTGCTCCACAGGTGCGGTGATTCCATATTAAATATTATTCTTCAGAGCTTCAGTATTCCAATGCATTTTTCCCACTTGTTTTCATCATATTCATATATGGAGTAATTTTACTTCTTCAAACTTGTGAACTTTATGCCTATTTTCCCAAGTATACACTCTTCAGACTCAACACCTAAACATGGCATGGCATTCAATTCAACTCCTGCTTAACCAAGTTGAAGGATCTTAAGTCTTTATGCTTATGAAAAGTGGTTGATGTTTAGTTGCACTCGCGTTTTAATCCCTTCCCAATTGTGTGTCAAGGGCATTGCTAGACTTTTACAAGACAAGAGAACCGGACTGAAACTTTCTGTTTTAATTGTATTTTCCAACATTTCAACATTGATGCTTCCTTGTAATATATCATTGATTCATTGCTAAACTGTAATCAGATTTCTTTGTGAATATTATGTTGTAATATTTTAGCCAATTGAAAAAAAAAAAAGGATATTATTTTGTAGAGGAAACCCATTATTTGACTGTTGTAGCATGTTATTATTTATTTTCATTTTTTCTACCCTTGCATTCATTTTATGTGAATTACTATATTGATGCTGTCCAAGCAGAATTTGTTGCTCCAACTTTGTCTCATGGTGTGGTCAGTCGGTCAGTCATATTGGCCTTTCTTTTTTTCTATTTTCTTTTTTCTGTCATTTAAGTTTAGACTTTAGATCCTCATGCTCACATTGAATTGATAATGCCCCCTGCCTTTATGGATGAAAGGATTGGTCCAAAGACTAGCACTCTTGTTCTCCTTATTCTCAAATTACTAACATCTGTATGCAGTCCTCTTTATGTGGTCTTGATACCTGTTGAGTGTTGACTGCATGTCTTCTCACAGTGACGCTTAAAGGTATAGGATGCCTATGCATCATCTTTTATTTCATTAAAATGTTGATCCTTGTTTGCACTTGTCTTATGCAGATTAGAAGATCAATCCTTAATGAAGATGAATATGGATTTCGGAAGGCCAGGAGACCAATATATTACGATGAAGGTTTGGAGGTAACCACATCTTCATGACTGGGCATCCAAGTGGGAATTTTCAATTTTTTTTAAATGAAAAATAAATTTAGCTGACTGTTGCTTTTAACTTTTTCCTGGGAAGCAGAAGACCAGGCAGACCTTGAATGCAAAAATAAGCCAACTCAATTCCGCTATTGACAATGTCTCTTCACGTTTGAGAGGTGGGAACAATGTACCCGTGGTGCCAGTTAAAAGTGATCCTGAGGTAGAAGCTACCATGTGAGATTGGTTTCACTCTCTTTGAGTGCCAATGATGCTAATTAATGGGCTTTAAATCTTTGAAGACACGTATATGTTTAAAATTGGATGTGTAACTATGTGGTCTTTGCCATAAAGTTTTTGGAGGATGCTTGGGTTGTTTATTTTAGTCCTTTGGTTATAGTAGTCAGGCTTTGTTGAAAATGCCATATCGGTTATAATTTTGGATTACAAGTTAGTGGATTAATAAATGGATTAATAGCCTTTTGCAATTGGTTGGTAATGAGATAAGTCCTGGTTCAGATTTCTCCAACGCTGGATTGAATAACGATTTAGTCATTTTTTGTTGCGCAATATTTGCTCTTTCGAAGCATAGAAGCGTGCTTAATTAGGGCTGTATCTCGTTACAGTCCAAGTTTGACAGTTGAGGTCGATTCGTTGTCTCAATTATTTTTTTGGTTAAGTTCGTTGTCTCAATTTTAGTGGTTAAGAGTATTTATTAGTTATTACTACTTTTTTTAGTTTTAGTGATTAAGAATATTTATCACTATATTCAAAATTCCTTGTTCAAATCCATTTTGTTGCCAGCATCGTTTGATTAAAAAAACAAAAATGTAAACCAAAAATCAGTTATGTGTCTACTTTACCCATATTATTTTATGTTTTGGGTCTACTTCAAAAAAAAAAATAAAAAAAAAATCATTTTATGTGTTTCTTTATTTCTCTTTCTTTCTTTTTCCAATAAAGCCAAGTGTACCATTTTTTTTTTTTTTTTTTGTACATTTAGAAGGAAAAAAATAAATTTAATGCATGAAAGTTCTATTGCCGGATCCAATTCTTCCACAATATTTGGTGGGCTGAAAATACCTCATGTGCACCAAAATTGTATGATTTGCACTCTGTATTCTGTACCCAGACCGAAAGAAGCTTTCAGATGGATCCAATTTAAAAGATTTGCACGATGCATCAAATGAACTATTAATATTATGAAATGATTGAATAGGAGAATGGATCAGTTTAAATGGTTTGTAAGATGTGCGCACATGGATGGACATCATGATACATATTATTTCGAGAAATATTACAAAGACTAATAAATCTTTTAGGGATCCATACTGACTTCGTTGGTGTATATAATATGATTGTATAAGATAAATGACTAAATTCATGTGTATTTAAAGAATAAGTTTCTAACTTGAATAAATAAGATGTATTAAGATTAACTAATCAGAAAGGGAGACTTATCCCTTCCAATTCCCCCAAAAATAGTGAGATTAAATAATCCATGTTTTTTCCAATCTTCTTCCCATCTTTTTCCTTCAAATTAGAAGATACTTTTCATGTTCTTCCTTCAATACAAATGATTTTAGTTATTTATCCTATCCAATTATATCCTATGCACCAAACTAGGCCTCAAATCCACAATGTAGTGTTTTATTTTTCCATATTCAAGCACATTCTGAAGGTAAATTAATTTTAACAAGATCAATCAGATCTTGATAAGAACTTTGACACAATCTGGCTGCTTTGAAAGCTCAAGTGCTTGGTTAATGTCTACTAGAGGAACTTCATGAGTCAAAAGTTGGTCAAGTTGCATTTCCTGTGGACAAAAAAAAAAGTAGAGCACCAGTTTAGGTAGGTACGTTAATGATGAATTCTTCCACAGTTCCACTAGTCCACTTTAGGTAGGTTGTTGATGACTTCACCTTATTCATCCATTTTTGGATTATAATGGGAAGGTCGGTTTTGATTTTGATCCCTCCGAAAAGGGAACCTTTCAAGGTTCTGCCACACAACAGGGAAAGGGTATTGATTTGAGCGCTTGGTACATTTGAGGCTCCAATCACTATTGCTGTTCCTTTCCCCTGCAGACACAATGAATCACACATATGTATATGTAGTCTGTATGCATGCATGAAAAATAAATGAAAATATGTGGCATTGTCTGAGATTATCGATCAAGTGAAAAAGAAATATTGGGATACCAGTTTAGTGGCTTCAAGGGCTTCATTGATGAAGGGTGGAAAGCCAGAGCACTCAAAGCAATAATCTACACCCGTTCCAGCTGTTAAGTCTTTGATGAGCTCAGAAACTGATTTATTATTATTATGAGGTTGATCATCAGGGTTTATAAAATCAGTCATTCCAAAAGTTTTTCCTTTTTCTCTTCTTCGCTCATTTTTGTCTACGCCAATTATCCTGGATGCACCTTGCTTTCTAGCTCCCTCAATTGCCTGTCATATATATGTACGAAAACTGAATTAATCACCCTAGCTTAGCTAGCAAGCAAAGTAGCAATTAAGCTAGCTAATTAGTGAATTAGTTAATTAAGTTAGCAATATATAAGGTAGGTACATACCCCTAATCCAACAGCACCAAGACCAATAACAGCGACAGTTGATCCTTTTTCAAGCTTAGCTTCCTTCCAAGGAGCCCCAAATCCAGTAGAGAATCCACAGGAGAGGAAGCTAGCGTGGGGGAGGGAGTGGTTGGCATTGGCATCGGGAAGCTTGACAAGGTAATTAACATTAGCAACCATGTACTCGGACCATGTTGCGCAGGAGAAGACGTGGTACAGCTTTTGTCCCTTGACAGACATTCTTGAAGTGCCATCCAGCATTAAACCACCGAAGTCTAAAGGATATTTCAGGCACATGTTTGTCTTCCCCGACACACAATTCTCGCATTCCCCGCACTCTCCAACAAACGTTGGAATCACAACATCTCCTACTTTTATATTTCTTACTTCCTCCCCTATGCTCTCCACCACACTGCGCGCAGTTTACATTCGTAAGTACTGGAGCTCGAGGGGTAACTAATTAATATTCTTTAATTTCTTAAATATACTACATACTTTCACAAAATCAATTAGCAATAGGAAGAGTCTAAACCTTTATAAGTCATGCAATGTCTCACATTTTCGATGTAGAATCTTTCTCTCAACATATATCTATTGTCAAACTCAAACTATGAATCTATCTAACTTCGACTCTACATACTTAATATACACACAAATAATTAATATAATCAAATATTCAAATTCACAGTGAAAATGCCATATAAAAATGTTTATAACATTTCCGTATAGAATTTATAAAAATACCCGACGCCTTCATGGCCAAGAACTCGAGGGAAAACGTCAGGCTGCAGATAAAATGAAACCGCGATCGATCAAGTTTAAAATGAATGGATTACTTAAGCAGTAAAGTATGCAGATGGATCTAGGAAGAGGAAGATTGAAGGAACGTACAATTGGGAATCCTTTGGAGACCAAGATGTCAGTGTGACAGAGACTGGCGTAGAGCATCTTAACCCGAGCTTCACAGCTTTTTGGTGGCTCTACTTGTATCTCTTCCACCTTCATCGTTTCTCCTATTCCCCAGCAGACCACCGCTGCATATATCCTTAATTAATTGCTGCTGTGGGCAGTATTTATATATCAGATCGCGGGAGACATACCTTTGCATCTTATCACTTTTGAGCTGCTGCTTATGGCATCTGCCATAGTTATATTGCTGCCCGTCTTTTGCCTTCCAAATTAATTTCAACAACTACTATCAAATATCGATCAATATATAGAATTTTCAGCTCACAGATGATACAAATTAATTTATTAATTTCCACTAATGAAAATAGGGAAATAAATCAATAATGCAACTGCCGGCCCTATACTGCCCAGTGCCCAAGTCCAAAACCAACGAGTGCTTGCTGACCAATGCTATCATTGGGATTATTAAACTATTACTTCAATGGCTAGCAAACAAATACAGATTGCTCGCCAATTTTGACTAATTAATAACATTATCCGTACCTGCTTTTTTCTTTTTTCTTTTCATAAGAAAATCAAACTAATAATTAATGATGATGAATCCAGTTTGTGGATAAATCCACATGGATTCAATGGCCAATCACAGACCAACACGTGGCACACCAAGTCTCATTTTTGCTCTGACTTTTCAATGGTCAACTTGATCAGACCCAGCCATCTATGTCATCATCACATCTTAGCAATGCCAACGACATGTACATATGAGATCGGCTCTTACCTCCGAGTCACCCGTGTCCGATCCGAACTAACATTGGGATTCACCAGAAATTCGAGAGATCATCTTTTTCGGATACCATCAGTTCGGCTCGGATTTGGAGATCATCTTTCTCCAGTCACATCTCAACCATTAAACATTCTATTAGAACCTGGAACATCACTTCCAAAATCTTCAGCTCGGATCATCTCGACCATTGGTTCGGCTCGACCCGGTCCGGCTCAATGACCAGTCATGATTGGACTCGCTTTGACAATCTTGTCACCACTGGATCATCTCGACCATTGGTTCGGTTCGGCCCGGTCTAGCTCAATGACCAGTCATGATTGGACTCGCTTTGACAATCTTGTCACCACTGGATCATCTCGACCATTGGTTCGGCTCGGCCCGGACCGGCCCAATGACCGGTCATGATCAGACTTGCTTTGACAATCTTGTCATCACCGAATCATCTCAACCATTTGGTTCGGCTCGGCCTAGGAACTGCCTCCTGTCGATCCGAACCTATCAACACTTGCTCTACACTTGAAGAAATCCATCATAAAGTGGACACCCGGTTCGGCTCGGCCTTTGGTGATCATCCTCTCAAATTCTAGTCACAGCCAACTACGACTTGAAGAGATCACTACCTACCGGATTGGCTCGGCCGGCTTGTCCATGTCCGATCCGATCACACATGGGTTTCTTGTCTACACATGAGAACATGTGTTCGGATCGGCTCGGCTTCCCACCGCCATTCTAAAGAAGATCACGTTGGGACGAACCGCCATACTCAAGTGCACCTGACAGGACTCTCTGACAGATAAGACTTCCTAGCTCACAGTCATGACTATTGGGGTATCATAGTTTATCTTCCATCCTTGCATTCAATGCAGCATTGAATGTAAATATGGTGAGTAGCTGTGCATGCCACTATTCATGACCGAACGCATGACCTCTTCTCAACCATTCACCCTCATGCAGGTAACTTACCCCTTACCATTTTCTTTGCCTATATAAACTGCCTTATGTGCACAAAAAGAGGGATCTAATACACAACTTCACTCACCAAAAAGCCTATCAGAATATCCCCTACTTGCTGAGAATAAATCCAGAAGATCTTACCTTGTTCTTCCTCATTCTCCCCAGTTCATCACATGTTCTTCCTTGTTCTTACACAAACACCTCCAAATACACATCACTGACTTCATCATGGGAGCGTATTTGGCTGGTACCACACCGGTCAATCTCCTTTGATCTTGTGTTTGTGCAGGAAGATCTCGGTTCAACCTCCACTTCATCATCCAGTAGGGCTTCAGATCAACCAGATCATCCCTTCTAAGTTGTTGCATCTCTCTTACGGAAATTTGCATCAACAAATCCATATCCAGTAGTAGCAATAGTAGTAGAAAGGTGAACACATCTGCATTTAATAGTAAAAAATATGGTTATATGACTTACAGTGACTGTATTGTGAAAATTTCCTTTTTTCCTACCACCGAAGCTTAAAAAGCTCTCACAAAAAGAAAAACATTAAAAGCAGTATGCTAGTAGCCCAAGCATACTGCTTGGGCTCATCTCATCTAGTGAGAGCCCACATACCAACAAGCCTCCTTTTCACTGATGGCCTATGTTTAAAGCAACCCAAATACAATGGTGATTTCAATTGCGATAATGGCCTATCAAAATTCCTCAGCTTGGATTGAAGAAAATCTTTGGGCTACATGACATCCAATCTTTCGAATAAAAAGAAAGAAAAAAAGACAATCTCAGATAGTACTATAGTAGATAGTTGACACAGTTGTGGCACTCAATTTCTGAGGTTTGAGGATTTTTCTTTTTCGATCAAATTCCCACACCACACAACACAACAAACTCTTTCCCAGTTTCTTCCTATTGATTTGTAGTGAAAAATATTTTTTCTTGAATTTAAAGAAAATACATTATCAGCAGCTGTTTGGAACAAATACCTCTCACAACTTCACAAGTCACTCACAACTTGCCTTTGCCAGTTTGCCTTGTTCAGTTTTTGTGTCAAATGAAGTATGCGGATAAACCTCCGTGCACCAACATCATTACCATAGCATTAGCAGATGGAAGGCACTGAGATTACCACCCACAAGGTATTTATAATCCCATCACGCCTCTTCGTTTTTCATTTTCATTTTCATTTTATTTCTTTATTTCTGGGTAGCTGAGAAATGACTTCTTCGGATCAGATGTAACTAAAATCAAAACAAGAAACGTACGATTTAGATTTGGTTTGGCCTTTTCTGCGGGTTTTTCTCGTAACTAAACATCAGGGCTATAGTCGGTGTAACAGCAGCATAGTTCAATTGGGTTGTTTAAGATTTTGGTATAAATATGAACTGAAATAGAGTGAGGATACTGAGGACTAGTTGGATGAGTTACTACAGAAGCGCGTTAGTTTCATGGACTAGGATGAAATGGTGTTCTTAGTATCTATGTAGGTCCAAAGTTGTGGTGCGTGAGTTCCTTGGATCAGAAATTCGCTCTTGTCTTTTCTGTCCGTAAATTTAGGCACCTCTTGATACAAAAGAATGTGGTGAGTGGTGAAATGATGAGGAACTAATAATTGACAAGAGTGAGGTGTGCTGTGCTGGTTGTGACATTGGCTAAGTTGTTACATGCTTCTGAAGTCTGAAACCCTACTTTGTCCGAGTTTCCCACTTTTCAACTACAAATGGTTGAGGGAATCGGTGAATTTAGGACCAGAGTATGGACTATAGTCAAAAGACTCAAAACTAGTTGTTTCTCACCTTCAGGGTCTTTTTAGATGGCTTCAATTGTGGTCATTCTAATCATGGATAGCCTGACCAATCCAAATGCCATCATTTTCTGCATTGGGTCTGTGGAGGCATAAGCTCAGCTTGAACTGTTTGGATTGTGGGATATGAAGGAAAATAGTTTGGCATTAATGTAGTATACGAACTTATATTCTCATTGCTCTTCATGGTTTCTACTCTTGCTTAATTCATAGTTGTTTCTGTGCACACAACTCCAAACTTTTTGTTCATCGTGAAAAAGTTGTTGGCTATCTGTATCCTTTGTTTCTCAAATCTTGAGATTGTACATTTCACTTCAATACTTCAATGTAAACCTGATAGGGGACTTTTTACTTGTTCCAAGGATTACTACAAAGTTTTGGAGGTTGATTATGATGCAACTGATGAGAAGATCAGACTAAATTACCGAAGGCTTGCTCTGGTTGGTCATTATCTTTTTTGCCTAGTCCCTGGATGGTGCTTTTATGTTACATGATTGTAGATGTTTCTTCTAATGCAATCAAACTCTGAGGAAATTAACATGATTCTGCTGGCTAAATATAGAAATGGCATCCGGACAAGCACAAGGGTGACAGTCATGTTACAGCAAAGTTTCAAGAGATTAATGAAGCTTACAAAGGTAATTTCTCTTAGTAAGTGTGAAGTAGGTCTGTTTCCATGCTTTTCCGTCATTCTTTTTCTGTTCAGTCAGTGACTTTGACCCACATACAGGATTTGCAACCTCAAGAGATGTAGTTGGTCTCTGTCTCTCATCTTTTAAAGAGCAGAGTAAACAACAGAAAAGAAAAAAAAAAAAAAAAAAAAAGTCATTTGTCAGTTCCAGTTATGGTTTTAAGTTAATGTAGTATGTTGAACTAATCTACATCTGACTGGTGTATTAAAATTGAGCAGTGGTTGTGTTCATTGGCCAACTTTGGCTTTTTTATTGTTCAATAATCAATGAATGGTGGCATAAAGCTCTGTTTTGTTATATTAGGATAGGTGGTAAGTGATCGTGCGGAGTGGCATAAGCAGTTAAAATTGTAATATAGAATGAAAGTGGCTCCATGGACTTTCGCTCATTTCTTTTCCTTTTATCGTTCTTTTGCAGTGTTAAGTGATCCTGCTAGGCGACTTGACTACGATTTAACTGGCATTTATGAGATTGATAAGTATACTTTACGGGTATGAACCTTTGTGGTATAATGGAATCTACCATGGTCGATTTCATTTTAGGTAGGTTTTGTTTGGTGATGTTACTGAATATAGATGATATTATACTATTGCAATACAGGAATATCTTTCCAGATTTAAAGGAATGATACTTACATGCAATGGCCTGGGTATTAGTCATACATCAACATGGTAATGTAAATGTAAGACAAAGTTTTATCTTTTACAGATCAAAGAAAAAAGAATGAAAAGTATATATAATTCTTCCATAACAATGCAGGACGCAGCAACTGATGGAAACTGATGGCTTTACAGAAAAATAAGTATGGTGTATATGTATTTCAACTGTTACAGGTTGCCTTCTGAGAATCTCTTGGTCGTAAGTTCACAAGTAATCTTATACCTCAATGTTGTGGATGGATCACCTATAATGAAGATGCTTATTGCATAACATGAAGGTGGGTCTGGGCCAGTTTGAACAGTAATATCGTAAAAGATATTGCTTGTGTGATGTAAGCTTATACTGTGTGATCTAAATGTAAAAGATGACATACTTGTGTGTGTGATATAAGGTTATACTTTTGATCAAAACTCAAAAGGCTCATATGAATATCATGTGATGGAGAGAGGCATCTACATATTGCAGCATCGCCTTGTTTTTTAATCTGTCTCTCATACAATAATCAAATAGTTGTTGTTGGCCCTGTAGTTTTAATATTTGCTTTCACCCACATTTGGATTTTGGCTTCATTGGTTACAAACTAATCTTACAGAGTATAACCTTACATTGGATTTTGAATCAAGTATGAGCATGGCACACGGAAGTGATGGAGAGATGCATTGCATACTGCATAGAAATTAGCATAGAACCTTAGTAATTGCCCGGGCAGCCATCGTGTGACTGGCGTCATTTTCAAATTCGTTCCTTGATCTATTCTAATGTCTAGGGTTTGTCATGTTGCTATGTCATGACATGTTCTCCTTCTCTTACCGTTTGGATTCTGCAAGCATTGGTACGTAACCAAGAAGACATGGAAATTTTAAGTTTTAAATAAGAAAGTTAAAGATTGAGATAGAATTCTTTTTCATCTTTTAGAATAACGAAAAGGAAAATATGCAGATCCTTCCTTGTATTGATTGAAGTTTAATATTATCCGATACATATCATATCGTATTAAGCCTTTTTAGCCAACAGAAAAAAATGCAGATAGATCCTTCCTGAATGGAGATTGAGATTGCTCTGACGATAACATTGCGGCAATAGATAATTTGAAACCAAGCCCACAAAGTGATGGATTAGAAGAAAAGTAAAGAAATCCTGATGCATATTGGCAGGCAAAGCCTTGAATATTAATATTATGGACTCACTCACTCAAATTAAGGTATTGAGTGAGTGAGAGGGAGAGTGAGGACACTGAGGAGGGGTCCGGGTGGATGTGGAGGAGGACAGAAATACATGAATGTGGTCGAGAAAGGTGAGATGCTGCGGCCTATCTTTGCGGTTGACGTAGCCACGCGCCTCCTTCTCGGAATAAGCGCTCAAACCCATTCTGCCATTCTTGATCCACAGCTCCATGGCGTAACTGCTGTGCGCAAAATAGGCCTCCGCTGATTCTGATTCCGATTCCGATTCCTGGGCCTCTACCTGTTCTAGCTTTATGGGGAGCCTCTCGTAGTGTCCGCGCGTGGTGCCCTCCAACTCATCGATGCGGGCGAGTCCGCGCGTAGACACGGCGTACAACTCGCCCAGAACCCGCTGACCAGAGCCTGGGAGGTTAAGGAGAAAGGGGACGCGGTAGGGCCCACAGACGAGGGGGTACTTGTCTTGGGTTCGGTAGTTGCCCAACAACACGGAGTCGCCGCTTCTCATCAGCTCCTGCATTAAGGTGTGATTCCAAAACCCCCGCTTTAGAGTCCCGTACGTGAACACCAGCCTCCTCCCACTGCACGACGACGTTTTGCCGTCTTCTTCCTCCGCAGCACCAACCATCTTCTCCTCTTTTCTTCTTTATCTTCTTTATCTTCTTAGTAGTAATGTTTATTAACTATTTTCAATCTCCACTCTTCACTTTTCAATCTCACCTCTCACTCAGACCAAAAATAAAACTTAAAAACAAGGGGAGAGCCGGAGCCCAGAGGGTTCCTACTTCCTAGTAGTGGATCGTGGCTGAAAAAGGTAAGGGCATATATCTCTTCTTAAAAAACAACATATGCATGTGTCATGTATACAAATTCAAAAGAAATGTTCGCACATTCATTCCATGTACCACTATATATAATATACACATGTGTTTTCCAAATAACATGCCTTAGCTGGATTTACATTTATACCGGTATTCACAGATTTTTTATTTTACAAATTAACACATATGAAATATCGAACACATCTTTATTATTTAAAATAAAGGTATTAATGATATTTTTATAAAATAAAAATAGCCGATATGAGTAATGATATGCTATTTATACATACTTATTTGGCCACATTAGCTTATCAACTTATGTGATAGCTGATGTGGTCATGTTATTTTTAAAATTATTTTTCTTGAATTAAAAAAAAAAATCTAAAAATGAAGTGTACTTGTGAAAGGACACTACTTAGGTCACCTCTTGGGGGTACTCCAAGGTCACTCCTCCTCCCAAAATAATAATTTCAGTAATGCCGGCGCATGATCAGAACCGTTCACTTTTTAGATCACATATTATAGATTATCTCTGCAAAAAATCAACTCAATCGGAAATCGTTTGATTATATAATTGTTGTTGATTAAATAGAAAAAATCAACGGTTTGGTCAAAAAAACACTTTTTAATTGAAAACCATCAATTTTTTTTACTTAATTGACAACAGTTATATAACCAAACGATTTCCGATTGATTTGATTTTTTGCAGAGATGATCTATAATAGGTGATCTAAAAAGTGAACGGTTCCGATCATGCGCCGACATTACCGAAATTGTTATTTTGGGGGGAGGGGTGACCCAAATATTTTCCCTTGTGAAATATACTGAAATTTTGAATAACTAGCCACAAGAAGCCATTTTCTCTTTCTTCAGAATTCAGATTTATGAGCTCCATTGCCAAGGGTTGAGATATGTTAGCTAATCTGGCAAGATAGCTAGTGTATGTAATCTGTTGGGGTAGGTTTGTTCTTTATCTTTTAACATTTCTCTATATTGTAGCTAAGAAGCTCCTCTTAGCTATCATCTTAGACAATTGAGATGGTACTATGGCATGCCAAAACTTCACTTACCCTAGTGTCATCTCACCTCACCTATATCTCAAGATGCCCCATCGTGGGAAGAGAAATCAAACCGAAAAGCACAAGAATCATGGTTAATCCGCACTCCATATGTCATCATGAGTATAATTATTTTTCATTAAATATTATTTTGTTCCTTAAAATTAAAATGACTATGGGAAATTTATAAATATATATGCATTTAACTTATTGTAAATTAAATTGAATTAGGGAGGAGAAAATTTACTTATCACAAGTTTATATCCCTATGTGTTTATTTCTCACATCACATGTTAGGTCACCTGATGAGAGAAAGACAATGAGTATATACACCTAAACACGTGATGAGAGAGAGACAATTAGTGTATACACCCATTAAATGAATAGTAAATTAGTAAAAAATCACAAAAAATTGTAATTTTCACTTATAAACCTGTAAAAGATCTATTTATTTTTAGGCCACAATGAGTGACTTAAAACTAAACTTTTTTTCTTGACGCCATATGAAACTTTCACAAAGTTACACTTTATCTTGTTATGATGCAGTATGTAAAGAGTTATACTTTATTTTGTTACGACGTAATATGTAATTCCTTGTAATTTTGTAGAATTATACTTTTTTGAATGATGTAGTATTATTTTAAAGTTTAAGTATTTAGAGTTTAGGTTTTATGACTTCATATTTAGAGTTTTAAGACTTTAGCTCTAAATTCTAAAGACTATACCATAAATCCTAAATTCTCAAAAGAATTCAAAAATTAATTTAACTAAAATTTAAATATGCTTGAGTTTGAATAATATTGAATGTTTCGTACTTAATTTTTCTTAAATTGTGACTCATAAATATTTTTTGTGACTTAAAATTATATTTTATGACTTAAAAATAAATAGATTAGAAATTTGAGTTTATGATTAAAAAATATTGTATGTTGTGGCTTATTAATATAAAAGTTTTACTCTACTTTTGAAACAATTTCTTTGCTTTACATCCAGACATCAAAGTGCTAGTCAGAGAGATCAATCCAGAAATTATCTTTTCTCTCTTACTCCATTACCGTACATGTTGCTTGCAAAAGACGCGAAGAAGGCTCCCAGAATTCATCGGTTATCGGCCACAGGCCAGTTTCTGATGAGTGATGACAAAGTCATAGAAACTAGAAACTTATCTTCCATCATTTCATTTGAAAACTCTGCTTTCCAAAAATTATTTCCCGGACATAATTCTATTCAACAAGTACATTGTTAGATGAATATCCTAGTATAAAACGAAATGGTATTAGAAAGTTCATCACTAGTCCGGTGTGGGATAGTTGTTCCCTAGTCCGGTCCTATAAGAATATATATATTTTTTTTATGGCAGTTTCTGTGGTACAGACAAATCAAAGTATCTGCAGCAATAAGATTAAGAATTTCATGAGACCAAGTCACCAACAGATTTGGAAAAAAGCCTTGGAATCCACTGTTTTGCAGCTTGCTTCCAAGACCATTACCCAATAATCTAAAATGTACAAAGATATGAACAAAGGTTGATATATCTAATAAAAGAATTTGGGAAATTAACAAAGGGTCTAATTAGAAGCTGGATAAATGATCTGACCCAATATCTGACCTAATAGTGGAACTATCAATATGGAATGTGAAAGACTCTGCCAACTCTACTGCATCTTGAACCCTAAGCCGAGTGCCCTGTTGCCCAACAACTGTGGCTGCAACCCTAGCTGCAAATGTACCTATTCCTTTCAAGCTTGACACTCCTCGTAAAATACCAAATAAAATTCCAGATGCATACGCATCGCCAGCACCACAAGTGTCCACTGGTACACATGGAGAAGGAGGGATATATACAGCTTCTCCTTTTACACCAATGTAAGAGCCTCTTGGCCCATCAGTAACTGAGGCCAGGGGAACAAAATGGCTCAGATACCTTGTAGCTGAAATGGGGCTTTCCTTTGAGGAAAAATGACAGAAAGCTCTTGCTTCGTCACTGTTTGCAAAAACAATGTCCGCATAATTCCCAACAATTTCCCTGGACAAAAATTTGGAAAACATTAAACGAATTAATATAAATTCAGTGATCTAAAATAGTGTTCACACCACAATTGTAAGGCAGAATACTCCCAACGCTTAACCACCATCCATGCATGCATGCTGCGTGTCACAAATGACGCAAGATACATACAGTCATCTCTCTGATTTGACAAACATGGAATTCATACGTCATCTAAGGCAAGAAATCCTTTCAAAGGGATTACACGCAGTAGTAAAATTCTCTTGATCTTGCTTTCTTACAAAACAAAAGGGAGAAAAAAGATGCTGGACTTAATGCATAAAGACTTAAATGTCAAATGTCATATTCAGACCAAAAAGAGACTCAAATGTCATATGTGAAATGAAGAAAGTATAATGTAGTCAATCAAGTAACAATACCAGAAATCATCATAGTGTCTCTCAATGCAGGAGACGTCTGAGGCTGTAACTGCAACCAAGGCACCACTTCTGCGTGCTTCTTCACAGGCTTTTGTAATTGTTTTGATTGTATCAGGAAGTTCAAATAAATACCCTTCAACTACTAGTATTTTTGTATTGCAAATTGTGCTGGCCAAGGATGAATCATAATTAACAGTTGAAGATGTACCCTGAAACCATTAAGACATATATTAGGGTCTCATTTGATTTTACCTCAGAGAAACATGTACATTACTAAACCAAATGAAGAAATCATAAATACTCAGAAAACAATAAACAGATATAAAAAATAGCACTAATTCACATGACTAAACTTAAGTGTCACTAATAACTTAAAGCTTTTAGACATCCGAAACAGATTTAACCTGATATGCAAGCATTGTACGCTGGGCATCTGAACTTGTTAGAACTATTACTGTCCCTGTTGTCCCATCCTTGATAGGTGCAGAAAGAAAATGCAAATTTGCCCGACGTAACTTTGCCCTAAAACATACATTGGGAAAGAATTTAATTTTTGTCAGACCATTGAAAAAAAGAATTAAATAACTGCTACAATAGGAACCAAATGGTTCAAATCGTTGACCATATGGAATCCATATGATCATTTTAAAATACCCAGGACAGTGCTAGAGACGGGAGGCACATCAAATATGAGGACACACTCTAAAAGTACACTAATAAGGCAACTTTCACTTATGTGATGATTGCCATATCACAATCAAGATGGATTTTTCCAAACATTTCATTGATAATTGAAAGCAAAAGGTGACATGATGTAAAAAAGGGTTTCTCTTTGAATCATCCAAGCCAGAAAGCTTGGGGAGGAAGAAGAGCCTTGCCTGTAGAAGCCACCCAAGGGATCACTCCCTACACTCCCTGCCATAGCTACATTCAAGGGAGAGCCTCCAATTGATGTGCTACCAAGCCTAGCCAAGGCCACTAGGCTGTTGGAAAGAGACCCACCAGCAGCAGCCTTATAGCTACAACCATCCATAGCTCTCAAAACTCTACCTCTCTCTTCATGATTCACAAGCTTCCTTGTTCCCTTTTCTAATCCCAATTTCTCCAGAAACTCATCATCAACAATGCCCGAAAAGTCCACCTAAAACGATATCAGAAGAAATGCAAGAATTAGTTAAAATCTTCCCATACCACACCAGCTTAACATCTTGTAAGTAGAAGATTAGAGCTACTTTAAGATCCAGTGCCGGTGGTTATCCCTCCTTTTCTGTAAACAAGCATCCTAGTACAACCATCACTTAGCTTGGAGCTCAGCTTAGTGATACAACCATTTGGCATGGTCAAGGAAAGTTGTTGTATGATCTGAAATACTACTTTAATTCCATTAGGAACCTGTACAGCATAAGCTATGTGATCCGAAATACCATTTTCCTGTCCACACCTCAATTTGCTTGACCATTAAATAAAGGCAAGAATTTACAAGAAAATTTATTTACTTTCTTTATATATTTCAATGACCAATGCAACTAGGAAAGAAATTACCCTTTATTTTCCTCTACATTTCTTAAACGGATTTTCTCATTTAACAAACACGGGAGATGCTATACAGGAAACAAAAAGCAAAGACGAACTGTTTTCTTCTTTTCCTAAAATTTAAGCAAGCAGTCAAATAGAAAAACTCAAAAATGAAAGGAAAATTACCATGGCTTGCCCAAGACCCAAAACGTCCCATCTCTCAGGCAAAAGAGGAGACCCAAAAGCCCTCTCTGCTGCTGCTTCTGCTGCTTCTTCTTCTTCTTCTACTTCTACTTCTACGTCCTCTTCCTCCACATCAGCAGCTCTCTCAAATTCTCCACCTCTATCACCTCTGAAGCTACAACAGGAGTACGCCCTGGAAAACCCAGGTGGACCTCTCGTCATGGAAGCAGTCTTGGGCCTATTTGTGGGCGAATGATGGAGAAGAGCAAAGGCAGAGCTGGTGGAGGCAATAGAATGACCATGTGGTGGATAAAGAGGTGTAGTTGGCGGGTATAAGAAGAAAGAGAGGCGAGGAAGATGGAGAGGGAAAGTAGGAGAATAGAGTGGTGATGAGGAGAGAAGGGTCTTGGAACTGGTGGCGATTATGTGGGGAGGAGAAGAGATAGGAACAACAATGGACGGAGACATGCTCATGCTCTCACCTCTTTAAGTTACGGCCCTCTCTGTCTCCCTATCTTCATTCAACTTCAATCTTCTGCACCTTTCTTTACGTTTAATTATGTTGCTCTCTTGTGGCCAAAAAAAAAAAAAAATTATGTTGCTCTCTTACATTCATTTAGGTGGGAACCGTGGGCCTATACGGCCTTTGGGCTTTCTTCTTAAGATATTTCTCCAAAAATGACAAAACAATCAATGGTTTGGGCTTCGGCCCACCCTATTAGCCATTATTATGGTAAGACGTAGTACCCGCCACGTGTCGACAGGTTATAGGGCCACGTATACAAAATAACATAATTGCGGTTGTCCCTCCTCCTTCTCTCCTCCCATTCATCTCTTTCCTGAGTCCTGACGAACGTACGAAGCCACACGGACGACACAGTGAGAGAGAGAGAGAGGTGAGCCCATCGATCCCAAATCGGGATACAATTACAATTGGGTTTCAAATCACCTTTGAGTGTTTTTTCATTCAATGAATCTGAAGTGAATCTGAGTTCTGATCTGATTTTTCCATCTGTAGCTACTCGAATTGGTGAATTTCGCAAATATTTTGAGCTGGGTTTTGTGTTGTCACAGCAATGGACCATGCTGAGCTCACCACTGAACAGGTTGGTCATCCAATCACTTCAGGTGTCTCATTTGAATAGGGGTTTATCTGTTATACTCCCAACTTGTTTTCTTGTTTTGACGAGATTTAACCTGTCCCAGATGTTGTTTGATTGTTTAGATATTGACCACTCTTTTCATGCTTTTGAATATTTTCGCCGTTACCCTTTCCTGTGAGACTTACATTTTGTTACTCTCATCATTCTTGTCTGTGTCACTGTTGAACAAGGATAGTATGTATGGTTCAAATTTTCTGTATATTTTGATTGACATGTTGTTTCATCTTCAAGGTTTTGAAAAGGGACATCCCATGGGAGACATACATGACGACTAAGCTCATCACTGGAACGTGCCTTCAGCTGTTGAGGCGTTATGATAAAAGATCCGAGAGCTACAGATCCCAGTTGCTCGATGATGTAATTCTTGTTGCTCTTTATCCGACTATTAAATTACTTATTTCTCATCATTATTTAAAACTTTATGGATTCTCTCTCCTCTTTGTATCTTCCCCTTTGGACAGTTTTAAATTTGTACATTCATTCCCAAACCATTTGCTGGCTTCTTTCAATGCTTCACCTTAATCTGAGTGGAGAGATCTTCTTGAATTAGATGACTAGAGTGATTTTTTCTCTTGTGTATCTTACAATGACATTGACAAGGTGGTCAAATGTGGCAGGATGGCCCAGCTTATGTTCAAGTGTTTGTTGGTATTTTACGTGACATTTTCAAGGAAGAAACAGTAGAATATGTCCTTGCTTTAATTGATGAAATGCTTACAGGTAACTGGAAGTTTTTGGGCTTTTTGAATGCGCACTCATTCATAGGGAAAACCAAGTAACCGTTTCTTTCTTTTTGTCCCAGCTAACCCAAAAAGAGCAAGATTGTTCCATGATAGTTCTCTTGTCAATAAAGATATTTATGAGCCTTTCTTAAGGTCAGCATAAATCTACAAATTCAGTGTTTCAAGTGATACTTTATGTCTATGTAACAAATCCATCGAGTTTCTTTTCAGATTGCTCTGGAAGGGCAATTGGTTTATACAAGAGAAGAGCTGTAAGATACTTGCTTCAATAGTGAGGTACTTCAAACATGATCCACTGTAAAAGTGAAATGCAAATATTCAAGGAATTAACTAATATGTTAATCCTTAAACTTTTTATTAACTGCATTTTTTTTAACTCTTTCTATGTTAATATAGTGCCAGGCCAAAAGCCCGAGATGGCACTGTTTCAAATGGAGAAGCCTCAAATTCAAAGAGAAAAATCACTAGTATTGATGATGTGTTGAAAGGATTGGTAGAATGGCTTTGTGCACAGGTATGCTTTCAGCTTTGGGTTATATGTTGTACTGAATGCAACTGAGTGCCTGTGTCGTTTTGGATGCCTGGAAATTTGAGTCTTTTAGTATTTTTTGGATATGTGGTTGAAAAATATCCAAGGGGTACCGAACCGGAAACCTTATCCACAACCTTATAATTAGAGGAGATGCCATTTTTCCCAAAGGTTTTTGTCATGAGGAATGACTCTATCATGCTGTTAATTCTAGTTTCAATTATACTGCATGGTTACCTTGTTGAGAAGCACTCACTTGTTCTTTTCTAGATCATTGGAAAAGAAAGAATTTTATTTTTTGATAGTTCAAATTTGCAAAATGCAGAATGTGGAATCAAGGAACTTCTATTCTGATATTATATTGTGAAAAAAAAAGTTAAAAAACATTGAGGATTAAAGTCTGCAAAAAGATGTGTTATTTTGTATGTTATTACTGAAAAGAAATGATATTTTGTCGTTGGGTTTGACGTGTGTTCTTATTTGGAAATCTTTACTGGATAGAATTGTGTGATATATTATGTTTTCTCAATACGCCCTCCAAGTTAATCAGTTATTCTGATGATATCCCAGTCTTCACTTGGTGGTTATTAGTTTTGATGGTATCGGTCATCAAACCATGTTCCTGATGGTATATATTTTGCAGCTGAAGAAGCCCTCCCATCCTAGTCATGGCATCCCAACTGCCATCAATTGCCTTGCTACCTTACTAAAGGAACCTGTGGTTAGATCTTCCTTTGTTCAAGCAGATGGGGTGAAGTTGCTTGTTCCCTTAATCTCTCCGGCTTCCACCCAACAATCTATCCAGGTAAATTTTGTCATATTTTGGACAGCTAACAAAGTAAAAACTATAAACCATCTGTTTACACCCAAGTCGACATGCCTCAATCCTGTCAGTTTGCGGGCCAAATAATCATCTGGTGTATCTCAGGAAACAGCTTCCATATATTGGTTTCTGGCTTTATGATTTTTATATTGACTTCATATCGTGTTTGAAACAGCTTCTTTATGAAACATGTCTATGCATCTGGCTCCTATCCTATTATGAACCTGCAATTGAATACTTGGCTACTTCTAGAACCCTTCCGCGACTCATAGAAGTTGTCAAGAGTTCCACAAAGGAGAAGGTGAGCATCTTGCCTTTTGGGATGTTAAAAGTTTTTCATAACGAGAGTAATTTGTGTATAGTCAGGGTAACTGTGTATAGCTATAGCTTTTATTCTTCTTATATTAATCAATCATTCAGAACAAACTTTACATCATCTACTGCATTGCAGACTTTGTCCATGTTACTGTTAGCAATAAGCAATGTTTGTCTTCATATCAGAGGAGTACATGTTGTATGCATCTTTTATTAGTAATATGGGTTTGGTAATTTCTTGTAGGTTGTCAGAGTTGTTGTTTTGATTCTGAGGAATTTGCTCTCCAAAGGGACATTTGGTGCTCAAATGGTGGACCTTGGACTGCCACAAATTGTTCAGAGCTTGAAAGCACAAGCATGGAGTGATGAGGTAAGAAACTAGAAGGTTGTATCCTTTTTTGCTGCTGGAGTGTACATTTTATTTGGTCAGGCTGAGTTAAATGAAGGGACATTGTAGCTATTGTTGGTTTTCTACATGTCTGCATTTATGTTGATAAATTTTCTTTCTATAAATTGATTAAACATTCTGTGATGAATTGATTCAATTGTTACCTTAATTTCTAATAAAAAATATAATAGGCAATACCATAATCATGTGACTACATCCATTTATTTCTTTCTGCCTTTTCTGTTTCCAGTCCCCTCTGCAACTCTCTCTCCCTCCTCACCCTTCTGAATCTGTAATACATTAGTCGTTTTCCTATAAATCATTGGTTTTTTTTTTTTCCTAATTAATTGAAGTTTTTCATAGGATCTCTTGGAGGGATTAAATCAACTGGAAGAGGGACTGAAGGATAACATCAAGAAATTAAGTTCTTTTGATAAGTACAAGCAAGAAGTCCTCCTTGGCCATCTTGACTGGTCACCCATGCACAAAGATCCAATATTCTGGCGCGAGAATATCAACAATTTTGAAGAGAATGACTTTCAGGTATTTTTTGCCTTTTGCTCAAGTTTTTTCTCGTCCACCATTCTTTTTGTTTTCTTAAAAGAAAGAATTAGATTATTTGCTTAACAGTTGTAATGCATAGTTTATTTCTTGGTGTATCATATTTGGTGAATTCAGTGGAACAAAAAAATCCTTAAAAATAATTTGACATGTCAAAAAATGTGTCCCAACTCCCGTGTTGTGTGTTGTTATTGGTGGAAATGGGATCCCTGTCATGAGTCATAACATTATACTAATACTTGGTAATAGAAACTTTGAGCGTGCACACAGACATGCTACTACATATTGGGATTTGGGTTTGTTCTAACCACTCAATGTGAGGTAGTGAGGTGGGTCTTGTGTTACACTTCTTTGTGTTCTCCTGGGCAACACTATTTTTCCAAGACAGCTTGGCTTCAATGAAAAAAAGGTAGTAAATTTGGTCTTTGTAAATTTTCTTTCTTAGTTAACCTCTTCGTAGTGCTGAAGCAGTATTAAAATATCCTGATAAAATATTGAAAACTAAAATTAATTGCAGATGTCAATGCGTTTGAAGAATCTTGTGCCTTCCTTGATACAACTAATACATGACCTTCTCTTGCAGATTCTAAGAGTCCTAATTACTATTTTGGACACATCCAGTGATCCTAGGGCTTTGGCTGTTGCTTGCTTTGATATCTCACAGTTCGTCCAGCAGCATCCGGCTGGAAGAATCATAGTGACTGACCTCAAGGCCAAGGAACGTGTGATGAAACTGATGAATCATGAGAATGCCGAGGTTACTAAAAATGCCTTACTATGTATCCAAAGGCTTTTCCTAGGTGCCAAGTATGCGAGTTTTTTGCAGGCTTAAATCCTCTCAAATCTCAACAGTGAAGCAGTGGTTTACTCGATCTTAGTGGTATTGGCCAAAGGTATTGTTAATGAATGGGTGTCACAGTAGTGGTTTACATATTAACATTATTGTTTGAGTAATTTATTTTCTAGGGCCCTTGGTTGTGGAACAACTTCTGAAAATTAATTTTTTGTTATGTTTAGCTGTGGAATATTATATGTGGTATTCAGCTATTGAATAAAATAAATTCTGTAATTCCATTGGGAATATATGCTATGTGAGCCTGTCTATCAATCAGTACAGTTTTGTTTGTTGCCAAAGTTCTTCCCAGTTTAATTTTTACATAATTTGTTTCATAAGGCGATGTACAGTTTTTTTTTTTTTTATCAAAGATGACGTGCTGTTTTTTTTTTTGTTACCTTTGAAAGGAATATATTTTTGACTGGACAATACTTAGGTCACCCTGGGGTGTACCTCTATGTCTCTCCAATGTACATGGATCAATCTTATTCTTACAGCTGTCTTTTTATTTTGAAAAACAAATAATTAAAACATTTTTTCACCCTTCTTATTCAATTTCCAAGATTTTTTTTTTCTTAACTTTTCATGTTTTTCAAATCACATTTTGTGTTTTTTCGTTGATTTTTTACCTTCATCTTCCTCTCATCTCCCCTCCACCAGTCCACCTCCCCCGCCACAGCAACCCCACCCCCTCCCTCCCTCCCTCCCTCCCTCCCTCCCTCCCTCCCTCCCTCCCTCCCATTGTTGTCGCAGTGTCGCTACCTCTCATCCCTTCATAGAGGCATAGATGTACCACCCCAGGGTGACCTAAGTATTGTCCTTAATAAAGAGTGCTGCTATTTGCACACCTTTTTTTTTTTTTTTTTTGCACACTCCATAAATTTAATTTGTGAAATAACAAAAAACACCTAAAATAAAATTACCGAAAACCCCATCTCTCCATCTCTCATTCTCCCCGTCACAGCACCCACCCCCATGAGGAACCAACCGTCGACCACCCCAGCCCCGCCGACCACCTCAGCCCCACCGACCAAGAACCACTCGTCGACCACCCCAGCCCGCCCCTTTCTCTCTGCTTCCCTCTTATCCCGCCGACCACCCTACCCCCATCCCCTCATTTTTCTCTCTCCTCGAAACCCAAGCCCAGCCCTCACTCTTTCTCTACAACTCTTAGTCCGGCAAGTTCGCCGGCGAACCAGGCGGCGAGAACCCCGCCAAAAGCTCCTTCTCTCTTCCCCGACTCTCCAACCCAGCTTCCACCGCTAGCTAACGCGCGACTCCATGTGCACACAGCCATCCCGACACCACCACTCTCTCCTCCGGCCATCACTCCCCAGAACTGCCTTTACCTGCCAACCACTCACAGTCGTCGGAAAGCTCAAGCCCAGCCAACCTGCAAAATTTTTTTTTTTAAGTGGATGTTCGGAGGGGAGAGGGAAGGAGAGAGAGAGAGAGAGAGAGAGAGAGAGAGAGAGGGGAGGGGAGGGGAGGGGAGGGGAGGGGCTGGGTGGGTGAGTGGGTCGGGTGGAGTGGGGAGGTGGTCGGTGGGCCGGGGAGGGGCTAGGTGTGGGCTGGATGTTTTTTTTTTTTTTTTGAAATAGATAAAATAGGGATATTAAGGTAATTAAGAAGGGTGTGTGTATGAGAAAATTTAATTATGAAAGGAGTATGAGGGTGTGAAATAAGAAAAAGTGAAAAAAAGGTATGCAAAAAGAAAAAAAAGGATGTACAAATAGCAACACTTTTAATAAATTGGGACAAAGGGGTGCCTCTAACATATATAGAGAGATATTAAGCAATCAAGCATTCAAGCCCAAGAATATAGAATAAGTAAAAAAAACTCATAAAGAAATAGATAAAAAAAAAAAATAATAATAATAATAAAGAAGGAAACGATCGTTTGTTTTGCGTTAAACTTTATTTTTCCTCAAAGCTTAAGATTTTAAGACAGAGAAAGCCATGGAGAAAAAGAGTGAGAGTGAGGATAAGGGAAAAGTATGCAAGAGGTGCAAACAAAGCTACGGTCCTTCCTCTAACACCGCTTCCTCATGCCGCTTCCACCCTTCTTTCTTCGTCTGTCGCCGTCATGACGATCAGAAAAGGTACCTCCCACCTCTTTCTCTCTATATAATATATATATATATATATGTGTATGATACACATATTGAGTTTCTGACGGTAATTTCGAACCCATTTGTTGAATTTTAATTTTTTTTATTGGTGCGGTGGATGTTTGGAGTGAGAAATGACCAAAATTTGGAACGCTTTTGTTGAATTTCAATTCTTTTATCGGTGCAGTGGATGTTTGGAATGAGAAATTTTGACCCTTTTCTTTAACTAGTGATGCTGAGTTGTTTAATCTGTGTTTCTGATTCATAGGTTTATATTCTTGTGCTCGGTTAGAGATGTATCCGAACACACATGTGCTCTTAGTTATGTAATTTCTTACAATGTTGTATTTCCCCGAACATTTGAAATTCGCGTGTTTGGTTTGTTTCGTTGATCTATACTCAATGATTTGATGTTTGGGGTTTTTACCTCTGTTGTATCTCTTTTGTTGTAAGTGCCAAGGGAACATGAAACTCGAAGGAAGTTAAATTACAGCGGGGAAGCTATGTGTAGTACATAAAGCTGCATATGACAGGGTAGAAGCTCAGATAGGTCTAGTATGTATTCAAACCAGAGAAACAAAAAAAGCCCTCGACTCTTATAGAAGATAGGAGGCAATAGGTCGCCCCATTTTCTAAAGATTGAGCGAGTTGATATGGTCTGCTAAGTTCAATATGTAACTTCCTTTGGGAACCTAATCAGCTTGCAGCTCTGAAAACGTGTGATAACTGATAAGGCTTAAGATGAGAATACTTCAATCAATGAAGACAATATAGAAGAAGGTTATTGTTTGGGTCCAGAATTATTTCTTATTAGGCTACGTTGGAATTATCTTCTTGCTCCTCTTTGGAATTGCATACTAGAGTCATATAAATTGTTCCAATTAAGAAGACACAAGTATTTGGAATACTAAATCAGATAGCAACGGATACCAATAAAGTTAGAGTTGAGTTATCTGTGACATCTCTAAAAGATTGATGAAGTGAAATTTTATTTATCCATTTGGGATTTGATGCAGATATGGAAAACTGTGAGCTGTTGTTGCAGAGGGAATATATGCAGACCAAGAAATGAGAGAGAGAGAGAGAGAGAGTGAGAGTGAGTGGTCTGCAATGAGATTAACTGTGTACTTGTGTGTGTACAAATTGTGTTCTGAATGAAGATTATTTGTTGGGTTCTAATCTAACTTTTGCTCTCTTTCCTATGATACGATATTTTGATAGCTTATAGAGGATAATTGATGTTTACTGCTTCTTATTTGCTTAAGGTACTATGAATTGGGACCCAATGATCCGCCATATGCTGCCAAGTTCTATGATTGTTGTGGGGCTGAGGATCCTGAGGCATCTGGTTGCACCACCAGTTTCCATGTTTCTTATGATGATGATTGATATAATAGGATGGTATTTCTCTTTCATCATTTTAGTCGTGCACTGTGAAAATAAAATCTGTAGATGCCTGTATCTCCAATAATCTTCTCTTATATATGTAAGTTGATCTATAATTGACTTGACTGTATGAGGGATTTTTTTTCCTTTTTTCCCTCTAGGCTTCAGGTATGAAACAATGAACTAGTGACTCTGTTTTGGACTCAGAAAACTGAAAACTTAGTTCTTTCTGAGGAGTCAACTTGGATAATTAGTCACTTTCCTAGGATGAATCTGACAAAAAAATGTGCAAACCTTTCAGTTGAGAGGTCATGTTTAGAAACTAACAAAAGAGTGAAAGAAGTTGCGGCCCTATAATGAATGCACTGGAAAAAATTATAGAATGAGCAGTGACTGTAATAAAGTTGATGTGCAGTGTTATTTGGTTGGGATAATCTTGAAAGTGGCAGCATCAGCATGTGGCTCTGTTGGGAATGTGTCTGCATATATATTATATACTGCATATGGCAAAATCATGGGGAGGAGGGAGGAGAGTGGAGTTAAGCTGCAGCCTGCAGGACTTATTTAGGATAAAAGTATGATAGGCGGGAGTGAGAATGGTAGGTATGTACATTTATACATGCATACATACATACATACATACATACATTAATGCGGGTTTTGGGGGAGCAAAGCTGGCAAAAGAATAATCAGTTGAGTTGACATTTGAGGGAGTGGGGGAGAAAGCCTGCTTCATACATGTAACTTTGATACATCAGATGAGGCTCAGCAGGAGTTCAAGCTGATTGTACATATTGTCTCTGCTTCATACATGCATTTGCTATCTAGTCTAACTCTCACAGTCTAACAGGCCTTAAGCAGGTGCAAAAATCTCATTGATATGTATGTATTGTATACTATACCATTAAAGATCATTTTGCAGTACAATAATGCTATTTGTACATTATTAAAGAGAACAACTCAATGAAAGCTTGGAATACGCTTCTAGTTTTCAACCATTTTTATCAAGTATTGCAATAGTAAATCTTGTATTTAAGACTTTTAAGTGTGTGTGTGTGTGTGTGTGTGTGTGTGTGAGAGAGAGAGAGAGAGAGGGGGGGGAGCCATGAATTTCTTTCTTTCCTTCCTTGTTGTTTTTCCTTCTCATTTAAAAAAAATGGGAAAAAGGCAATGAATGATTTCTTGAAACATGACATGTGGGAAAAGAGGTGGATAATTTACATATTTTAAAGCCATTCGGCCCCTGCCCCTGACACATCATCGTATACTCTTCTTCCCTTCCCTTCCCTAGTTAAAAATTTTAAATAGAAATGTACGTGGCCTGTGGGTCACAGCACAGGCATTGGACAATTGGGTAAGTAATTGTCTTATTATAACATATTGTTATTGTTATTATTATTATTATAAAATTACTGCAGCTTGGACAATTTGTGGATTGTGATTGTATTTTGTGGTTCTCTAACGTTTTTGATCAAAAGATAAATTGTGTTTACAGTCGAGTGATGGATGAGATCATTTTGAAAGAGAGCTAACCGGCTTCGATCTCCTTTAACTAGTAACTAATGCTCGATCACCATATCACCACCTTGACCTTGAGTTTGAACCTTGAATGGACGCATTACTATTAATATTAATATTATTCATTAATCTAATTATGTAAATATGGCAAAGTTAGGAGAGGGAGACACCCAATTATCCTTAATTTATATGTGATTTGCTTGTGTATTAATATTTATTGGTTCATTTATTTTATTGTCATCCTAATTAAGATGATATAGAAACCATGAGATTGATAATTAATCTACACAATCAAGAATGAGTGTGGTTGGTTTGTTTGTGGGAAGAAGTAAGCGTGATTGGGTAACATGAGTGGGACCCCGAAACCATTAAATTTGATTACACCAAATCACCAATTGCCTTCACAACATCCGTGCACATGGCCTACTGGGCTGCGCAGCGCAGTTTGATAACATATATGTAGAGCATTTATCTATTATCTATAGACCAATAGCATAATTGTAGCCCAGCTAGATGATGATGAGGCAATTAAGCTGTGATTAAATTAATCTGCGTAAGTTTTCAAAATACCTCTTTCAATTGTAAGGTGAAATGTCACCAAATGAATACAATATTGGGCGGATCTAGTAATAATTCCATTCCATAAGCCTTCCAATCAGACTTGCTAAGTTTGTTGGTAATTGGTTGCTAATGCTAACTAGTAGCTAGCTAGTCAGCTTCCCACCAAGACCCAGCCAAGCTAATATTATGCATGCCATGTAAATTAAGCAACTGCATGGCTAGCTGTCAAATTCATGTCAATGTATATTATATTCTAAACACCCATCTCATTAAATTATAATCGATCTATATATTATAATATAATATAGTATAATTTTGTTTTGGTGACTAGCTAGCAATAGTCTAATAGAAAGCTGATCCATCGGTTTGATCTGCAAAGATCGATGCCAACCCAAATCCAACTCGATCAGCTCCGTACTTCTTCTTCTTTTTTTCTTTTTCTTGGCGCTGGCTGCACTTACAGTTTGAATACTGTTATACTATACACATAATATTAATTAAGCTCACCCTCCCCCTTCTGTTGGGTCTCTCCTGATGCCATGGTTTCGCCACATCTAAGGATATTCCCTATTAGTTTCTGTTTAAGCTACCATGTTTTGAGGGCCAACAAATATATTTATTAAGCTACCCTGCTTACCGACGTTAGCATTTCGCATCTCCAAGAGTTTGTGGCTGGATTTTCAGTTTTGTAGCTAAGAATTTGTGTTCGGATTCGGTTATGAACCTAAAAATGCATTATCCTTTACCATTTTTTATGTTAAGTTTCTTAAATAAACTAAATATATGGTTGAAATATAATCATATACGGACAATATAAATTTGAAATTACAACAAATTTTATTTAAAATAAAAAAAAAATATTTTGAATCATAATTTTAAACTGGTAAATTAAAGACAATTCAAATACTGAAAAAAAAAAAAATACAACTGACAAGCGAACTAAAGCTAAGTCAGGACTTGGGACAGTGAAAATTGAAAAAGTTATATAAATGGACAATTCGACCCCACCTACCGTTTAAATGTTTAATGTATCGGGCGGAAACTTAAAGCACGCCAAGGTTCTAATTGCAAAAAGTATGTATCATAAAAGTGTAGATAAATATGGTACTCCATTTTCTCTTTTATTAACAAATATACATTTAATATTACCATAAAGACATATAAATTGACTATGGGTTTCAATTGCATTGATTAAGTATTAGTTGCCAAATTATCACCATCTATTTGATCCAAAAAAATAATTTATAACCATCTATCTCAAGTAGGAATTACAAAATTATCAAGAAACTCCATCTGTTCATTATCTATTAAAAAAGGCAATCAAGAAAGAAAAAAAACCAATTCGTTATCTATATTTATGTGACCAAAAAAAATAAAGGTAACGGGCAAGTGTTCCATGAATTTGACGTTTAAGTTTTATGAAGAGAAAAAAAAAATTATACTTATTTTGTAGCCATAAAAAACATGGGTTATACACTTATACTTAATATTTGTTTATAAAAAATCAACTTATCAATATTTTTTTAATATCATATTCACTTAAATTTATTTTTACTCACCATCCTTAAAGGTGGTAAAGTATTACTTTCTAATAAAAATTTGACAAGTAATTTTTTTTAGAATAAAAATGAAAGTTAATGACAAATTTTTTTTTCTTTCTTTATTAAATTTTTAAATAATGTCACTTCTCAAATTTTTATTAGAAGGTAATACTTCACCACCAGAATAGTAAGCAAAATAGACTCATATTCACCTTATTGGTTTTATTTATTTATTTTACATCAAATTCACCTTCTTTAAATAAAAAGAAAAAAATCATTTATAAAAAGTAAATAAAATTCAGTTACAACTTACAAGTTCATCCCATGACTTTTGACTAAACTAATATCTACTTTCCTAAAAAGCAGGGCCAGTAATGTAATGGTAGATTGGTAGATCCACAGGTCTTTGCCTCTGCCTCTGAAAAAGTGACTCTGTCATACGAATACAATTGAGATTTGACAGGTTAAAGAAGTACTAGTAGTGGAGTAGGGACACTTTTGAGTTTTGTCTATCTGCACTCCTTTGTTGGGATTTTCCTGCAAATAGTAAAATACACACTCACACTCACTCAAGAAGAAGTAAAGGAGAGAGAGTAGAATTGTAGAAGTTGAGTTGTGCCGTGTGTGTGGCCAGTTGAGAGACAGGAAAACAAGCCAAATAATATTGTTGGTTTTCTGTAAATTCCTTTTTAGTTGCTGGTGAACATCTTCTGGTTCATATCCTCATGCCCCTTTTTTTAGAAACAAGGAAATTACAACAACATGTTATCTGTCATCTAAAAACTTTCTTGGACCTTACATTTGCACTTTCAATGCCAGCATTTTAGGCATCCCAAACCCCCATCTTACAACAAGCCACAAATTTCCTACTCCTAGTCCGCTAGTCCTAGTGCTCCACTACCACTTCCACTTTCTTTCTTCCGCCACCATGTCTTCCAAGTCCAAGTAAGTACTCTCTTTCTCTCTCTCCTTTCTCTGTGTGCGTCTGACCCAGACCAAGATCCTGATTTGGGTTTTCTAATTGGGATTTTGTTTTTGTTTTCCTGATTCATCTGTGTCAAGGATCTGTTTTTTAAGATTTCCACAGGATTTTTGTGCTTCTTTTTTTTGTTCAAACTCAAAATCATCTTTTCTCTAATTTTCCAAACGTCTTCCTTGGTTGTTTCTGAATTGGTTTTCTTACACATGGGTTTTACTTATGTCTTCTGATTCTTGATCCTGATATTAGTTATTCACCCAATTGTTGGAAATTTATCCTTGTTTTTGGTGGATCTGTTCTCTCTCTAGCTCGCTGTGTTTGATTGTCTGAGCATTTCGGGTAGTGAATGTTTTCTGCATAAATTTCCAATTTTTGGGTTAGATCCATCACCCTTGTAAGAACCCCATTTGAATATGTGGACAGGTCCGACAGGGGTGTGTGCTTATTTTATTTTATTTAAGTGGTTCTTGATATGCTACTATATTATTGACGCTTTGAACTTGAACAGATCTACTATATCCGAAACTCCTAAAAAAGCATCACCAGCAACCCCTCGAGTTAGTAAACTGAGCAGGGGAGTGGCCAAATCAGAATCCGATTCACCCTCTCCTTTGCAAAATTCTCGCCTCTCAGTTGATCGGTCCCCGCGGTCTGTCAACTCCAAGTCCACACTCGAGCGTCGATCACCAAAGATCTCTACCCCACCTGAAGTAAGTTTTAGCAACTTACAGTTTAAATGCTTTTTTATCTTCAATACTTTATAGCACATTTCGATCTTTGGAACTTTCAACAAATGTAAAGAATGGAATCGGTTGTTATGTGGGATACTTCATTATAAATTGTTTTAGTTTTGCTTAGACAGAAAAATGAAAATTAAATGATCCCAAAGTGTTTCATGATGTCTTAGAAACGAAATATTAGTTATTGGAAATGGACTTTGAAATTTGTATTTCATTTTCCCCCTTTTGATTCTTGAAAAGGAACTGAGTATCTCCTCTCTCTCTCTCTCTGGGCGGTCATGGTAATGTGAATTTTGATCCGAAATTTTGATCTACATTGTTGATTGATAATATTTTCAGAAACAACCAGCACGGGTTGCAAAGGGATCCGAAATACAGGCTCAATTGTGTCTTGTTCAGGAAGACCTAAAGAAAGCAAAGGAGCAGATAGTATTGATTGAGAAAGAGAAGGCAAAAGCAATTGATGAATTGAAAGAAGCGCAGAGAGTGGCTGAGGAAGCAAATGAGAAGCTCAGAGAGTCTTTGGTGGCTCAAAAGCGAGCCGAGGAGAATTCTGAAATTGAGAAGTTCCGCGCTGTCGAGTTGGAGCAGGCAGGAATCGAAGCAGCCCAAAAGAAAGAAGAGGAACGGGAGAAAGAACTTGAAGCTGTGAGGAATCAACATGCTCTGGATGTGGCCACTCTGCTCTCTACCACTCAGGAACTTCAAAGGGTGAAGCAAGAGCTGACCATGACCTGTGATGCAAAAAACCAGGCACTGAGCCATGCTGATGATGCAACTAAGATTGCTGAGATTCATGCCGAGAAGGTGGACATTCTCTCCGCTGAATTGACTCGGTTGAAGGCCTTGCTAGATTCAAAGATTGAAACAGAGTCTAGCGAAAACAGTAAAATGGTGCTTCAGCTTAAATCAGAGGTAGACTCTCTCAAACAAGAACTTGAGAAAGCGAAAGGTTGTGAGGAGAGATTGATAGAGAAAGAGGCTGCCATTGAACAGCTGAATGTTGAGCTAGAATCAGCCAAGATGGCTGAATCTTATGCACGTAGTGTAGTTGAGGAGTGGAAAAATAGGGTTGAGGAATTAGATATGCAGGTTGAGGAAGCAAATAAGTCGAAGAGGTCTGCGTCAGAGTCTTTAGATTCAGTCTTGAAACAACTAGAGGGAAAGAATGAGTTATTGCATGATGCAGAATCTGAAATTGCTGCTCTTAAAGAGAAGGTGAGTTTGCTGGAAATTACAATTGGAAGACATAGAGGGGATCTTGAGGAATCAGAACGTTGTCTTGATATGGCCAAGGAAGAAACTAATGAAATGACAATAATCGTTGAGTCACTTAAGTCTGAGCTGGAAACCGTGAAGGAGGAGAAAATCCAGGCTTTAAGCAACGAGAAGCTTGCGGCATCCAGTGTTCAAACTCTATTAGAAGAGAAAAACAAACTCATAAATGAGTTGGAAAATTCCAGGGATGAAGAAGAGAAGAGCAAGAAAGCAATGGAAAGCTTAGCTTCAGCCTTACATGAAGTCTCCACAGAAGCAAGAGAAGCCAAAGAAAAGCTCCTAACCAATCAAGCTGAGCATGATAATTATGAGTCCCAGATAGAAGACCTAAAAATGGTCTTGAAAGCAACCAATGAAAAGTATGAAGCCATGCTTGATGATGCAAAACATGAAATTGAACTTCTTAGAAGTAATATACAACAATACAAGACTGAGTTCCGAAATGCGAAGGATGACTGGGAGCAGAAAGAACTTCACCTGGTGAGTTGTGTAAAGCATTCAGAAGAAGATAACTCTTCTAGGGAAAAAGAAATAAACAGACTGCTACATTTGCTCAAAGAAACCAATGAAGAAGCTTGTGCTATGAAGGAGGAAGAAACCCAGTTGAAGGATAGCCTGAAGGAAGTTGAATCTGAGGTTATCTGTTTGCAGGAAGCGCTTGCAGAAGCAAAGACTGTGAACATGAAACTAAAGGAAAGCTTATTGGACAAAGAAAATGAGTTCCAGAGTATTATTCAAGAAAATGAGGAGCTCCAAAACAAGGATGCTGCATCTCTTAAAAAGGTTGAGGATTTGTCTAAGTTGCTTGAAGAAGCTGTGGCCAAGAAGCAAGCAGAGGAAAATGGTGAGCTAACAGATAGTGAAAAGGACTATGATTTGCTTCCAAAGGTAGTTGAATTCTCTGAAGAGAATGGGCATGGAAGAGAAGAGAAACCCAAAATGGAGCTTCTACCACATCAATGTGAGGAATCCAGGAGTGAAAATTTATTTCAAGAGAATAGTAATGTTTTGAATGACAAGGCTGAACAGATGGATTCTGCTAAAATTGATGCTCTGAACGGGAAACCAAAGGAATCTGAAAGCAAAGAGAAAGAAGATGAGTCAGTAGAAGTTGAATATAAGATGTGGGAGAGCTGCAAGATTGAAAAGAAAGAATTCTCACCAGAGAGGGAACAGGAGCAGGAATCCTTCGAAGAGGAAGTGGACTCAAAGGTGGAGGGTAGTGATAGGTTTGATCAGATAAATGGAGTAACTTCAACTGAAAACATTGATGATAGCGGAAGCTCTTCATCAAAGCAGCAACAGCAGAAGAAGAAGAAGCCTTTACTCCGCAAGTTTGGAAGCCTACTCAAGAAGAAGGGCACAAGCAACCAGAAGTAGAGAGACCAATTTGGCCCGACATGTACTGGGCTGGCAGGCAGGTATACTGGATATTGTTTTGCACCTAAATGTGTTTGCTTTTATATTTTTTTGATTCTGATTTTCAGAATAGGTTAAAAAATGAAGAGGTTTGTATTATCTTTAGGGTTATTTTAAATGTGATTTTCCGTTTGGGCTGTATCTTGTATGTGTTGGAGATTTTTATTTTTCCCGTCATTTTTTCTCTTGCCTTTCTAATCTAGATTTTATGAAAAGGAGTGGTAACATGAACTTGTATCTTGATGTGCTTTCATCTATTTCAAATGGATAAATCATTGTTATTTGTCTCCCCAAGAGCTTCAAAAATTGACCGACTGATTTGATAATATTTGGTAGCTGCTCTTGTTAAACTTGGATTGTCCATTAGCAGAATATTGCCTCGACAGTGATTTCCTTACTACTTGTAATTTACCTGATTGAATTGCCTCACCTGGTTCTAATATAGCACTATAGCTGTGTGTATGACTAGTTGCCTCAGTTTCGAAGATTATCTTTCGACAGTTGAGACTTGAAGTTTTAAGTTTAGTTTTGGATGCTCCATTTCTTATGCTTACAAGAGAATTTCTCTTAGTTTTCACTTTTCAATGCTAGTTCTTAGTTTTTGTCCGTTGACAAGATGAGAATTTCTATGCATCATGTCCTTATTTTGGTAGCAAGATATAGTCCACCCAAGTCCCGACCCCCAAGAAGCATTTCTGCTTCTGCAGCAATTCTTTTGACCCTTGGAATACTGGGATTATTTAAATATCACATGTGACAACAGCCAACTTTTACTGATTAAAAA
This sequence comes from Dryas octopetala, assembly GCF_963921425.1. Classification (NCBI taxonomy): domain Eukaryota; kingdom Viridiplantae; phylum Streptophyta; class Magnoliopsida; order Rosales; family Rosaceae; genus Dryas; species Dryas octopetala. The sequence continues at coordinate 153,951 of NC_141368.1, forward strand.
TTTGACTTTTTTAGAGAGCAGTTTTGCTCACATCCTTTAAGTCAGTTGTATGCTTACTTCTTATCTAAAATGTTGTTATGTGTTTAAAAAATTAACCATAAGTTAATCTATTGTATTTAATTATTTTTGATATTATAATGATGAAAGAGAAAAATAATTTGACAACTCTTTTTTATTTTTATCCTTATATTTTATTAGTTTATTACTCAACTTTGTTTCACTTTTTTATTACTTATTAATTTCTCTTTTATTTAATTATTTCTAATAATTTTTGCTTTTTTTGTTTTTTTGCTCTTCTCTAGTACGCTTTTAGTATCCAAAAAACCACATCCATTTAATAATTTTTGCTTTTTTTTTTTTTTTGCACTTCTTCGGTATGCCTTTAGTACCCAAAAAATCACATCCTTTTTTTTTTTGGGTCTTCTTCTGTATACACTTTTTATCTACTGTTTTAATTAATTAAAAAAATATTCAAACAACACATTTTTTTGGGCCTAAGAATTCTTCTCTCTTGTCTTGTATATGACCTTTTCGAAAAGATCAAACAAATTTTTAAGCTAATTCAAGGTGTTGCAGCATTTGAAGAGAGAAGAATAGTTGCAACGACATAATTTTTTTTTTTTTTTATAATTCATGTAACTTTTTTATTGGATTTTTTATATATGCAAATGAGTTGTTTTAGATTTTTGTTTGGCCGACATTTTAGATTAAACTTTGCAAATGAGTTTTTTTGTTCGAATTACAAATGTATTGTTGGAATATTTTATTTTTTCATTAATTAAAAAAATAGATAAAGGTATATACATGATAAAACCCAAAAAAATGGATGTGATTTTTTGAGTACCGGAGGGCAATCGGTTTGGTTTGGTTCTAGTCGGTTTTCTTAAGATCATAATTGAACCGACCCTAATAGATAGTCAATTTAATTTTTGGTCAAAATCAAGGAATAAAATTTCGAGTTTCGAGGAAATTTCGATGGAAATTTCGACGGAAATTTCGAAGATTTTTAAATTTCGACAGAAATTAGATGGAAATGACGGAAATTATTATCAAAATACGGAAATTTTGAATGAAACTTTACCATATGTTTATTTAACATATTATCTACTTAATTGATAAAAAACATTGAAGAAATCAAATTATATAGTAGGTTTCATGTAATATAAGGTCAATATAATGCGCGCTGGAGCAAATACTGTTAAATAAAATTAGTATAATGAATAAACAAAATTAGTATATTCTTAATTTATACTGTATAATTTAATTATACACTAAAATCTAAACCCTAATACTCTATATATTCTATATACCCTAATACTCTATAATCTATACATTAAATCCTATATACTCTATATTTTTTAGGATCTTAGGTTTTAAGCCTTTTAGGATACTTTTAATTATTTTTTTATATAGAAATGTATTAAAGTTTAAGGTTTAAAATAACTAAAAGAAATCTCAAACCTTTTTTTCTTCTTTCCAATTGCCCAAAGGCCCCAAACCCCCCCCCCCTTTTTTTCTTTTTTTTTATTTCCTTACCTTTTTTTCCCCGTGCCTCTCTCTTCAGTCTTTTTTTTATTTTCTTTCTTTCCTTCCTTTTTTCCCGTGTCTCTTACTTAGCCAAGCTTTGTCTTCACTAAGTGTAACAACCCAAATTTTGGCTTATGGTAATTTTGTTACTCAAATTTTTCAAATTTGTTTTAAGGTTTGTTTAAAGGAATTAGAAATTTCTTTAAATTTATTTTAACTAACTTAGACCTTTGGTTGTGGTTCTAGAGCTTAGTGGTGTGGAAATGAATTTTAGAAAATGAAAATTCAAGAATTTGACGATTATTATTTTTTTCAGAATTAAATTATAAGAGTAGGATTTTTCATAATTTTTTTGAAAGCAATTTGACTATTTTGAGGTTATAGGAAATTAGTACTCATCAATACGAGTTCATAGAATTTTTCGGTGAATTATTTGGAGTCTCGAGCTATTTTTGGTGAATTTTTGAAGTTGGAGAAAATAGAAAATATGAAAATTTCGATAAATTTCGGCGAAATTTTCCCGAAAAATTATTAAACATGTGTTTCGATTTCGACACCCTAAAAAAATGAAATTTTCGGCGAAATTGACTTTTTCGATTTGATTCGGGTTGGATTAGTCAAGGAGTAAAATTTCGAAAATTTCGGCAAAATTTCGTTTTTTAGGGGTATGGAAATTTTAACACCATACCAAAAAAATTTCGAAATATTTCGAAATATTTCGCCGAAATTTCACCGAAATTTTCGATGTAGTGTTCAACAAAACCAAAACCAGATCTATATGGGTGGGAGTCGCGAGGTGGGAGGCGTGGGTTTTGGGCGTGGACGGTGGTTCTGTGCAAGGTGGGGGAGGAGGCGAGCGAGCGGTGCGAGGCTGGCTGAGGGAGGAGGGATGAGGCGAGCAGCGCTAGGCTGGCTGGGAAGGAGGGAGGAGGCCAGCAGTGGGTTTTGGTCGCGGGAGGTGGGTGCAGATCTAGTGGCTGGGGAAGGAGGGAGGAGGAAGGAGAAGAGAGAGAAAGAGGAAGGAGAAGAGAGAGAAGACTACTGGAAGAAGAAGAGGAAAAGGAAAGAAAAAAAAGAAGAGAAAAGAAAGGAAAAGGAAAAAAAAAAAGAAAAGAAAAAGAAAGAAAAAAAAAGAAGAGAAAAGAAAAAAAAAGAAGAGAAAAGGAAAAAAAAAAAAAGGAAAAAAAAAAAGAAGAGAAAAAAGGAAAGAAATTTTTTTTTTAAGGTAGATTGAGATTTGGAGTTTTTAGACAATTGGAAAGAAAAAAAAAAGTTTGGGATTTTATTTGGGGTTTGATCTGGTCATTTTGGTGTTTCGTTTAGTTGTAAACATAAATTATGAAAAAGAAATTTATCCCATTATCATGAAGTTTCATTTCCTTAATGTTTGGTTTTCTAATTTTGATAATTTGTAAAATTGAAATTTTAGATAAACCGTTGTCGTCGCTGCTACCATCGGATTGGTTCTATTTTAACCCAATTCGGCTTAATTTAACTATCAAAGATCATTTCCAAGTCCCTTTGAGTAAACTTGTTACTTTCTGTTGCCATATTGGTGATTTATTCGTGTAATTTTATTATGTAATTATTAATTAGTGAAGTATTTTTTTAACAGTCTTGTCTCTGGCGCGCATTATATTTATCACATATCACATGAAATCTACTATATTATTTGATTTATTCAATGTTTTTTATCAATGTAGTAGATAATATGTTAAATAAACATACAGTCAAGTTTCATTCAAAATTTCTATATTTTAATAGCAATTTTAGTCATTTTTGTCTAATTTTATCGAAATCGAAATTTTAATCGAAATTTTCACGAAAATTTCCGTCGAAATTTCCATCGAAAATTTTCTCGAAACCGAAATTTTACTCCTTGGGTTTAGTCGGCCTTTTGATTTTCAAACCCACCCCTAGATTCTAAATATCTTCAGTACGAAGTATCAAGATATATATTTTTTTTTTTTGGTCAAAATCAAGACCTATGATCTAGTTTAACATTTTCCTAGAGATTGGAGTAGTAGGTGTGCGCCCCTCCCTGTCCCTGTCGTCTTTGTGTATTGCCAATTACCAAACAACCGAACAACTTTTTCTTCTCTTCGCTTTTTTTATTTCTCTCTCTCTTGGGGTTCAGACTTGACACTTTTTTTATTAAGTCTAAATTAATAAAAAAAACTAATTTTTAACAGTTTATAATTGACTGTTTAACATTTTCAACTCTAAAATCGTATAAAAATAATATTTATATAATAGTTCATAATTTTTTTTAATTATATATACATATTCAATAAAATAAAATGATACAAAACACATAGGTACACTTAATTAAAATCACATTTACCTTAATTATTTTATTGCTCAATAATTTAATAGGTTAAAACAGTTTTATAACTTTTATAGATTGAACCGTGTAGTAGAAAAGAGAGACTGAGCGCTGAGCACTGTAGAAAGATGCCGTTAGCTTTAAAAAGTTAGGCGAAGCTTTTTTGAGTGAGTAATTTTATTAAGAAGCCCTCCAAAGTAGAATAATAAATTATTTGCAAGATTGATAACGCGCGTTAAGCAATAGCCAATAGGCACTTCCTACACAACACAGTTACACATTAGTCCTATAAATAGCAGATGGGAGATAGATACAGAATTTTGAGAAGAAAAATCTAATCCCTAAAACGAAATACGTTTCCCGAATCTGAAAGTTTTTAATATTCCAGGAAAACCTAGGTCCTCTCTCAGAAGAGCGGAGGCAGGATGTGGTTACAGATCATCTGCGGTCTGATCATTTACAGATTGGTGAAGTGCTTCTTCGATGAGGATGTTTTGGACGTGGACACCTCTGATTCGAAGGCTCTCTTCTCCGTCGCCGACAAGCTTGCAAAGATTTATGATGGCAAAGTCTATGTGGGGCTTCGGATTCCGGATGCTGATACCGGTACGCGCCAGAATATCGATTTGGTTATTGTCTCCAAAGGGTAAACCCATTTTCAACAATTCTCTCTTCGATTACAACCACAAGTTACCACATAACCCAAATAACATTGTGTTTCTTTTTTTATTACAAATAATAATAATAATAAATAAAGGGAGGCAATGGTGATAGCTGTCAAGAATTTCTCAGGATTCATCTCAGTTAAGCCGGATGGCAGCTGGGTTCATGAAGACTACAAAGTGGAGCACCATCCTGATCCTGTAAGTCAGGCTCAAACGTTTGCTTCCTCACTGCTTAACTAAGTATTTCTTCTGCCATCTTAATTGCCAAATTGTTTCCTGTTAAATGTTATGAGACTTGTATTTGTACTTGAAAATGAATTGTACTGTAGGTCCACTAACTACCATAATACAATATTTATTTCTTAATGAAAATGTATATCTTATCCAATCCACGTAGCCTCAATGGGAATTCCAATTTTCATTGACATGACATGGATTTTTTGATACTCATCATTTTGGTTTTTTAGATCAGTTAGTATGAACTTTACGGTCTTGTCAGGAAAAAATAAGTAATACCTTTGTGGAAATTGCGAATTCGGTCTTCCATTTGTTTCTCCAATTTTTGTTTCTTTTCAGGTGGTGGAGACTAAAAGACAAGCTTCAATTCTTGAATCATATCTAGAACAAAGAGGAGTTGCTTTACCAGAAGGATATTTGTCTTGCAAAGTAATACTTTCCAATCCAAAAGTTTGGTATGTGCTGGAGTTTTCTTGATGATTTCACAATTAGCCCTTTCATGTTTTCGATGCAACATAAGATCTATTCTTTATTGCTCGAATTTATTATTACTTGAACTTCTGTCAGTACTATTTTCATCCACATTGCTGGTGTTCTAATTTTGTTTGTTGCCATTTTTCTGGCCTTGAACATTACTAAAGTGTGATTTTTTACCATTTCTCGAACTGTCGGGGCAGGGTGGTTGAGAGTTCTTGACTTGTAGGAGTAGGATATATGTTTAAGTGTGAAGCTATATATTGCATATGGTCTTTAAGAAAACATTCAAGGGAAACGAAATGGGGAAACGAAATGGGGAATGAAATTTCATTAGAATCTAATTATTTTGATGCTAATAACAGTTCTTACATTTGGTCTGTATCAAAGTCTCATATTACATGTGTTTTTTCTTGTAGTACCATTCAGTCAAGCAATTTTCCATCAGAAATCATAACCTATGACCAGTGGGTACAGCTGAAACCAGAACCAAAAAGTATGTTTACTGGTTGGATTAAGGGTGCCTTCCTTGGTGGAAAGAAAGAGATGCAAGAATCCATACATCAGAAGCTTGATTTCATTCTTAGTACGGCTCCAATGTGGGATAGGTTTGTTGCTATGTACACTCTAATACTTTACTGTTTATGTTGCCTGGGAATTGAGATGAGGTGTTATCTTTGAGGCCTTATTGAAGCCAACTCAATTCCAATATGATCTGATGCATAAATATGATATTCAGTGCACAGTATACACTCGCATGATATAATAAATGGATGGATAAGTAGATACGTAAAAGTCATTCAACAAACCCATTATAAACAACCAAAGGGTTGAACTCCTTCACTGGAGGTGATGTCAATTGGGATTAGGCAGCCTGTTCAACTCTGCTTAGGCTAACCTTTTAGCCATTCCTTTCCATCCAAGTTGGAATCACAGGGAAATAGGCCTTGCAATATATACTGCATTCATTTATGTGGATGCAATTTAGTGTTTTTGCCTTTTTCTTGATACTATAGATAAAATGCTACTTGAAGAAAAATTTGTTTCCTGATTGGTTTGCAGGTTGGAGGTTAAAGGTAGTAAGAATGTTCTGGGGGAATTTCTGGAATTTAAGGGCAAGCAGGAAGATGTTCAAGCTTTGAGAAAAATCAAAAGATCAAAGATTAGCCAACTTCTTGTCCAAAAGACGAGCATGCTTGGATTTGGTAATCCCCCAAGTGATCATCTCTCTCACTTTTTCTTATTATTATTATTTATGCTTAGTAATACAAAATGGTGAAGGATGCAATGGCATACATCCTGAGATAACGTTGGGAAATTGGAATTTTAAATGGATGTAGGCCAAGTTATATATGTTTATTAAGTTGGCCTTTTATTTTTGGCAGCCCCTTCAAAGCTCCAGGTTCTGTACTCTCCTCGTGATTATAGGAGTGAAGGAGGTTCAGCTTCTGAATGGAAGGAAGTGAATGTAAGGTCAAGCACAGAGGTTCTCTTTCAGCCACAAAATTCTTCCAAAGTTTGCAAGTTTAAGCTCTCGTCAATTGCTTCTATGTCACTGAGTGCTTAAGGATTCTTGTGCTGAATATAAGGTTACATTGTTGAGTAGCCTTAAATTCTCTCTCTGTAATTGTGTCTTGTACTGTCATTTAGATGTGTGGTGATGTACATATATGATATCTACTTTTAAGATGATTTACTGCAAATCAAATGTAAACATACAGAAAATATATGTTGAGGGATCGAGCGCATGATGCCAATAGGTTATCCGAAGTGAGTAAAACTTGCTTTGCTTGCTTAGTGTGAATTATGATTCCAATTCCAAACAACCTGCAGCCTAAAGTAGCTTATAGGGAAGGGATCGATCAAATTCAAAATGGAGAAATATATTTCATCAGATCTGGCGTAATTAAGTAGACCAGTCTTGCGCTTGGTTACATGATGTGAGAAGCAAAAATCATACATCATAAATCTTTTTAGAGCTATCATCACTTCCTGAGAAGAAGACTACACTAATACCTTGGGGACGAGGGAAGGGGTATTAGCCATATAATCTCAGAACGAGAATTCTTCTGGCAGCTCTTGAAATTTGCTCGATAGGAAGCTCTTGTACTTGTACTGAAGATTCCCACCTAGGAAGATGTACATACATCAATCTACTAAAGTTTATACATGTATATACTCCCCAACAAGGGGAAGACGAAAAAAAAGGGTCATGAGGTTACCTTTAGCTTGAAATGGTGGGATGTTCTCGGACAAAGTTGACTCCACCAACTCAAGGGATTCTTTGCCTGATATATCAAATATAACATTATATTGATGAAAACCTTAAAAAATGAATCACCATTGAGGATTTCACAGTGCAGCTAGTTCAAGCGCAAAGGGGAACAAATTGCATACATAGAACTGAACCTGTTATATCATATTTTTTCTACAAGAACACCAAACCCAACAATTTCCAAGCATTCTGCAAATTCATCATGTATCATGCACCCCTTCTTGTATTCTTAAGGAGGAAACAGGGCATCTCATGCAAATTAATTGTCTTGCTACAATAAAAAGAACAAGCCACACATACCCACAACAGGCAGGAAGAAAAAACAAAACAAAAATAAATAAAGGGAAAAACGATTGTGATTTTCTTTTTTAACATTTTGCAGAAAACCTTTGATTTCTGGATATAGGAAGAATGTAGATGATTTTTTAGGATGCCCATGAAATAGGAGTACCTATATCAAGAGGCTCACTCCTATCGATGAGAGAGTTCAAGTCATCCCATTTTCTCTTTCCAGTCACACTCTTTTCTCCTCCATTGACATTAACCAGGTAGGATGAGATGTGGTCATCTTTCAACTGCAGCAATGCAGAAAGATGTTCACATAAATGTATAACAAGATATTATCAAATGTATATAAATGGACAAAGCATATTATTAAAGAAACAAATAGTTTCAATATTTGACCTTAGACAGAAATGCCTTCGCTAGTTCCAACGGGTTAACAGATGAAGGGCCGTTGCTGTATGCAGGCATGAACTTCCCATTCTGATAACCTGCCAGGAAGTGATAAGCTGCCTGGCCAGGGGAGAGCTTTGATACAGATGGGATAACACCAGAGCTGCTTAAACATAATGGATAAAAGGCAAATTCTTTACACACAGTACATTCAGAAAGTGCAGTAACATGAAAGGAGGCAATGGGTGTGGACAACAATTATACAGTGTAGTGATATTGCAGGATAACAATTTGGCCAGGACATCCAAAGAGGGTTACACATTCCTATTCAAAGCATGCCTAGAAGGAACCAGACAACTCCGAAATTCTCTGCAGTGTTCTATTACCTGTCAGAAGATGCAAGGACTACAGCAGCAGGCAATTTGAATAGATTTGAGCCACCAAAACTCCCAGTTTGAAACAATGGGGAAACACCTTCAGAAGAAAGAATTACACCTGCATCTGTAGGTACCAACAGATCTCCGCAACTCTTAATGGTATCTTTGGGTGCAAATAAGAAAACCACAGAATCACCAGACACTAAAAGCCTGAAAATTTGCAACTTCCCAACGTAAACTCCCCATTGCATACTAAAAAAAAACCATAATGCTCAACAAAAGAATGGAGAACTGTACCTTGCAGATAGCGGAAGGCCTCCCCGTGCAAATATAACAGGTCCAGACAAGGCAGCTAGTGCTTGTTTAGTTCCATTTGAATCTGAGAATGCTTTACCACATAAAACAAGTGATGAACGCTCAATGTCAGCAGCTATAAATCCATTATTTCCATTAGTTCCAAGGCTGATAGCATCCCCAATGCCTGGACTGCATGATCAGAAGTACAAATTGGCTTAAAAAATATAGGTCTTTACATAAATTAATTTGAAAAAACAAAGGGATCTGCTAAAGCGGTAGCAGCCCCAACCACTAACATGCCATAGTCGAGAACACATAAAGAAAAACTAGTCCAGAGAGAATCTCTCAGCAATTGTGTCTGCCATTTTACCTTCAGAATTTATAAACATGTATTAGGCAACCAAAGAGAAGCACAGTTGCATTGGGGTCCAAGAATTAGCAAATTATTCCTTATTTAGTTGAAAGATTAGCATGAATCCATCATTTATTCTACATGAGTCACTACTTATTACCACCTTTTGCTACCTTATTCAAGCATGGAGTTGAAGGAAGGTATTTTTTTTTTTCACTTCTCGAAAACAAAGGAATTGTTGCTGGATCATGCATATATATTATATATGTTATATATATATATATATACACACACACATAGACAGATATTGATTGCATTTGAAATTCTTATGCATGTTTGCTTGTAGTTGAAAATACCTTAAAGAAGTAGCCACATAAACTGTCAAAGGACAAGGATCATGAGAAACTGCACGGGTGGGAGTCCCCCAGAGAATACTGGATAGTGACAACACAGCAGACGGACTATCACTTATTACACGAACTTTTGCATCAGATTTTGGGGATGAACCAATAGCCCCATCATGAACAAAAATGTTTGAGATGGATGATATGTGATTTGTGACCTGATATTATCAAATAAAAGTTAGTATAATAAACATTACGCAGGAATAGAGCATTGCGGACAGTAAGCAGAACAAACAATAGAAAAAAAAAAAAAAAAGAATCGGACGTGCCTGTTTCAAAAGTTTACTGAACTGTGCCTTGGAAATTTCAGAAGCTCCACGAGGGACATTTCCTCTAACATAAAGTGGAAGTCCTGACAATGATTCTAAGAGGAAATAATAAGTTAATATGAATGAAACAAATGGTATTAACAGAATGAAAAAGTGTACCTGCAATTATTGCACCCTTGTGTTGTAGTTGAGAGGAATTCAAATTTTGAAAAGCTTTGTCCTTGACGATTACACCTTTACCAGCCAAAGCCCAGTTAAGACCATAAGAAAATCCAGGGCCCTCTGTGCAATAAAAAAAACGTGAGGAACAACATATCCCATCACCTATTCACCTGCAAAGTCGATTACCCCATGAAGAAAGTGAACAAGAAACTCCACGCAGTTTGAAGATGCTATGTCATATCATATATTCATATGTGATATGAAATCAATTATTAGCTACCAATAGTCCAATACCAATAGGAATTAGGTGAAAACACACAATTGACACAAATATTCGATTATCACCTAGGATTAAGAAAGGCAATTGTTTCACCTTCGTCTTGTGCCGTTGAGGCTGCATTCTGCAAAATTCCATTAAATATTATGACAACAACAACATGTTTCAATTACAACTTTACAATTACATTACAGTTTTCAACATTAATGTCATGCAAGAGAGAGAGAGAGAGAGAGAGAGAGAGAGAGAGAGAGAAACTGACGCGTGTGGAGGAGAGAAAGAAAGGGAGGAAATAGTTGGATTTTGAGCGTGAGCGAGTGAATGAGCTTTCCACGAAGCTCTTGAGGATTAGGTTTCTCATCCTTTGTCTCTTCCTTCGCTATCGAATATCGATTGGGGATGTCGATCACTGTATTCACTGTTTTAATAAGCTCTACTATACTGCACACTGCACCAGAGTCTGAGACACAGGGAGAGCGAGCAAGGAAGTGGAATGGAGATGATAGCCTTTATGGGCCTTTGACGATATTGGGCCAAACCATGTCCTTTTGCAGGCTGGGCCTGGACTGCCTGTTAATTGATAAATAAAAATCAGTAATTTCACTTCTTAGTTATATTCCGTTTTCAGTTTTCGATTGTTAAAAAAGTTAAAAAAAAAAAAACGAAAGGGCTGGGGAATTTGGCGAAGACGAGGAAGAAGAAGAAGAAGGGCTTATTGTTATCTCTCAAGTTGAAACCCTAGCTCAAGTGGATCTGATCTCATCCATCTAGCAAAGTGAGTTGTAGTACATTCATTATCTCTGTGTTTGTTTCGACTTTGTTAACTTAGGGTTACTCAGCTCCTATTTGATCTATCAATCTCATCATCTACTTGAACTTGAGAATCAGATAAGTAGTAAAATTGTTGCTCACACCATTTGTGTATTATGCCCATGATATATCTTGTACCATACAGGCACCTTGGTAATGGGAACACGGAGCCCAATTTTTATTTTATGTCCATGGGAGAAGGCTGTGTTCAATATTTATGGGACATATGAAAAGCTTTAGACCCATTGCGAGCAGTTTTGAAGGTGAAGGTGAAGTGGATGGTGGGTGCAGAGTGGATTTGAATTTTCCCACAGCTGTCATGGATTCTAATGCCATCACGGTCACTTCAATTGTGGAGCCTCATGATGCCATGGAGTTTGAATCTCATGAAGCCGCATATTCATTTTACAAAGCATATGCCAAGTCTGTGGGCTTCGGCACTGCTAAGTTGAGCAGTCGTCGCTCTAGAGCATCCAAGGAGTTCATTGATGCCAAATTTTCATGCATAAGATACGGAAATAAACAACAGTCTGATGATGCCATTAATCCACGACCTTCTCCAAAAATTGGTTGCAAGGCAAGCCTGCATGTCAAGCGCAGGCCAAATGGTAACTGGTATATTTATAGTTTCATAAAGGATCACAACCATGAGCTTTTACCGGCCCAAGCACATTTCTTTCGCAGTCACAGAAATCCAGACCCACTTAAGAATGATGTTAGAATACGGAGACGGAAGAATTCAGCTGCAGTGTCTAGCCTGTTCAATGCATATCAAAACGTTGATTGTTTAGAGGGTTATTTGAGAAACCAGCATGATAAGGGGCGGAGCTTGGTTTTAGAAGCAGGGGATGCTCAAGTACTACTTGAATACTTTATGTGCATGCAGGAAGAGAATCCAAAATTCTTCTATGCAGTTGATCTAAATGAAGAGCATCGGTTGAGAAATGTGTTCTGGGTTGATCCCAAAGGAATGGAAGATTATACTAACTTCAGTGATGTTGTTTTCTTTGACACCACATACTTCACAAACAAGTATAAAATACCATTGGTTCTTTTTATAGGAGTGAACCATCATATTCAGCCCACATTACTTGGCTGTGCATTGATTGCAGATGAGACAGTTTATACTTTTGTGTGGTTAATGCAAACATGGTTTATAGCAATGGGAGAGCAGGCCCCACGAGTAATACTCACCGACATGAACAACGCCATCAAAGCCGCAATTGCAGCAGTATTTCCAGGCACACGACATTGCTTTTCTTTGTGGCATATAATGGAAAAGGTAAATAGGCAGCTGGAGTTTTTGAGCATGTGGCATGATAGTTTTATGGGAAAATTTAATAAATGTATTTTCAAGTCCTGGTCAGAAGAACAATTTGAAAAGAGATGGTGGAAACTTCTTGATAGATATAATCTTAGAGAGGTTGAATGGATTCACTCCTTGTTTGAAGATCGTACTCATTGGGTGCCTACTTTCATGAGAGATATCTCCTTTGCTGGGTTGTCTCCAACTTCACGGTCAGAAAGTCTGAACTCTTCATTTGACAAATATGTCCAAGGGGAAACTTCACTGCGAGAGTTTATGGAAAGGTACAGAGTAATTCTTGAAGATAGGTATGAAGAGGAAGCAAAAGCGAATTTTGATGCTTGGCATGAAACACCTGAGTTGAAATCTCCGTCACCTTTTGAGAAACAAGTGTCACTGGTGTACACACACGAAGTTTTTAAAAACTTCCAAGTTGAGGTTCTGGGAGCAGCTGCTTGTCATCTGAAGAAGGAGAAGGAAGATGAGACAAACACAACATACAGTGTAAAAGACTTTGAAGACAATCAGAATTATGTTGTGGAGTGGAACGAATCAAAATCAGATATATATTGTTCATGCCACTCATTTGAATATAAAGGTTATCTCTGTAGACATGCTATTGTTGTTCTCCAAATGTCTGGTATTTTTAGCATCCCTACCAAGTATATATTGCAGAGATGGACAAATGCTGCTATGAGTAGGCATGCCATTGGAGAAAGATTGGATGAGGTGCAATCTAAGGTCCGTCGTTACAATGATTTATGTCGACGAGCCATAATATTGGGTGAAGAAGGGTCACTATCTCAAGAGAGTTACAATGTTGCATTATCTGCCATAAAAGAAGCTTTGAAGCAATGTGCGAGTTTGAATAACTCTGTTGAGAACAATGCAAAACCTAATGACTTAGCAATACATGGTGTTTGTGGTGTTGATGAAGAGATACAATGCAGCACTACATCTAATGACAAGGTGTCTGATCCTAAAGTGAGTACTGCCAACAAGACTCCTAGGAGTGCCGGGGCTGGGAAGGAGGTGGTGAGGAATGAGAATAATTCAAGTAAGAAAGGAAAGGTATGTTGATGGCTTATACAGTCTTTCTTTTTCTTTTTTTCTTTGTTATTTTTCCTTGAAAAGTGGGTTTGATACATGAATGCGTAATAGAAAGTGAAAGTACATTACTCAAGAGTCGAGACTAAATTTTGCTTAAATTGTGTAACAGGTTCCTCAGCTAGAAGCTATGAGTGTTGGCACCCAAGACTTTCACCAAATGGTATGTCTTGCTTTCATCCTAATACTATTTTTTGTTGTGGATAATTTCTTCCTTCTCTGGGCTAATTTTGATGTAGTAAATTGTATAAAATACTTAATAAAGGATATTTCCAAACTGGGGATACTGGATGCACCTCAAAACTGCTGACTTTTTAAGATTTTGGTGTTTCCAATCATGAGATAGTTTATTGTGGCCAAAACAAGAAGGCATGAAATACTGGATCTGATTGGAGGACCATGATCTAATTGCAAATCTTTTTTAGTCATGGATCTCATACTGCTAGTATAAGTTAGAATTAGGGATGACAATATTTTACTGACCAGCAACCCACGTGGTTGTGTTCAAGGGTTTGGGTTGAGGTTTCTGACCTGCTTTGATAAATGGAGCTGAGAATATTTGACTTTGTAGCCTGTACCCTTGGTAGATACTAGATGGACCATGTTTGAGGTAAAGCCTGTGAACTAGATGGGTTATTGAACAGTACGTGTGTTGTTTATGGTATGTGAAATATATGAAACATTTTCATAGATGGACCATGTTATAGAATATTAGCAGTAATAGATACTTTGTTACTTGTGGCAGCAGCAAGTCTGTGAGACAAGGGCGATGCAGATACATAATGTGGTGCCTACACAGTTGCATAATATGGTGCCAAGTATGTTTCAAAGTGTTGCATCAACACAGTTGCATAACGTGGGTTCAACACATGTACACGAGGATCGTCTCACTCGCCGACTCAAACCATACTGAGTGGTGGTATGTATGTATGTGTATGTACAGATGAAGTGACTGTAGCATAGGCGCCGACAATTTTGCAGGTGCTATAATAATATAAATTATATAATTGGTATTGGTGGTCCAAACTCCAACTCCAACACTCTCCTAGTTTCTACCGTGATGCGGATGCCCACCGAAAATGCATCCGGATCCTATTCTCTCTTTAGAATTTAATTAATTATTTTTAAACCGACAGTGGAAATGGAACCGTGCATTTGAAAAATTGAGTATAAGAATATAAAAGTGAGTGTGCAAGTGTACAAGCACAGAAGCACTTGTACAAGGTTGAAGAATCAAGCGGGTCCCCCGAAAAGAACGGCAGAGGCACGGAGTGTGCACCCTATTTATATCCAGGACCGTCGTCCATATAATTATTCCCAATTTCCAATTTCGAAATCCCAAATGCCAAATTTGTCATCGGGTTCAGAACGGTACCGCATCGGCTATGCCTTCCCACCGAAGAAGCAGCAGAGCTTCATCCAAGCCTCTCTGGTAGAGCATGCCAAGCAAAGAGGGATCGATCTAGTCCCGGTGGACCCCACCAAGGCCGACTTGAGCCACCAAGGCCCCTTCCACTGCATCATCCACAAGCTCTACGGCAATCCTTGGAACCAACAATTGAAGGAATACTCTTCCACCCACCCGGACACTTTGATTCTCGACCCACCCGACTCCATCGCCCGCCTCCATAACCGGGTCTCCATGCTCGACGTCGTCAACTCCTTCCAGTTCCAGACCACCAATTTTCAAGTGGCGGTTCCTAAACAGGTGGTGGTTCAAAAGAATGAAGATGATGAGGACGATGAGTTGGGTGTGCGGTTTCCGGTGATCGCAAAGCCTTTGCTGGCCAATGGCAGCGCGAACTCGCACGAAATGTGTCTGGTTTTTGACAGGAAGGGGTTGCAGAAGGTGGGCAGACCCGTTGTGGTGCAAGAGTTTGTGAACCACGGTGGGGTGGTGTTCAAGGTGTACGTGGTTGGGGAATACGTGCAGTGCGTGAAGCGGAGGTCGTTGTCGGACATATCGGAGGAGCGGCTGAGGGCATTGGAAGGGGTGGTGTTGCCGTTTTCGCAGATCTCGAATTCGGCAGAGGAGGATGGTGATAATGCTGAAATGCCACCTGGGGAGTTTGTGGAGGAACTGGCCACGGGAATAAGGCTTGGCCTCAAACTCAATTTCTTCAATTTTGATGTCATCAGGGGATCAGGGGACAACCAATACTATGTCATTGACATCAATTACTTTCCTGGCTATGCAAAACTACCCTCCTACGAGAAAGTTTTGACCGACTTTTTATTGGATCTTCTTGTGCACAAGCACAAACTCAAACCAGCTGCTGGGAATTAGAATCAAAACACCAATTTAGCCTACCTACCTACCTACGACTTTTGGCCAGGCCGGATAGTTAGGAATTAAGGAAGTTGTTGTCAACTTTCTTTCTTTCACCCTACTACTTCTTTTCTAGTTGTAAGTTGTAAGTTTGTAACAAACACAAATCAATAACGAATAATGTGTTTTCTTTCCTTTTCTTCAGTTGTCTTATTTAAATATGAAGATGAGACTCCATCTATATCTTTCTCTTATTAATGCATCTAATGTCTCTTGAATTAAATTATATATGGAAAACTACAATTGGATTCCTACACCGTGACCGTCCACGCGTCTAAAGAGAAAACTTAAAAAATTAAATTTATAAACAAATGAGCCCATAAAAGCTTCTCTCGTTTTCTTTTGTATTTCATTTGTGCACGGGTTAATGTCAGAAATTTAAATAATGTCACAAAGTTAAAAGATTGGTGCAAAGCAGACCTTGAGTAATGTCACAAAGTTATGGAGACAACTGAAGATGTGATTTCGTTTTAGAAATTTAAATAATGGGCCCTGGCCCATGGGCATCTTTTAAGTAGAGGCCTTGTATCAAGTCCTACGATCATCGGATTTCACGCAAACCTTAATAATGAGCCATAGGCCATGGACGGGTGATTCTAAGTGTTAATAAGACTGAAAAATATTTAAATGATGATGTTGTACTGAGATTAATTTGCATAAATCTTAATATTGGCTTCTAATTCTATAAAGTGGAAATATTAAATCCTACCTAATGGGTAACGAAAAGTCTTGACTTTTTAATCGAAAGGTGGATTTATATATGAATTAGTTAGAGGTTGAATACGATTATTATTAGTTTGTGAGTGTCAATATTAGAGATGTCCGACTGACATACATTTACATGAGTGCTTTTTTTACAATAAATATTAAGATTTGAATCATCTGCCTTTTCTTGTTTAAATCTTAACCATATTCATTTCTAGTACGTAGTTGAGGGGTCTTTTTCGCATATATCAATTTCGTGTCCCCAACTCTCTACAACTAACTTGTTCTGTATCACCCACTGTTTTGATTATTATTGCAACTATGTATATAGCATATATACATAGCCTTTCTGTTAAGGGATCCTTTAAATAAGTTTATTTAAGGGATCCTTCATGTGGTCCACTTTGTAAAGTATTTTTATAATCGGAACCATCTATTTTGTTTGCCTCCATTGAGGGATCATCCTTGCAAAAAATTAGGAAAATCGAAAACCATTTGACCGTTGATTAAATAGTCATAATTTTAAGTATTTATTGAAAATATATGGTTCGTCTATTTCTTTCATCACAATTAGATATCTTAATGATTTTCGATTTGTCTAAACTTTTGTAGAGATGATATTTGAATAAACACAACAAAATAAACGGTTCGGATCGTTGAAATACAACATAGAATGGGTCTTATGAGAGATTCCTTAAATAAAATTATTTGAAGAAACCCTTAACGTAAAGGGGCTGAACATATATATATATGCCGGTTCCTTCTTCTATTGAGGTATACCTCAACTTATTTATGTTGAGGCATGATACTGTAAATGAACAACAAAATTATTAATTTGGTCTATAATATTAATGGATTATAGTTAGTACTTTGATATATATGAAAACGATCGAGAAAGCGCGCAAATTAAGCTAGCTGATCTTCCACGAGATTGGCCATGTCAACTGAGCTAGAAGATACCAAGCTGCAGATAGAAAATTAAGAAAAACATATATCATTTAGGGAATTGAAAATGAGAAGGGATTAATTAAGTGCGACATTAATAATGAGAAGGGAATAGAAATATATTTATATATATACATACTTACTCTATGATGTGTTTCCAGTAAGATTGATCATTAATTAGTTGCTTCCTGGCCATGATATTCCACAAGATTAAGATCCCCCCAAGTTTCCTGATTAAAAATATCATGATGATATATCGATATTAATAGGAGTAATATTTGGGTTAGTATTAATTAATGATATCGTAGCTAGCTAGCTAGCTTGCATGTTTATGTGGGTACGTACGTACCATTTGATGATGATCAACAGAAGTTGCAGTAGTGGAAGTGTGATGGGGTGAGGTGGGTGAAAACAAAAGATCGG
This sequence comes from Dryas octopetala, assembly GCF_963921425.1. Taxonomy (NCBI): domain Eukaryota; kingdom Viridiplantae; phylum Streptophyta; class Magnoliopsida; order Rosales; family Rosaceae; genus Dryas; species Dryas octopetala. The sequence goes on from NC_141368.1 coordinate 171,893, forward strand.
ATTCAGGTGATATTAATGATGATAAGGTACGAAGCTGCAGGTTATGATCATCGATGGTTTTGGTGGTGATGGGCGTATAATATTGGATATTATTATGAATATGAGGATCATGAGTAGCACTACTGGATACTAGTGGTGGATCAAGTGGGTGCTGCTGATGCTCGTTTTGATGATGATAGTGATGAGTAGCAGCTGTATGAAAGGGGTTTTGTAGTAAAAGTGCAGCTGGAGCAAAACCAATTGGGGGTTGACGACTAGTAGTAGTACTACTTGGGAGTAGACGACGTTGTAGTTGGATTTTGGAAACTTGTGTGGCTTCGTCTGATGATGAGTAGTAAGGGAAGCAGCTGCTGGGGATCAGATTTTGAGCATTATTAATATTAATGTTGTCCCATTGTCATGGAAATGGAGGAGAGCTAGCAGCAGCAAGCAACTGCTGCAAATTAGTCTTGGACAGAAAACTATTGATGATGTACATGTGAATATGTGATGATGAAAATCATGAGATGTTGGCAATGGCCTGTGGGTAACAGGGTCTATGCCCATTCGGAGTAGCTTCTTCTTTAAATGGGTATTCCAAAAGTTCTTGATTTCGTTATCCGTCCTTCCCGGCCGGAAGACTGCTTGCAATGGCGGACCATCTGCGCGCATATTCATTAATTATATATATAATATATATGCATTAATTAATGAATAATATGTATATGTGCAGAACTGCAGATAGCTAGGTAGGTTATACTTACTTGTTTCCAAGGAGAGCATGGAGATGGATGATGGTTTGCTCTTCTTGGTGGGACAAGTTTCCCCTCTTGATCGATATCAGGCCTCAGATAGTTGGCCCACCTCAGCCTGCAGCTCTTTCCGCACCTCTTCAAACCTGCCAGTTTCGGCACTGCTCTCCAACTCCTTCCATGCCCATATTTCTCAACGTATTCCACCAGCTTTTCGTCCTCTTCTGCCGTCCACGGCCCTTTCTTTATCCCCTTTTCATCACACCATATTGCTGATCTCCCCATACATATATATACTACTGCATGTAATTAATACGTACGTAGTTTAATTACGCATATGCATCAAATTATATATACTACTCTTAATTTCTACGTCCTAAAAGATTCATGAGCTGGAAGATCGATCCATAGTGAAGGTAGGAGTAGCTAGCTAGCGTTGGAAATTATTATAGAACGAACCGCCACTACTACTAAACTAATTACATGCAGTTACACACATATATATAGTGGATGTCTGGAAACAACAAATCAAAGCTTCACATGTGACATGAAGCTCTTTAATTTGTTCATATGATAATTTGACCACAAATTTTTTGTTGCGACCTTAATACCATTACCTAATGTTATAGGTTACAGATTTTATACTTTTAGGGCATACGTATTAGTATTAGTAATGTAGTGTTTAAGCACTTTGAACTGAAGTTACTTAAGCTTAATGAATATTGACTAATGAGCTAACAAAAGGTCTTTTAATTTGGTTTGTAGAATTAAGCAGATGAGCCTAGTACGTACGTGACATCATTTGTTCGATCAGTACTAGCTAGTCAAAGTGGGGGTTAAAAAGATATATAGTTGAGTCTACCGGGGGTTTTCTTCCTAAGAGAAAGTCCTTGGTCTAATTAATTACCTCATTATCGATCCATATTAATTAATTAATTTACAAGCTAGTCAAGTCGATTACTTCAATTCGGTTGTATAAATTTCAGTTAAATAGGTTAGTTTAAAATGTTAGCAAGTATATGATATACCCCCGCCCCCTCCCAAAATATACAATTTCAGCTAAATAAGTTAGTTTAAAATGTTAGCACCAAAAAAAGGTTAGTTTAAAAATAGTTCGCCAACTAGCACAAGATTACTAGCTTATTCAATCGACGCATTTGCCTGCTGGGAGTAGGAGAAGACCAATATTGCTCTCAAAATCAATTGGTGTTACTCTTAAGTCTTAAGTAACTGATAATATATATTAATTATATAGAACCAGGTAAGAATATTGTTCCGTACGTAACGCTAATTAAGCCCTAGGGGCCTAGCTTGCTAGGTAGCTTTGCTAGCTAGATTTGTTAAAACTTAAAAGGTATATAGTTTACAGTTGCGGAACATACATGCATGCAGTAATACATTTTGGGAGGTACCAAAATTCATCCCGGCAAGGTATGCCTCATCTTGGTATATGTATAATATATGCATCAATATATGTGTAATTTCGACATTAATAATAATAATAGACAAAGAAGGTCGATGATCGGAAAACATACATAATGTTAATTAAGTACATTTGATTGACGATTGCACTGCATATATACGTGCTGAGAATACTCTGATCATGATCACTAGAAGTTTAAAACCAAAGAGATTTTTTTTTTTTTTTTTTCAAGTCTACGGATGGGAATATTGATTTAAGCAAAGACCGATCATTCTCAAACATACACAATATCTAATGTGGCAATTATATACATATATAAGGGGTATCATGAATAAACCTAACTGGCTATATATATATATATATATATATGTATATATGATGTATCACTGCTTGTTGGTCAGGTTTCCTTCTGAGATTTGGAATACAATAAAGCACTATCCAAATGATGTCATTTTGTTTAGTCAATGTATGTTTATCAGTTCCACATCTTCAATCTATGTTCTTTTTTTTTGCATGAATGTGGATGAATTTTCTTCTTTTGGAATCGGGATCGAAATAGACTGGCCCAAGATTTCAAATGTGCTATGTATGGTCCAAAATAGAATTTCCAAATAAGGAATGGGCTGGGCGGTAAACACATTTTTTTGGGTAAGTAAATACTTTAAAAACCAAAAAGAGAAAGGGCAAGCCCCTACAAAAAGCTACAGCGCTCAATTGGCCAATATATAGGCCTAAACGGGCAGAACAAAGTAAAAATATAACCATTAAAATTAAGACCACAAAACGCTTAAACAGTTAGCAAGTTTACAAAAATGTTCTAAAATTAATTAGTTAACAAATTATTACCAAGCTAATTATCATTTTGGCGCATCATGTAGTGTAATTTTACAATTTGAACCGTTCATTTTTAAGTCCCACTTCAAAAATAAAAACTACATTTTAGACCTCACTTTGTATTTTAGTCTAAAAATAAAAAACTATTGGATTCTATTTGAATGAAGTTAAATGGTAGAGGCTTAAATTTCGAGAAAACAGGAGAGAGAAATGGAGAGGATGTCTTCTATTCTCAACACCCATGCAGGCCATGCCATGCTTATGACAAATGGATATCGCCATAAGTACCATATATCATGTGCTGACAGAAGCAATAACAGACAAACGCATACCGTTGGTAGGCATATATATATACACATGAATACGTACAAAGATAATTAATCAAGCACCTTTGCAGGCCAACTTGGATTAGATTCCAAGTCCGGCATGTTGTCCTACCTACATACGCACAATACACCTGTGTACAGAAATCACACACATATATATATAGATGGACAAATAAAACAATTTCAGAAAAGATATTTGAGATTGATATAATTAAATTAACTAGTTAATTAGAAAAGATCGAGATGTTTGGGCAAGTTTGGCATGAGGTGGAAGTGAATGTGCCAGCAAGCAATGCCTGGAATCTGTATAGCACACTACGACTGGCAAAGTTAGTAGAAGAGCAACTCCCTGGTTTGGTTGAAAAAATTGAGCTTTTGGAAGGTGATGGAGGTGTTGGAACTGTCTTCAAGCTTACATATCCTCCAGGTACGTACGTACCTAGCTACATGCATGGTCATCATGCGCAGTTCGATCAATCGATCTCGTAATTAATTAATTAATTAACCTGTAATCGGGTAATTTAATTTTGTTTTGATTCATTAATATATGTTTTGTTGACGGATCAAATTAATTATATGTATTAGGCACATTTGGGGATATTATCGATTATAAAGAGAGGTTTACAAAGATTGATAATGAGAAGCTTGTGAAAGAAGTGGAGGTGTTTGAAGGTGGGTTTTTGGATGTTGGATTTACGCTTTATCGGATTCGGTTTGAGGTGATTGAGAAAGGCAGCTATTGCTGTATCATCAAATCTACAATCGAGTATGATGTCAAGGAAGAGGCTGCTGCCAATATTGCTTCCTTTGTCTCCATCGACCCATTAGCCAAAATTGCAGACGTCGCCAAACAGTATCTTGAAATTGAATTGTCCAATTATATCAACCCTACCTAGCTAAACAATCCATCCGTTTTCCCTCTAGTGTAGACGTATCATATATAAATGTGTGTGTCTGGTTACAATATATAATAAAAAAGTTAAAACCCCCTGGAATATATAACTGTATGTAACGGGTACGTTGTTATTACAGATTAATTAATGTAATATTGTGTACTGTCGTGTAATTCTCTCCTTTCTTCCATCTATACTGCTTGCTAGCTAGGTTTTACGTCAATCATATACGTCCTTAACAGGGCTCTCACATATGTCAAAGTTCAATATTGAATCTTGAAATCGACCTGCGAGATCAGCTTTAATTTCGTGAGCATAATATATAATCGAAACTATGGTACCAGGCATAAAACAAGGTGCATTAATATGCACGCTATAAATGTACGTAATTTGCCGTTAAAGATATGGAACTAAGAGATGGCAACGGGACGAGTTCAGGTCGGGTTTGCCAATACAATATTTGGCCCGTCAGATAATTGGGTCTCCATCAGGGGTATTCGGAGTCCCTATTATCTTTTTTAAAAATAAATTTTGTATTAATAACTTACTAAATTAACATAAATACATAATATAGCAAACACATTAAAATTCATCATATTATATTACAACAACACTAAATAAAAAAAACCACTATTAAATTTTAAAGACAACAAAAATAAGATAAAAAATTAAAATATAATTATATAATATAATTTTTTTATTAAACGAGTATGCGGGTTTTTATTAATTATAAACTGGTATACGGGGTGATATGTGCGGATCTACAATAGTGTCAATAGGGTCAATTGACCCCATGAACTCATGGATGTTGGTGGAGTTGCAGGGGCAAGGTGTTTGAAGACATTGGATCTACAATTGTGTCAATAGGGTCAATTGACCCCATGAACTCATGGATGTTGGTGGAGTTGCAGGGACAAGGTGTTTGAAGAAATGTTTGAAAGAGGAGAGAAGACAGCATAGAGTCTCATATGATATTCAAAACAACGTGAGTTAGATGCAATTTTGGGGGCCCTCTTACAGTCCCTGGACTTCGACCTCCAATGTCGGATTATGATCGATCCTAATATTCGAGATCAAATTCGAAGAGTTTATCTACAAAAAGGTCTTGTCAACCTAGAAATCATACATTTTCTACCTATAAATCATATTTTTCTATTCAAAATAAATATTCGTGAGCTTCTTAATCTTAACCCCGTGACGTTCAATTCCTAGATTCGCCATTGTGAGGCGGGGTGAGGACGAGAATGGTATTATCATACCCGCTTAATCGGGGTGGGTCCCTGCGGGAATTTTTCCATTATAGCCATCCCTATAATGGAACAAAGATCAGATGCATCACGTTTTATTTTTTTTCAAGAGAGAGAAGCAGATATATCATGCAATCACATAAAAAAAACAGTGAAAGAAATCATAATTAAGAAAAAATAAAATAAAATAAATCATGTATTAAGAGATGTTGTGTAGTCTTTTCTTTGCTTTTGGTCCCCGATTCTGATAATCCAAAAAAGAAAAATCATTAAGCAATGGAAAATCAAAATTGAAAAAAAAAAATTAAGCGTCAAATTGTTTTTTATTTATTTATTTGGCCATGATTTAGACTCAAATTGATAATTACATGAAAACAGCATTTTTCTGCAGAATTAATATTGGCAATCGTAAGTTCGTAACTGATCGATATACATCATATACCGTGTAGCTAGCGGAAAGCTCCTGAAGATCAACCAAACAAATAAACTAAATTAAGCATTATGTGAATGTATGAATGTATGAATGTATGATCACATCACATCACCCTTAATTAGGGATTTTAAAGCAGAATTAATTATATATGTACATAAGTAATGTTGCAATTAATATTCACCAAATTTAGTCAACTGTTGGCTAATGCCAAAAAACATGCCGGCTGTATGTAGACGTATTAACGTATATATAGGCAATTAGGCATCTTGGAATTATAGTACTGTAGGCATCTTTTGATGTGAAGATTGGCATATTCGGGGCTCAGAGACTTGTCCTTTTTCTTCTTTATTAGGCATCTTGTTTCTGTAGAATATTTATTTAAATAAAAAAGAAAAGATGCCTCGAGTACTGTAGCCAGCTAGATAGATAGATAAGACGTACGACTTGATCTGAAACATCGGTGAATATATATATATGATATGATTCCCGAAGGAGAAATGAAATAAAGAGATCGATCGAGATGGTTGGGCGAGTATTAGAGCATGAGTTAGAAGTGAAGGTGGGAGCAAGCGAAGCATGGGAGCTGTATGGCACACTCGGATTTGCAACTCTGGCGGAGCAAACTCTTCCCGATCTCATTCACAAAATTGATGTCGTCGAGGGTGATGGAGGGGTTGGGACTGTTCTCAAATTAACATTTGCATCAGGTACCACGCCTGCCTCTTAATTACCCTCTATTCCTAATTTACATACATATATCTCAATTTCATTTTTGATTGTTAAATTAACATTAAATTGCATCACCTTAATTGAGTACTCCACAACCCGGGAGAGAGAGAGAGAGAGAGAGAGAGAGAGAGAGAGAGAGAGCTGGTTCTAGGCTTCTAGCTAAGCCACTCTTTTTTGTATGGTCAAAAAGGAGTGCCTGTAGCACACTACTCTTATCTGGTCACGTCTTGGTAGATTGGGTATGGGCTGTGTGTGGGCTTTGTCTGTTTTTCAGTTTGGACGGTTGTTTCCATTATTGTGTTATCCTGGACTCTAATGAATTGGGTCTTTAGATTACAGTATATTGATGATGGGTTGATATATTTAACTACTATATGGTCTGATATATTTAGCTACTTTAAACAGTATTATTGGGAGCAATATTCATGATTTTTCTTTTCCAGTATTGATTTATAATGATGATTGATGGGAGATGAGATGTGTACCTGTCAATTAATTAAGAAAGTCTTGATAATTAGTTGGAATCAGCAATTAATTAAGGATATGATATTATTATATATAAGGAAATTAACATTAATTAATTAATCACTTTTTGGTGAGAAGTTAATTAAGTACATATGGTAACACGTACGTACGTTTTGATTTTTAGGCATAGGAGGGCCTGGTAGCCACAAGGAAAAGTTTACAAAGGTGGATAACGAGAAGCGGGTGAAAGAAGTGGAGGTGATTGAAGGTGGATATCTGGAGTTGGGATTGACTCTTTACCGAGTTCGCTTCGAAATCATTGAGAAAGCCTCTGATTCCTGCATTATCAAATCCTCCATTGAGTATGACGTCAAGGACCAAGAGGCCGCTCTCAACGCTTCATCATTTGTCTCCATCCAACCATTTGCAAACATTGCTGAGGCCGCAAAGACCCATCTCATCAACATGCGCCTATCAAAAACTACAACTACTACGCCCTAATTAAATTACATCGATTCATCAATAAAGATATGTGTGATCGATGGACTAGTTCGTATGTACGTACGTATTTTGGCCTGGTATTTAATTTGGTACTCGGTGTGTGCCCAAAGTGAATTAAAACCAATTAATTAAGCATGCATGCATATATGCATATATACGTAGTGTTGAAATAAATTAAGAAAGCAAAGCAGTTGGGGTGTTGGATGTGGGGATCGAATGTGTGATGGATGGAATTCGTGAATTACATAAGGGTCCAGCATGAGGATGTTCGTGGGTTCCACACCGCCGGCAGCAAGAACTTCTTACCCTTGGATCCGTGGGAATTGAAGGCCCCACCGGTTTTGGGGTCCACATGTACCTTTCCTGCGTACCCCGGGAATGCCCCAGTTCCGAACCTCGCCGGGCAAGCCGTTGTGGCCTCGATGACCGCGCCTGCTACCCCCGGTTGTGAGAATCCGTTGTTGAATGGGTTGGTCACGGCTGCGGCCAATCCTCCCGCCAAGTTGACCACCATGGCATCCGCTCCGATGTTCCCATTTGGGGGTTGCAGTGTCACCCCCTGGGGCCCACCGTCGGCCTTCACGAACGGCCATGCACACGCTCCCGGGCACTCCGTTTCTGGGTTTCCAATCACAATGTAGGGCTGGTTGTTAATCACTCCATGCTCGAAGCATCTTCCCCTGCACAACGATGCCACCGTAACATCCCTCCCGGCCACGATCACGGCAAGAGTGCCGGGCTTGCCAGCGGTGGCCTTGGGCACCAGTGTCTTTATGAAGTCAATGGTCAACACCTTCCCAACAGAGCATGAGGCCTCCGTCTGCTGATTGACCACGTGGACTTTGATTGGAGGGGCGAGGGGGGTGTTTTTAGCGATGGATTGGTAGCTCTCGACAATTCTCCACCAGCTGGAGACCTGAGGCTCAAGGTTTGCACCGCCATCGAAGTTGAGAGACTTGAGGAAACTCCTGATGGTACGCTTCTGTACACGCCCAATCGCACCATAGAATAGAAGTGAAATGTCGACATTGCCCGTCAGGAGAGGGCCTCCGTGGTAAGCGAAGGGGGGAGGGTGCTTGCTAAACCCGGAAACCAGAGGCATTAGTACTACCAGTACTAGCAGTAGGGAGAGAACCAGACCAAGGTTAAGGCGAGATGATGATGATAAGCCCATTTTATTCTTTCTAATTTATTCTTCTTAATTTCCGTCCCTAGCTTTGCTTGCTGCATCTTATTTATACACACATACATACATAAATACACGGCATAGGCTATAGCTAGCCACTAATCAACCAACGAATCATCTTAACTTACGGAATTCGGACACCACAAGATAATTACGGACCCAGCTAATTAATTAAGAAGAAGCTACCTATATATATATATATATATAGTCAGGGATCTTGACCAAAAAAAAATAGTAAGGGACACATGGGCGCATACCTAATTAAAGATGGATCCTATTAAAACAAACAATTTAAAGGTAGTTCAAATTGGTTAAAAATGTTGAGAGAAAAAACTCACATTGAAAAAAAAAGAGTCTAAAGGTTTTAGTCCTTAAATATATAATTAAGATCAAATATTGATCGACTTCAGTCATGTTCAATAAGATCAAAAAGGGGTCAAAAAACTAATGTCAATATTTGATCTTACATCATTAATCTAAATTTGAACTTATCCCAGAATTAAAATCGAATTTCTTATTGAAAAAAATAGTCTTACATAGTGCATGTATTATCTAACGAGTTAAATTAATTTCTCACTTGCACATTCCTAATTGCTCTATAATGAAAGTAGTGCTCTATACATGCTTGACCGATCATCCTATTTGAGATTTATGTACAGATTTGTGCTGCAACTCTTAACGTTTTGATTATATAATTAAGTACATTTTTTTAATTTTGTGATATGTAACGAACTCAAAGGAAGAGAGGACATGGAGGTTCAAAGGTCAAACTGTATGTGAAATATTTCATGGACTTATTTTTCTTTCATTTATAAAGCAGAGATCAATGGATGTCGTTGCCCTGCTCGTATATACGATATATAGATTTTGTCACAGTACCCACTAGAAGAACATATATTGCTCATCGATCATTAATTTGGAGCGGAAATTAAGGATATGCCACCATACAATTAATGGGTTTACATCCATCTAAATCATTTCAGTATCTATATATATATTATAAATTTTTCTCTTTTTAGTATGGATAAAAGGATTCAAATTTGGAGTTTCGTCTAATATAATAGAGATCGAGACGTATCATTAAACAATTAGACTGATCTACTTGTACTATTTTTGTTTATTAATCTAACATAACAAAGATAGATTAGTTGGTATATAACTTCGATCACTTTAATTAACTCTTAACGTACATAACAGATACTTCAACTTAATTAAAAGTAGTACGTGAACACCAATGGATGATATGCTTGAATTTGTAATATTATATATACACAGCAAATAGTACTTGACAAAATTCCATATTGAAATGGAGGTACGTACGTAGGCAGGGCTAAACTAAAAATAAAGAAAAATGGCCGGATGGAATGGATGCATGAATGAAAAGATGATTGGATTTAGGCAGGGGTCCAGCAAGAGGATGTTTTAGGGTTCCAGATGGGGGGGAGCAAGAACTTGGAGCCCTTTTGTCCAACGGCATTGTAGGCCCCACCGGTTTTGGGGTCTTTCTGGATGTTTCCATAGTTAGCGGGGGGGCAGGCGGTGGAGGCCTCGAGAGGGTGTTTCTTGGGTCCCTCTTTGAAGAAGCCGTTGCCAAAGGGATTGGTGACGGTAGCAGCCAAGCCAGACGCGAAGTTGAAGAGCAAAGCATCAATGCCCATGTTCTGATTGGGTGGCTTGAGAATGGGACCCGCAGGGCCGTAGTCGGCCTTGACGAAGGGCACCCCACAAACTCCGGGGCACTCAATTTCTGGGTTCCCTACAATCAGGTAGGGGTGCCTGCCAATCTCTCCATGCTCCGAGCATTGCCCCCTGCACAGCCCTGTCACCGTCACATCCGGAGCTGTAAGAATAACTGCTATGGTGTTGGCCTTCCCCTTAGACCCCGTTTTGCACTTATCCACAAGACTCTTTATGAAGTCATGGGTCAACACCTTCCCCAGCGAGCACTTGTCGTCGCTCTGTTGAGTGCCCACTTTGATTTTGATCTTTCGGGCACCATCAACCGACTTTTTGTTTTTAGCATCAGCTCCTGCCACATCTACGTAGTTCTCCACGATATCCCACCACTTGGAGACAGCGCTATGGTTGTCATTCAGGGACTTGAGGAATCTCCTCAACAATTTCCTTTGTTGCTTCATAAATTTACCATAAAAGAGGATGGAAAGGTTCACTTGCCCAGTCAGCAGAGGGCCTCCGTGGTGAGTGATTGTGTCCTTTTTAGCTTCTCCGGAAACCCAAGTGGGTGTAGTAAGTAGGAGGAGTAGGCACACTGCCTGCACACAGACAAAACAGGATGATCCCATGCCCACTTTTATTTTTCTTCCCTTATGAATTCCTTTTTATTTTGCTCTTCACCATTGCTTTCTGCATTCACACATCCATATATATGACAGAGGGAGAATTCAGATTGAATATGCATCACCTACTATTACTATGCCGGAAATGGAGCTCCAACTGTTATCTTAATTCAACCCCCACCACCAGACTTAGAAGACCTCCATCAACTCATTTTCGATATATTCATCAGCCATCACAAGTAGATCCATCCATAAAATAACCTACAAACTAATTTTTGCTATATTTAGGAATATGCATGCATGCATGAATTTTTTAAGAAATTAATAAGGAGATGCATGTATGAAGATTCTGAAGAAATAGTCAAATGGGTGTCGAATTAAAATGAATTTAATTATTAATGCAGGGACGTTCCATTAACTTCCATTTAAATTTATAGATCTATAAATTAATAATGAATATATGCATTCGTGTACTGTGATTTATGAGTGACAGAATGAGCATATATTCAATTACAAGTCCAAGAATAGCGAGGGTATTTTAATTCAAGACATTAATTTAATTAACAAACAAATGAGGTTATATTATTTTTATTTTGTTACTTTTTCTGGTACGAACGAGGTTAAAGGGGAAGAAGGAATCCGTTAATTACCGTGTAGACACATAACGTGGGTAACAAGCGGTTAAGATATAAACATCTGTATTTATGATTCACTTTCACTTCTTTTTTTGGCCCGGGATTCACTTTCACTTGATCATGCAGCGGGTAAGTTTTTCTTAATTAATTTGCTGAGGGTTGAGGAATGAGGATAACTTTTAAAACCAAAGGAACAAACAGGTTAACAAGGAACACCCAGTTATCTGATCTAGTACAAGTTGTACAACACAACACAAGAGAATTTATTACATTACATTATAAGACGTTATTCGATACTAAAATGGCTGGGGGGGTTTTTACTTTTACACGATCAACATAATTAAGTACATAACTTCTCTACCTGGTCATCTCCCTCTCCCTTTCCCACTCTCTCTCTGTCCTCTCTCTCTGTCTGTTGACACACCCAAGTACGAATATAAACAAACAAATTATCATCAAACACACTCATACCCTGTACACTCTGCTGTCACGTTTCTCCTGCTTTGTGTTGTCGATATAAGGCAATGGGTTTCTTTACATTTAGGCCATTTTGGGACCTTCCTATCTTCATTCTTCCGTAGTCTTGCAAACACCGACTTAAAACCATTCCTCACATGATTCAACGTCACTGTAACAAGCTCTCTGCAACATAAAATAACCCAATAATTAATAACAATAACTATTATCACTTCAGCAGTACTTGGCAGCTGCAAACGGACCTTAAAATAGGGAGACATTCACCACAATAATCATTAGTTGGGAACAAACTGTTCAAACCAGACTGTTACGTGCATCTGGGCTCTAGGTTTCTGAGTTACTACAACAAATTGCTTAATTAAAGTTCAACTTAAAAACTGGGTTCTTCTTACTTCTTCTTACCAATCTTCTAATTTATGTATATATTTCAAATGCTTCAAAAGAATCTAAATTCAGGCCATGGGTGATTCTTCTGAGCTATCTGCCCAAACAAAAATGTTTATAGCAGGCAGCCAAATTGTTCAGAAATTTTTTCTCAATGAATTGCAAATTTTGCAATCATCTTCATCAAAACATGTGACATATCAGAATGAACCAAAAATAAAGGATACTGTACTTACAATGGTGAGCAAGGAGACCGACCGCCATTTACATAGTAAACAAACAGATATGAATCATAATGCTGACCGTTGATCAAGTAAAAGCCTGGCAATCTTCTTACACACTTGAATGACATTTTCTTATACAAAAGGATTGCGGGATGATTGTAAGAAATAACATGCAAGTAAACTGCCCGACAGGTTGGAATACTTGAGGCATATTTTATGACCTCACGAATAAGTGCAGAAGCTGCAAGTCCAAGGAAGGTCAAATTATATGGTCACATAGTGAAAGGAAATCCCATAATTTATATCAAACAAGAGACAAACTCCTACCTATGCCAAGATTTCTGAAAGATTCTACAACTCCCAATGTCAGAATGTAGACTAAGGTCTGATCTGATTTTGATGGGTCGTAATTGAGCAAATCCCCTATCTACAAGGCAATTTTTTTTTTTTTTAAAACAAAAGAGTTAGGGTAACTCACAAAATAAAAAGTATCAGCAAAGCTATTCTTTCATATACATGCAGGAATTAAATCTAGAAATATAAAGTACCCACCTCACTTTCTCTTGCAAGAACAATTCGTGCCGTTACAAATCCAATAGGTTCGTCACTTTGACCATTTGGACGACTTCGATCAACAGCTGCCCATGACACAATATCATGTCCATGGACTACATTTTGAAAAAACTCAGACTCGTACCTGTAGAGAGTAGCATAATCTTTTGTGAAGAAGCTATGTCATTGTAACAAAGCATGTACACATGAGAAAGTATCAATGAAATTACGTACCTAATAGGAAATAAATCAACATGGATTTGCTCTAAGAGCTCAAGGTCAGACGGTTGTATAGGCCTATAGCATATTGTTGGACGATGGGGAAGTTTTGGGTTCACCATTGGGATTATGTGGTCAATCCCCTGCAAATATTTGATATACTTGGAGAGTTTGCACATGAACTTCTCCTTCCATTTATGCCACATCAGCCACAAACGCCATGCAGTAGTTCCTGGCAAGCGTAAAAGAAATCATGATCTCCAATAGTTTTCATAATTACAAATCTGGCATATCAGGCCAGCTGTTTTGAACTTTCACTTATGATTAGGTAGGTTGCTTCAGATTATAACTTATAGGTCATTAGACTGAACTGGTAGCTGATTCTCTAATACTCCATTTAATTTCAAAGAAAATATTAGCAAAATAAATATATTCAGGAAACACTATCCAATTCAAATACTCATCAAATTTCAAATTTCCCTTCTCAATCTCAATTGTTCTGCAACTTGAGTAAGACTTTCTTGCTTCAAAAATTTATAACACAATCAGAAATTTTATGTATTTTTCACAAAGGCCATGCAAGAATAACAAGTTGAGTACACTATGTGGAAGGTAACTGCAAGTACATTGATTGCCAAGATACGAAGACACAAGGTATAATTTTATAGGTGTGACAAGCTTATGAACAGATATGGGAATAGAGGTGAAACTTTTTTATTTAAAGTATTACCTTGACTGACGCTTTGCTTGACTATGAATGGGACTCTTGAGGCTTGGCCTGCAGGAATCAACTAGGAATGTCAATTTACCAGTAAATCAGGTCTCAAGTTTAGACAAAAAACCAGAAAGGTTTAGAAGCAGAGTTAATAGACGATTGTATTTGTGTGTATTCAAACTCAACAGAATGACCAATTACTAATACGATACATATGAGTTCGACTGTAATTGACTAACTGTCCAATTGAACTGAATAGAATCAATCCCCTGAATTTAAACAGCCTGTAAAAAAGACAGACAACGAGAGAGAAAGAGCTGGGACCAAATTACACACCCAATCCAATCCAATCTAATCCAACGCAGCAAGCTCAGTTGTTTTAGTGCAACAAATTTCAAACTTGATAGCAAAGTAGAAAGACAGACAGGAGAAAAGAATTCACATCATACACTAACCAATTAAATTCAAACAACCATGTCTTAATTTCCCCATAAAGAATATTAATTTGAAAGCAAAACAGAAACCCAGCTGAGAATGAGATCTCAGATGGCTTTACCTTGTTGGGTGCCTGAGAATTGAGATAGAGAGAGAGAATTGAATTATTGAAGCGTTGGGTTTGGAATCGTTTGGTTTGGTTTGCCGCAATGTAAAATGTAAAGTATGCCTTTCTCGGTCGGAATCGCTTCGTTGGGTTTGGCTTAATGTAGATTTGGAATCTTATTATGCTTTCGTGCCACTCAGTTTTCAATCTCTTTTTCTCTCTCTCTCTCTCTCTGTGTCTGAGATGAGTAGTCTCAGCTCTCAGGTAAGGTGACATCCACGACGAAGACTTTCTTTGCATTCTCTGTCTCTCAGGTAATATATATATATATATATATATATATATATGTATATTGCTTTCTTCTCTGTTTTGCTTTTGGGCCAAAATATCTCACTCACTATGACCACATTTTATGAAGATGGGCCTTGCCGTCTTGAGTTTCTTGGGCTGAACAGCTTTCAAACGGGCTTCGCAAAAGAAAGAAAAGAGTTTTTATTATAGGAGAAAGAAACTATCAAAATGCTCCCCAGACACTTGTTCTTTTTACTTTTTTTATTTTAACAATATCGAAGGTCATCATACAAATACAAACGAGTAGAGATGCAAAGAATTTCGAATTTATTTGAGAAGAAACAATACAGGTTCTGTTTGCTATGTTGTACGTCTATTTGAGAGGGTTGTAGACCCCACACATATTAACTAAATGTGCATTTTATTGTAGACATCTTTATATATTTACACACAAAGATAGCAACCACATTAAGTATTCTAGTGGTGAGTCATTTGGCAACAACCGAGCGGACAGCTCAAGTTCAAGTTGTGCAGGGCTCCAGGAGAGGAGCTCTTGTAAGTTGTAAGTTGTAAGTAAAAACCACCAAGGACGGACTTATGATGAGATCATTCATTGAGCATGAACTCAAATTGCGGCAACCACAGCTTCATTGCTCAAGCAACCACAACTATAATCACAATGATAAGGATGATTCCAAAAATCACCAACAGCAAACATGTCTGCACAAAAAGATAATTACATCAATTTCTCCAGGGAAAATAAAATTTATAAAATAAACGTGTAATTAGCAATAGACATGAGTTGAGCTACATAACAAGAATCAATGAAATGAAAAATAGGAAAATAACATCCATAAAAGTTTACCAGAGATGAATTAGATCTTTGGGTCTTGGATGCTTTCACAAGTTGGGAAGTAGCTTGCACAGTTGCAGAACGGGAGTTGTCAATGTTAGAACCGATATCATCTGAAAAGAAAACACGTTCAGCATCATGCAAACTACAACACAAAGCCTAAGAAACTCAACATTAGAATAACAGACAAAGGGAAGTGCTAACCGATTATAGCTCCTTGATCATGGACCAGAACAGCTAGATCTTTGAAAATTTCATTAACCTCGCTGATCTGTTGCTGTATTTCTTGGATCCCTTGCTCCCTTTCTTCAATAATGGCTTCATTGAATGCAATCTCATTGTCCGACAGTAAAACCTCTTGTCTGCATATAAACACATATTAGCCCTATAACTTACTCATGGATTCCAATTGCATCACATAAAGCACTCAATCTTAAAGGAGATAATTAATTTGCAAGCAGGTCTCCCAATTAATGGAAAGCCTTAGGAAGAAGATGTGTTTACATAGAAGTTTTAAATTTTTATAATAAAAAACAGTCACCATAGGACGAAGATACATTCCACTGGTCTATCAAGGCTTAACAAAACATTGAGATGGCTCAACGCAATCCATGTCATGAATAATGAGGCAATATTGGTCCCTTTGGGATATTGCAGGCACCAAAGAGAAATCCAATTATTAGTTAAGAAGGCATTCCTTTCTTTTCGAG
This sequence comes from Dryas octopetala, assembly GCF_963921425.1. Classification (NCBI taxonomy): domain Eukaryota; kingdom Viridiplantae; phylum Streptophyta; class Magnoliopsida; order Rosales; family Rosaceae; genus Dryas; species Dryas octopetala. The sequence continues at coordinate 188,559 of NC_141368.1, forward strand.
GGATGTGCCACTTCTAAGCCTGTACAGATGCAACCTCATGAAGTAACATAGGTTGGCTTGACTGCTTACTCAAACAAAGGTTTACATACGAAATCAGTTTTTAGAAACAAGAATTTTCATTTGTAGTCGACCATAATGTTCCTGAAGACACTTTATCATTACAAAGTTTCTCAATTATTATTCACGCGATAACCCACCAAGTGGCTTTTTCAGTGACTGAAAACAATAACTGAAAAAGCATTCATTTTATTTGTGCACTGAATGCTACACTTGCATTACTTTTCTCTACAATAAATCAATAATCCACCTTGGGTCCTGCCCTGAGAGAAGGGGCCAATTGACAATAGACTGAGAAACCCACTACACAAATTTAGGTGGTGGGCCTAGTGGCAGATTTTGTGACATGCCTGAACACCAAGCTGCAACAAATTCTCAAGAGCTGCCAATTTATGCAAGTATATTAATTTGCCTACCTTTTTGATTCTAGAAGAAGAGTTCGCCGTTCTGGACTCCTAGATGAACTCATCTCCTGCTCATAGGCAGAATAGCTGCACAATATATGATGAAAGTCATATAAGAATAAAGATGTAATCATGTAGCTTAACTGATTAGTAAGCAGAATCAGGCTAGAGATGGAGAGAGAATTAGAAGGTAGATATATAATATATTATCAAATTCTCCTGGAAACTACTGGCATTTGATGATTATAGTTAAGTCATTAAGAATGATTATGTCAACTTAGACGCAAGTTTACAATTTACAGAAACTTCAATGTTTTTCATTTTTGTTTTGTGTGTCCTGTGTTCTTTTCACCAACATCTAACTTACCTGGATGGCAGAACTTCTTTGGGAACAAAAGGAGCATATGTTGTTTCCCTTTCAGCAGCAAGCCTCTGGGCCTTCTGAAATTCTTTAAGAACTGACTGGAAATCCTTTGCAAGCTTAGCATCAGCTATCTTCTTGACAACCTGCAGTTTTAAATGGGACTTTTACAATCTACAAAGATAAAACCCTCCACTGACTACAAGAAGAAACATAAACTGGATGTATAATGTGATAACCAGAGAGCTAATTCACCAAAGAGGCCTATAAAGATATAGGAAGTTCCATAATCACGCACTTGGGCCTTGGCCAAGTGGTAAATGATGGGGTGGGATTATGCAGGGTATAGTTTATAACTTTGTCAAACCGATATAAACATGTACAGTGTACCACGGAGCCAGTTCTTCAAGTACAGTAAACAACAGAAAAGGAGGAAGATATGCAGTGAAAGAACAGAGCCAGATCACCACACAGACACACACACCCAGGGTATTTAAATTTTTTATTCAGGAGAATTTTGGGGTATGCTCTCCCACTGGAGCTGTAAGTGTAAGCCCCTCCACACACCATATTTGTTATTGAACTCCTAACTTAGAAAAGTATACAGCATATGCACTTACACTAACTTCTGCGTGCTGATCAGTTTCACTAGCTTGCTTAAGTTTGGCTGAAGTATCTTTCACCAACTGCCCAATTTGTGTCCTTGTCTTATGCCTGCGAGTGAAGTCAAAGTAATTCAAACCCAATTGAAAAGTAACTAACGGATGATAATGCAAGACTGTTCCACCTACATGACCTTACGAAATATGAAGATCAAAATTATTTAAATAAAAAAGCACCATTAAACCAACTAAAGATAGAAAAACAATATTTAAATGACAAGTTATCACATAGGCTGTAATGCTGCAAAAAAAAAAAAAGCACAAGTCGGGCCATAAAAACACTTGCATAGTTTAAAGTCACTAGTTTCTTAGGAAGATCATTGTACTAAGAATTTTGAAAAGAAACAAATGGATGCACATATATACAAGCAGTTGCAGTGCAATGTAGGGGGACTTTCTAGCAAATATTTGTTATTTCACTACCACAGAGACCCGCAATTTAGAAAACAGTGAATTTGGATTGAGGAGGAGATAAAAGGTTCGAGTTATAACACAATTTACAATCAGTCTGAAATAGAATTTAATAAACAGGACCCAGAACGTGAATTAATGATGATGGGTCTAATTATAGAAAACTAAGAAATTTAATGAAGACAAAAACACAAAAAAGAAGTAAAAAAAGAGTAAAAATATAATTGAAAGAAAGAAAAGAAACTGACAGCTTGTCACGGAGTTGAAGGGTGTCTCTGGGGGTGCCGAGGGAATTGACGAGGCGGGAAAAGGAGGAGACGGCGGTGTTTATTTGGAAAATCCCAGCAGACAGTGGCTGAGAAGGCTCATACTGTTGATACACTTGTTGTTGTTTTTGCTTCAAGTAGAGGGATTGTCGGTGTTGTTGTTGTTGCGGACTGCCAGCCTCAAAATCTTGGAAACTCATTCTCCTTCTTCTCTTTGGAAGAATGAGGGACTGTTTTTGGGTGTTTGGTGGGTGCAGAGGGAAGTTTCCTTGATTCTGTTTCTCCTGGCGGGGACCCTTTCAATTTCTGCTTTCTGTTTCACCAGTTCACCTCACGGTCCTCACCTCTACTTCTAAAGGTCAAACAATGCGAATCGCGATGCCGTTGCCGCCTGTCCATCGACAACGCAACTCCTACTTGCTAGAGCTTTTCATGGGCCATGGGCCTGACCCTCATACTCATTAAGCCCACTTTATTCATAAATATTGGACTGGGTTTCCGGCCCAATTAGCCATTCAGTCCATCAATTCACGCCTGAAATCACATCAGTACATAACCGTCTGCCTACACACGTACCTCCCTACGCTCTCTGTTTATTTCTTTCTTTCTTCTTCATCAGGAAGAATAACAATTGTGCTCTGCATCGATGGAGGCGAGTACTCATTCTCTTTCCTTTATAATTGCCTTCTACTTTTAATAACAATAATCTGTATGGTGCTTGATCGATTTCATTCCAATTTATTCATCTGCTTGCTTCAACATTGTTACCAAATGGCAACCAATTGAAAATTTGATCCCGGTCTCTTTCGAATCTTTGATCTTGCGGTTCTCTTGGTGAAAGCGTGAAACCCTGCCTAATACCACTTTTCACGCTTTCTTATTCTTCATTTTCTTTTGTGATGAATTATGGTACGTAGGATGGCTTTTTGCACTGCGTATTGGTCTGAATTTGTCCGATGGAGTTTTTAGTGGTGCTAGCTGCATATATATATGTATTAATTATATATGGGCATGTCTGCTTATAGGAAATTTGTCGCCTTCACTTTGTTTCTTTACTTTCATAATTTCATTGGAAGCATGGAGTCGTACGTGCACACTACTGCGCGCACTTGTGCTTATTATTACTTACGACATTGACATTTATGATATAGAGTGGATTTGAAAAACAATGTGGTTGCACTGTTAACAGTACCTTTGAAGGTAAAGGGTAACTGAATCATAATTCTTTTGTTGGTGCAGTCATGATTTCTTTAATAGGTACATTTTCATGCATGGTAACATATATATATGCATTTCCTGAATTTCACATATATGAAGTCATGTTTGATATGTACGGGTTGATTTCATTCCTTAATTTGCTGCTTTTGTTCCCCGTGACAGATAAGGACAGTGAAAGTTAACAATGTCTCCCTGGGGGCAACGGAGGATGATTTAAAGGAATTCTTTTCCTTCTCTGGTGAAATTGAATATATTGAAGTACAAGGGTTGATTTTCTTTTCCTTCTCTTTTCGGGTTACTAATCAGAATGGGGATGGCTCGTAATATTTATACTAAAAAGTTGGATTTTTTTTTTATATATTCATTGCAGCGACACTGAGAGGGCTCAGATTGCATATGTTACCTTCAAGGATCCCAAAGGGGCAGAAACTTCAGTTCTTCTTTCGGTGGATTCACTTCGATCTCAATTCGTTCATTTTGATTTTTGAGCCTTTAATTTTATTTTTCCTAGTTGCTTAATTATCTAATGATTGCTCATTTTCAAATGTAACAATTTGGGATGGTAACTAGCTAGCATTAAATTCGGCCCAATTTGATTTTCTATTGGGATTTGGATGGAAATTAACATTCTGATCGATAACACTAAAAATTATTACAACCTCTTGTTTTATTCATGTGCTTCTTCTATTGTAGTCGATCGATCTCATTTGATTAACTTAAATGTGTGTATCTTTCAGGGAGCAACAATAGTTGATCAGTCCGTTACCATAGATCTGGCTCCAGATTACAAGCTGCCAGCTGCTGTGGCTTCAGCACTAACAATTGTCACTGTAACTAATATTATTTTCTGAAGGCATCTTTTCCTATAACAATGTATATATAATTGATTATGACACTGCTGATCGAATTGTACGTTCAGATGTCTCCTGAGCCTCAATTAGCAACGGATCAAAATGTAAGTTGTGGTGGTGGTGATCCATCTGGCCGAAATGCAGAGGATGTTGTGAGCAGTATGCTGGCCAGAGGGTTTGTTTTGGGAAAAGATGCAATCAGCAAGGCAAAGGCGTTTGATGAAAAACACCAGCTTACTTCCACTGCCACAGCCACAGTGGCTTCCTTGGACCAAAAGATTGGTTTGTCTGAGAAATTGAGTGCAGGCACAAGCATGGTAAATGATAAAGTGAGGCGAATGGATGAAAAGTTTCAGGTTTCTGAAAAGACAAAGTGTGCGTTTTCAGCTGCAGAGCAAACGGTGAGCAGTGCTGGATCTGCACTTATGAAGAACCGTTACATATTAAGCGGGGCAACGTGGGTTTCTGGTGCTTTAAACAGGGCTGCCAAGGCAGCAGGTGAAGTGAGCCAGAAGACCAAGGAAAAGGTTTTAGCTGAGCAACAAGATATTAATATTGATGAGTCTCCAAACCCTGCTCCGCCCACTAGTACTAGTCAAGTTCCGACCCAGCTGCACCCCCCCAAAGCTTGATGCTCTAATTTGCTTAAACAATGAGATACTAATTGCATATATAGTTTTGTTATTACCAGCCGGCCATCTACAAAAGATTAGTACGTAGTAGTGCTACTTTCCTGTTCATTCATTATTCTATACCATCTTTTCCTTGACCAATTTCACAATTTACAACATCCATATATACACGCGCAAACCTTCTTTCTTCCTACTATTACTAGCATGAGATTTTTTTTAAAAAAAAATTTCTTACAAAAAGGATTGACATATCAATCTGACATAAATCCAATAAAATATCCAAAAACAATACAAGGGGAGTACTTTTGCGTTGCAATTAACTTGCAACTCACACTTAGTTGAAGTTGTCCAACTCACACTTATTAAATATATTACATAATATTTAAGTAAGAATGTACATTAGAACTTGAATTGTGGGTGGCAATAGTAAAGATAGCAGGGCAGTGTTCCTGCTGTGAGTAGATGTAGAAACGAATTGGACTTTTAGAGGGGGAGGTGGTGGAGTTTTGCGTGATCCTGAACCTGAAGAGGATGGAGTAGTACTGTCATCATAAGGTGGTGAAGTAACATAATTAGGTGGTGGTACATGTGGTGGTGGAGACTCAGGTGGTGTCTTGGGCGGAGTTGGAGGTGGTATCTGAGGTGGGGGAGGACAAGACATTCCAGAGAGACAATTACCAGTCACCCTGCATGCAGTAGTAATCATATAAATTATAATAACTATATACAATTAGTTGAGCAATTAATATCAATTTGACCACCAAAAAAATGATAATGGGTATCATGTTCATACATATGGTGCACGTACGTACGGCAGTAGTACTAGAAAGGAAGATGAGACTAGAGTACAAACTTACACAAGTTCCAAGTTCTTGTTTCTTGATAAGGAGGTGGGTATGGTTCCGTTGAATCTATTATTTGACAAATCGCTGCAGGGACCCCGCACGCACAGTACGTACGCGCGTTAAGACATATACGTTTCGACTTAAACATATATTAATTAATTAAGATCAATTAATTCAATGCTCGAATTAAACTTACAGTCTTTTTAGGTTCGGAAAGGAGCCAAGAAAAGCAGGAATAGGACCATTTAAGTTATTGTCGTGCAAATCACTGCGGATATACAAAGAATATTAAGGAAAATCAACAGCACCTACGTACGTACGTACTATATATAACGTAATACTAATTTTTTTTTGCTTCGTGATGGATGAGTTGGGAACTCACATAGTCACGAGGGCATCCATGGAACTAAAATCTGGAAGTGAACCAGCCAGACCGAAGCTACTGAGATTCCTGCGAGCAGTTGACGAACAGTAGGCCGGTTATGTGTGTATATATAATAAGGGTATATGTACGTACATTGATTTTTTAAAATAAATAAAATGAATTAGTGCAATAATTAAGCTAGGAGCCTAGGAATGAATGAATTACTGACAGTGCTATTATGCGAGGAATTAGGGCAGTGCTGCACTGAACCCATTCCCACTGAGTTTTTAATGGAAGACAGGGGTCCCCGGTCCATATAATTAAGACCTCGGTGAATTGCACTTGTAGTAGCATCAATCCTTGCACATCTCTGCTATGAGTTCCAGGTGATAATACTTGGCTGATCAAATAACCTTCGAAGGCATTGAGGAGAACTGGAAGGGTAGAATCAGAGGTGGACACCACAAGAAAGGATGTATTGGAGGAAGCAGTGATGTTGGTAATGGCCACTTCCACCACGCCACCGAAAGGTGGAACGATGACTTCTGAATAAGGCTGGTTGCCCACATAAATCTTAAAGGCCCGTTTTTGGGCCGAAGTGAGTCGAATCACTTCCGAGAAGAAGGTGGTGATGTACACAGGGGCTTCATAGTTTGGCAGTTTTTCCTCAAATTATTTGAGAAAACTCGTACACTACGTGCTTATCTCACGAGGCCGCACTGAACTCCAGAACTCCACCTTTTCGGCCTCACCGCTGTGCACGTACTCATCATCTCCAACCCACTCTATGGAATTGCTGTCGGTGTAAGAATCCGACGCACCACAGTCGATGCTCAAAAACATTCCTGCAACACAGGCTTTAGGTGCCAATAATAATGCACCTAAAACATGAATCACCACAATTAGTAACATAGTACCACATGTACTGGATGATGTGTGCATGCCTAATCTCATCATCTGTAATCGCTCGCTCTTCATATATAATTAACCGTGAAATGCAAGTACATGCATGCTTTAATGTTAATTTGTTGGACTTCTCTACATTAATTAACATGCATACATACTTTTAAGGTGCGCGGTGTGCGCCAGCAGCAGCTGATCAGTTCGATCTAATGGGCCGACTTTCTTATTTTTATTTTATTACTAATCATCTCATGCCAAATATTATACATATAAAATAATTGTTACTTGCTAGCATGTATTCTAACAACATATATATTAAAAACAGAACTATGCAACTCAGAGTTGACTTGATAAGTTAAACTTTAGCCTAATCTTAAACAGAGTAGTGTAGGATTTTAATTAATTTGGTAAATAGCTTTCTAATTAAGCTAAAGTAATAAAAACTAATGTTGAGCATAACCTCAAAATATATAAATTAATTTGAAAGGGCAAGTCTAACAATCTCGAATTAATTTTGTGAATATATATCCACCAACAATATTTAATTATTTATTCTCTCTTTTATAATTGCTTTCAGGTGTTGACAATTTTATGTGGAATAATTTATTTCATCATTTTACGAGGAGGAAACATAGCAAACCATTAATCTATTATCTATTCATATCAGCCCTCTATTTAAAGTAGTTAGGGATCGATGATGACATTTTAACATCTCAAATAAACATTTGCACCGGCAATTGGTTCAACTCGAAAAATTCTCGGCTCTCTTGATGGAATACACGTAATAATGTCAGGGTCAAATTTCTAAACAAAACTCTTTCAAAATTCATCATGTTTATCGTGAGTTGGTGGTGGGGAGAAGTTTGAGAGGCACGTGAAATGACGAAATACCCCATATATAGTTGTCTTTGGGAACGCTTTGACTGTATCACTTGTGTAATCCACTTTACGATATAGGCTGGGCGTGTGATATAATGGGTCATTGCAAATGTTGGATGATTGAAAATCATGTCCCAAAAACAGTGCTATTTCTTGTAGTGTTTTTTGCATCTATTTGATTGATAGAATTAGGAATTTGAGTTTGATTGCAACATGATGTAAAATATATATACATGAGTCTGATTGTCTGCTTTTAAACAATATGAGCTATTCGATCCCCTAGCCAAAAAAAAAAAACGATATGAGCTAAAAGTGTCATTTGCCCAACAAATTATATATTAAATAAAGCAACAAAAAAATTGTTGAGTGAAAAATCTGATATCCAATTATCCAAACATATATATATATTATGTGTTTAATTAGGTACTGAACATTGTTAATAATAAACATAAATACATATATATATGCAGGCTCCTTCTGTTGAGGTATACCTCAACTTATTTACGTTGAGGTATACCCTATTGGGGCCCACACGAGTCGTTTTGTGTCGATCCAAACCGTTCAATTTTTACATCTCCATAGATAGATCATTCTTGCAAAAAATTAGCCAAATCGAAAATCATTTGCCAATCTAACTTTGATCAAATAATGGACGAACCAAATATTTTCGATGAAACCGTCTATTTGTTTTATCAAAGTTAGATAGGCAAATGATTTCCGATTTGGCTAATTTTTTGCAAGGATGATCTATCAGTGAAGATGATCCTTGCGAACGGTTCGGATCGACACAAAACGACTCGTGTGGACCCCAACAAGGTCATACCTCAACATAAATAAGTTGAGGTATACCTCAACAGAAGGAGCCTGTATATATATGAACCATAGACATAATTAAGTATTGTTTTTCATTTTAATCGAACGGATTTTCATTAATGAATACGATAATTAATATATGATGTGTTGGATCAGGTATTTAATTAATTAGAACAAGTTATATATGCTTCTGAACAGTTAATCTCTTCTCATATAAGTACCTACGCACTTGATGTTTTAATTATATATCGATATCATATATATGCACAATATAAGCCTCGAGCTCTCAATTCAAAACCAAGAGCTAGATCAAGTGCCATGCATTTATCCGATCTTCATGAATAAATAACAGTTTTAAGTTTAACACTTAAACACATACTGACATACATGATACATACACTAATTATTAAACATGCATTAACCAAAACGTAATGAAGTTTAACTCGCAATAATATTGATTAATTAATTTGATATATATATATATATAATTGCATGCATGTATTCATCTCCAACAATTATCAAACGCCGCGGATGTAATGGCCGTCACAAACTCCTGAAAATCAATACGGCCATCGCCATCAGTATCGGCCTCCCTCATCATCCCGATCAGCTCCTCTGCGGTGAGCTCGTGGCCCAACTTGGCCATGGAGTGGGCCAGCTCTGCGGCGCTGATGTAGCCGTTGCCGTCCCTATCAAACATCCTAAACATCTTCTTGAGCTGGTCTTGGGTGTACGGACACCTGGCTCGTAGGAGGTCAGGCTCCACCAGCGCCACTAACTCGGAGAACTCGACGAGTCCGTTGAAATTCCGATCGGCTTTTTGGATGAGAGCCTCCAGCTGGTGAGGGCTCGGCTTCAGCCCCAGCGAGCGCAGCAGAGACCCCAGCTCCAGCTGCGTCAAGCTCCCGTCTTTGTTGCCATCAAACGATCCAAACATCTCCCGCAGCTCCGCGATCTGTTCTTCATCCAGCTTTGCCATTTTGCCGCTGCCCGCCACCGATTTAGATCCAATTTATCAATTAATAAGATCGTTGATCAGATCCCGACTTTTGTTTCATCACATCATGATTCTCCCTCCATCCATCCGTTCAAACACACGACTCGATCTGCAAGTTATAGTAACAAGTTAATATTATTTGGCTAGCTCAAGTTACAGGTATGAGAGATACGGCATGATGATCGTGATTGATTATTTGATAATTATTAGATATATGCAACAGCAAACCTAGCTAAGAGCATGTACAATGTCATGGCTAAAGGCATGTACAATGTCAATGCAACAGCAATCCTAAAAGCATGTATAATGCCATGGTAAAGGCTAATCCCAATCACTGAATCACAATTGCACAAACAACCAATATTTAATTAATTAATTAAATTAATGTCAATGGTCAATTCTTCTTTCTGACTCAGAAAAGTTATTGGAGTGGTTAACGTGCGCCAACTTTTTTTTTAAGAGGGCTGCTATTTGCACGCCATTTTTTTTTTTTTGCATATTCTTTCTTAAAAAAAAAAAAAAAAAACTCAAGAGAAAAGACCTTATATCCCATCAATTTTTCTTTTTGTACACCCATCCTAAACATAAAAAATAAATAAAAAATAAAAAAGCACACACACACAGCCACACAGGTGAAGAATGTGGTGGTGGTTGTGCAGGTGGTGGCTGTTTGTAGGTGGTGCATGCGGGGAGGAGGGGGAGGAGAGGAGAGGAGAGGAGGGCTCGGGGGGAGGTGGTTGGGGTGGGGGGAAGAAGAAGAAGAGAAAGGGTGGGGGTGGGCTTCGACCGTGAAGAAGAAAAAAAAAAAGATGGAGATGGGGAGATGGGGAGTGTACGAGGGGGGGGGGGGGAGATGGGAATGGGGGTGTGTGGGTGAGGGGAGGGCCAAATGGTCTTTTTTCTTGAGTTTTTCTTTCTTTTTCTTTTTTTTCAAAAAAGGTGTGCAAAAAGAAATTTAGAGGTGTAAAAATAGCAGCCCTCTTTCTTTAATTTTCAGGAAAGGACTGATCAAGGAGTAGGCCTGGACTGGTGAAGCGCCTCAAAAGTTCTCCTTTGACTATTGGTAGTCTATGGAGAATTTGAAAGTGACCGATTTCTTTTTCTTTTATTGACTGGGTCTTTAATATTCTTTTGAAATAAATTAAATTTGCTTATAAAATAAATAAAAGGAAAAAAAGCAAAGAAGAGAGATTAGTATCGAACAAAAATACTCTAGAGCTAATTCTTTACTAATGTAATACGGTGTTAACCACCATTTTGAGCCTACTACATAACGTAATCTTATAATTTGAACCGTTCAATTTTTAAATCCTTATTCAAATATTATCCTTGTAAAAAATTATTCAAATAAAAATTATTTAGTTATTTGATTATCATCACAATCATTTCAATATTTTCATCTATTTATTTGAGCACAATTAATTATTAATAGTTGATTAGATAATTTCTGATTCAGTTGATTTTTTTTAAAGATAATTTTTGAATTATGATCAAAAAAATCAACGGTTCAAATTATGAGATTACGTTGTGTGGTGGGCCCAAAAAAAATGATTACTTCTGTATTATCTTACTAATTCGTTAACTCTAAAGCACTAATGGGAATCAAAATACTAAATAAGTATTATGTGACTGAATGTATTAATTAAGAATCGTGCCCAAGAGTTGTTTGCTATCCCCATCCTAGATATTCAACTCCTATCATGGTTGGTATATTAATTGGAACAAAGAATGATGTGATTCATGAAAAAAAAAAAAAAAAAAGATTCAGACGCCTGTATTCATCAAACAAACAATTGCACAAATAAGGCCGGTTTCCACGTGAACCTTATGGCCGGCACAGATAAGAATAAGTTAGCTATTATTGAAGCTAATTATAATTTAGAATTTATAGAGTTTCAATTGTTTAAAGTTGTCCAAAATCAAACCAATTCATCCTAATAAGCAACAGACAGCCAATAAAAGAGCACGGTTTTATAAAGTTGTTATTTGTTTATTGTAAAGTTCATGAAAGGAAGGACTTTAAAACAAAAAGGAAGGACTTACTTAATCAAATATATAATAAATATCATTAATTAAGACGTTCCAACAATCAACGTCGCTTTGGCCGAGTGGTTAAGGCGTGTGCCTGCTAAGTACATGGGGTCTCCCCGCGAGAGTTCGAATCTCTCAGGCGACGTTTAAATCCCTTTTTTTTTTTTTTTTTGTTTATAGTTTGAACTGCCTTATAATACACCGCTCTATCATTGAAGTATATGCCGTTGCTAGCAATGTTGGAAAAAGGCTCGCAGCCAGACCAAACATGTAAAGTACGTTTTGTTATCTCAGCCATACATGCAGCAATATTAGTAAAATGTTGATGAGGCATTTGCTCATATTTTTAGTTGTGGATCAGTTGTTATGTCTATTAATGGTGCTATCATAGATAGACATAGCAACGATAATATGATCATATAAATTGGAATGATATCCTATGTTACTGCTATTACATAATTAGAATATCAGAGTGTTCCAGCAGAACCACAATGTCTACAAACCTACAAATCATTTCCGAGTGCGGCTCATATTAGGCATTTCCGAGTGTACCCTTGCTACAAGTCTACAAATCATTGCCTAGAAACTAGAGCAACACATAACATAAACATAGGGCATCCTATCCAAGGGTAAACTTGCTATATTGCAAATATGAACTTCCTATTTAGTCAAGAGTCAACCTAATTAATGATATTGGCCTAAAAAATAATGATTGAATTTCACAATCTAACAACATCAAATTATTTTCGACCAAAAAAGAAACATCGCGTTATCATATTGCCAAATTGAATGACAAGAGAACATTTCTGACTTTGTCTTATCCAATATCCATCCCACAATGCTGCAAATACCAAAACCTCAAACATTGTTGGCTATGGTTATTTTCTTTGACAAATACCAACAGTGGCATTTCATGAAAGAACTAATAGATTAAAATTACCAGATCCTAACAGAATAATATCCTTATATATAGTACAATTTCTATAATCAGAGATTTTTTTTCTTCATCATCATCATTAAAAAAAAAAAAAATGGTTGTTATGATAGAAGAATAAAATGTGGAATTCTGAGTGAAGGTCCCTCCCTTCATAGAACTATAGAATGGATTTTCAAATATGAAATTGGACCCATACTCTTCCAATATGGTTGATGACTTGCAGTTGCAGCGCCCATGATCCACATGATTCAACTCATATCCTTGAAACACTCTTGTACTGTAATCTAAGATAAAATAAGCACCATAAGCAACTACAAGAGTTTCAGTCCACCTGTTACATCATCAACCACTTCAATCGGTCCTGCATATGAGTGTTAGATTAAATCATTAATGAAAAAATCCAGGTTTAGATAAAGTGAGAAGAGAAAATCCAAAGTTCCATTTGGACTTCTTTATACTTCTTGTCAGACAATAGGAATTCAATTTGCATCATATCACAAGCTCAAAACCAGTCCTACCTAATATCCTATCCAACAAAACATAAGGGGCTTGACCTCCCAATCTAAGATGTAGCCAAGGGAACACCCCCCCCCCCCCCCCCCCCCCATGAAATTGTTAAGACTTGAAAACTTTCTTTTATACTTGACGGAAAAGTCATTGAATGTGAAGCTAAGGGAGAAGAGAAACTTACCAAGAATAGCCATCACTGTCCTTGAATCTGGAAGAATATAAAGGAACAAATAAGTAACTTTTGATGGTCAACTGGATAAGAAGCTAGTGAATAATATAAGTTCAAAGCCAAATGGGGAACATACAAGACTTAGCAACAATTGAGCTGTTTGCATCAATATTCAAAAAACAAGTAATTGTAATAATGACGATAAAAAAGACTTTCCCTTTTTTTTGGGACTGAAAAAAATGCTTAAAAAGTGTCAAAGATGGGTACACAGAACTTGGAAATGCCCATTGTACCAATGCTCTGGACAACCATGCTAAGCTTTCCCAGTTTCTGATGATGGCCATCACTTCTCAGTAGTATTTAAAATGTTTATAAAGAAAACTACCATTCTAGTTTATTCATGTTATTTGAATTAACATTCACCAAACCTCAAAATTATCAAAACCATGATTAACCTCGGAAATAGAAACTTAAGCAACTCACTTGGTGCAATCTGAGTCCTCCCAGCATCAATTGTAATATGTGTTGGTAGGTTCAGCGACTTTGCCCTCTCCTATCAACATAAGGAATTGAAAATCAACAATTAAGCAGCATTCTAGGTGCTTCTACAAAACTTGCAACTTTGCTGAAATTATATATGATTGGATAGAGCACGCAAGAAAGAGATATGTTTATGTCATGTAAATATAATTTGCAAATAATACTGACTTGCAAAACTAGCATATCTTCTTCACTTTCTATTTTCACGACAACTTTAGGTTGTGCACACATCTCCCACCTGCATATTGACATAAAAGCATTACAGGAAACATAGCGAAAAGTACACAAATAATAAAATCCATATTGTTCAAGGGAGTAAAAATCAGAGTAGTCTGTTGCCATACCTGTTTAAAGCTTTTGGTGCCCGATGGAGGAGCTTTTTATAGAGACCCAAAGTTGCATGACTAAACAATGAAGGCAAAGATTTGGATGATGATTGGAACAAAATATAATACAACGCCAAAAAAAAAAAACAATAAATTACAACTAACTGAATAATGAAGTATTATTCAAGGAAAAAGCATGTTATGATTTGATGAAATAATCCATCATTCTCAACAGTCAACGTAACACTTAAAGTTTGCTTGATTTGAAAATATCTAGGAGGGGACAGAAGAAGGATATGCAAGTTTAATTTTAGTGTACTAAATAAAGGAAGAAAAAAACAGCAGCTACCTGCATTGTGCAGCAATTTTCCCTTTACCCATCTTTAGATCATTCCTGACTACCAAAACCTGAAGAAACGAAAGAAGAAAGTGAATAAGGCAACCCAACATGTCACATAATAAATATCCAGTAACAGCATTTTGAAGTTATCAAAGTATCAGAGTGAAATAGATGTAAGTGCAAGTAAGTAGGAATACCATTTTGAAATCTTGGAGAATGTCAGCGAGGTTGTCAATATCAAGGGGGTCTTTCGGCTTATCTTTCTTCTTATTCTTCTTGCCATTATTATTATTATTTTCAGTAAGAAGCGCAGTTTGCTTAGCTAGTCTTGCTGAGATTAAAATGCGAGCAGGAGGGTAACGCGCACCAAAGCAATACCCCAAAGCAAGCCAACCTGCTCCTACTAAAATGGCACCCACCCACCCCAAACCCATCATATCTTCCACGACCACCCACAACCGATTCTCTTATAGGCTTATAGCTACCAGCTTCCAATCAAATTTCTACTTAATACAAAAAAAGAAAAAAAGAAAAAAAGAAAAAAAGAAAAAAAGAAAAAAAGAAATAGACATTCAAATAATTTGTCCTCATATAACATGCTATTAATTTACAGTAAAGTTTTCGTGGAAACAGATAGGGGTACCTGGAGTGTGTCGACGGTAATGAGTATGTATTTCAGATCGATGGTCGAGAGTATTTCAGAATCCAGTAACCTTAGATCGACGGTTGTGAACTCACGCAGCCGGCAGCTATGACTGTGTACCTCTTCCCTTTGCAGTGGATGAGGAGGACAAGAGCGATATTCGGGTGGGTTCAGTCGGGCGAGCCAACATTTATCTGATCCGGAAAACGATCCCGCTGCTGTGCTGGGCCTTTTGTTTGGGCTACATTGGGCTTAAATTGGACCATCAGTTTGTTGTTGGTTTAGAGACTTTGTGTTTAACTTTATGTACACTTGGTTGCATGGTAGTTGCACAAATGAGCCAAATCTAAACAATACAAAATAAGAAGGTGCCATCGTCCATCATCCAACAACTTTGACATTGACCATGAAAAAAAGTCTACACGGTGTTAGAATGTTCCATTTTCCTCTTAATTTAATTTACTCTTTTATTTTGCTTCTTATTCTTGTTCTATATAGAAAGGGAGATTTCAACTTCAAACTTCTCCTAACAAAGTGCACTCTATCCTTATTATAGAATAAACTTATTAGATAAATAATATTAAGCTCTCTATGGTCATAAATTCCTAATAATAGTTGGATTTAATTAGAAGTCGTTCAATCATGTCAATTGTCAAATGAATGCCACCTAACCTCATTAACTCAATAAACAATACATACACCGTTATAAACATTATTTTATAACAAAGTGTAATTTATTGTGAGAACCGTATTGAAGTTTTAATGGCCATATTCACTTTCTTCTTTCTAATGAGAAGTTAATTACCCATGATGCTCTAGTACCCCATACGTTAATGTGATTTAAATATCAATGCACATCCTAATCATGTTGTATAGTTAGGTGCAGTTTTTTTTTTTTTTTTTTTATTTGGAGAGGAAGGATTGAACTTGAATATAGAGTGGGCAATTTCATTCCTTTTAACTCGGTTACTCAATAACTGTAATTCGGTGTGGTTTAGATTATGCAAAACTATTTTTGTGACTTAAGAATAGTCTTTCCAAGTTTCTTCCAACCTTACAACATGATATAATCGTTTGGATGAACAATAATATTTCTTAGGCTTTTGACCAATCTTAATATTTCTTAGGCTTTTGACCAATCTTCTTAAAAATTATGGATGCTATTAATATTTAGCCCACTTATTGACTTTTTTTTTAAATTGCATCTAGAGTTGTACAAAATTGAATTGAGCTGTTTTATTCCTTAATTAAATCTTATAAAAAAAATTTAAAGGAGCATTCCAGTTTTTGGTCCCTATATTTCTTTAAAATGTGAGGATAAGTTATGGGAAAAATTAAATTTGGGAAAGAGTTATCCAATGATATAGTTGAAAATTTTCCAAATTATTTAAAATTTGAGTCTTAGAGCATCTTTAGCCATTTTCTAAATCTTTCTTCAAATGATAAAATGACATAAAACACAACTTCAACTCTTTCATAAATTCTTTTAAAATTTGAGATTTCTCTAAATCAAGTTAAATGGATAAGGCTCTCCAAACCTTCATATTAATCTTTAGAAACCCAAAAAAAGAAAAAAAAATTAGAAAAAATTTCAACTTTAGCATTGGAGAATCCTTCCCAAAATTTAATTTTTTTTCCTAAACTTATCCTCAAATTGGAGAAAAATGATTGGAAAATAACTTGAGATGCTCTTAAAAGTTTGGGAGTCTCATTCTTTTAACTTGATTTGAGGAAATAATTAGAGATTTCTCAGATTTTAGAAGATTTTAGGAAATAATGTGTTTTATGTTATTTCTCTCTAAATTTAAATTTTAGAAAAAAATTTAGAAAAGAGTTAAAGATGCTCTAATATTATTGAAAAGAGTGCTGCTATTTGCACACCCTAAATTTCTCTTTGCACACCCTTTCTTGAAAAAAAAAAAAAAAAAAACTCAAGGGAAAAGACCATTTGGCCCTTCCCTCACCCATACACCCCCATCCATTTTTCTTTTTGCACACCTTCCCTAAACAGAAAAAAAAAACACACACACCCAAAACTCACACACCCCATCCCCATCTCCCCCGTGCCCACCACCATGCACCAGCCCCGACCACCCCAGCCCTCCAGCCACCGCGCGCAGCGCTCTCTCTCTCTCTCTCTCTCTCTCTCTCTCTCTCTCTTTCCCTCTCTCCTCTCACCCAGCAGACAGCCAAACAACTTAAAAAAAAAAAAAAGCAGCGGGTTCGGCGGACCAGTGCCGAACCCGGTGGTTTCGTTCGACAGGTACCCGTCGAATAGAATAGGATTGTTCGGTGGGTGCTTACCGAACGAAACCATCGGGTTCGGCACTGGTCCGCCGAACCCACTCCAATTTTTTTTTTTTAAGTTATTCTCTCCGGCGCGCGACGGTGAGCTAGCTGCGAGGAAGGTGGTGGCGCGCGGTGGTGGTTCTGCGAGGAATGTGGTGCTGCTGGTGCGAGGAAGGTGGTGATCGGCGGAGGGAAAAAAAACAGAGAGAGGGGTGGGGTGGTCGGGGCTGGGTTGGGCGGAGGGCTGGGGTGGTCGGGGCTGGGTTGGGCGCGGGGAGAGTGGTGCAGCATGGAGGAGAGAGAGGGGTGGTGCATGGTGGTGGGCACGGGGAGAGTGGTGCAGCAGGGTGGTGGGCGCGGGGAGGGTAGTGCAGCATGGTGGTGGGCGCGGGGAGGGTGGTGCAGCAGGGTGGTGGGCGCACGGTGGGGATGGGCGCACGGTGGGGCCGGGGCTGGGTGGAGGGGAGGGAGGAAGTCGGGCTGGGTGGAGGGGAATGAGGTGGTCGGGCTGGGGCTTGGTGGAGGGGAGGGAGGAGGTCGGGCTGGGTGCATGGATGGGAAGGAGGTGGGCTGGGTCGGGGCTGGAGGGAGGGTGCGACGGGGCTGGGCTTGGTGGAGGGGAGGGAGGAGGTGGGTGCTGCGTGGGTGGCCGATGGGTGTGGTCGGGTGAGGGAGATGAAGGGGGTGTGTGTGTTTTTTTTTGTTTGTTGATGGGGTGTGCAAAAGAGAAAAAATTGAGTTAGGGTGTGTTGGGTGAGGGGTAAGTGTGTCTTTTTTTTTTAGTTTTGATTTTTTTTTTACAAAAAGGTGTGCAAAAAGAAAAAACAGGGTGTGCAAATAGCAGCACTCATTGAAAAAGTACAAATATCATGACAAAAAAAAAAACACAAAATGAGAAATAAATATAGAGGTAGCCGCTAGCCTAAGTTAACGTATAAGAGAGAGAAAAGGGTGCCTGAAACTCCAAGGAAGCAGACTAAGAACGAATACTAATAGAAAAGAATAGATTTTATCATTCACTTTATTCAGTCGTTGCGCCTGCGCTTTGTCGTCGTCGTCTAAACCCATTACCCGACCCGCTTCTCATCAAACAGCTCCCGTTTCTGAATTCTCCAAATTCCAAAGGTACTCAATCAACACTCACACAGTCTCTTTTTAATCAATATCCGACTTCTTTTTTCTTTCTTCATAACGATTCTTCGTCTGATCGGTTCTCTTTTTATTTATACCTGTTTGATTGCTGAGAAAGCAAAACAAAAGTCACCAAAGAACAAAAAAAAAAAGAAAAAGAGGAAACTAAATTTTGGATTGTTGACTTGAACTAGGCGTACCGCGTACGAGACGGGTACTACCTTTTTTTCTCAGTAGCCAAACAGTCCCATCAAGGTTCCATCTCCTGCTTTCTCTAGGGTTTTTGAAGATTTTGACTTATAGGGTATCAAGGGTTTTAAGAATTTTGATGTCGGTTATATACACTGTTATTTGGAATTTTGTTCCTATATTGTTATCTGTTTGTTTGTTAACAAAATTGAGGGACGGAACAGGTAGGGATTTTGGGGGGAAAACGTTCTAGTTTGACTAATTAATGTTGATTTTTCCCTACCAGTTTTATGCTTTCAATTTTTATGTTCACTTGGTGTTAAGAAAGTTTGGCTTCTTTTGGGTGGGTCTAATTTCAAGAACATGAAGAAACAGAATCCAGAATTCTGATAAAATTGTTTAATATTTCTGCCTGTCTCTGAGAAAACAGTGGAGAAGATTTGTTTTCTTTGGCTTTTAAAGTTTGTTGTAGTTTGGCTTTTAAAATAAGAAGTCCTTACCTGTAGTCAACTAGTAAACTTATATAATCACTTGTTTTATTGTTGTCTGTATGTTTAAGGCTATGCAGAACTCTTTTGTAACATAATTATGTATCTCTTCAATCTTTAGCAGCAACTAATTTTGGCATTATAGTAATTTCAGGAAAACTTTTAGAAGGTTTTTTCTTAGAGTTAGAAGGATTGCAAAGATGAGTGACAATTTGATGGAGAAAGTGAGTGCTTTTGGTGAACGCCTCAAGATCGAAGGGAGTGAGGTTGGCCGAAAGATGAGCGCTGGCTTGAGCTCAATGAGCTTCAAAGTGAAGGAGCTCTTCCAAGGCCCAAACCAAGCTGATAAGATCGTTGAAGATGCCACATCAGAGGCACTTGACGAGCCTGACTGGGCAATGAATCTTGATATTTGTGACATGATGAATACTGAAAGAGTTAACAGTGTTGAATTGATCCGTGGAATAAAAAAACGGATTATGCTGAAGAGTCCTAGGGTTCAGTACCTTGCTTTAGTACTGCTTGAAACATGTGTTAAGAACTGTGAGAAGGCATTCTCAGAGATAGCAGCTGAGAGAATTCTTGATGAGATGGTGAAGCTGATTGATGATCCTCAGACTGTTATTAATAATCGCAACAAGGCTTTGATTCTGATTGAAGCATGGGGGGAATCGACCGGTGAGCTTCGCTATTTGCCTGTTTACGAGGAAACGTACAAGGTACTGTAAAGTTTTGGTGCTTGTTCATATCTTTGTACATATTATGTAGCTACTGATGTTTACAAATACCTACTTTCAGCTTTGAGTTTTACTTGTGTGATAATAATTTTGTGCAGCCATATGTTGTAGAATCTTGCTTAAGCTAGCTTACATGGATGAATTTCATATAAAGTGTAAATACCCTATCACTAATTTAATGGCAATCTGTGCAAGTGCCATAGTTCTAGCTGCAATCTTTGGTGTTGGATCCTTGACCAAGTCTTTTCTTATATATGGGAAACAAAATGATAATTTTGAACCCACAAATAGCAGTTTCAGTTTGCTTTCTTTATGAAGGTGGTCTGAAACTCTGAAGTTTCATTGTTTTGGATCCTTTTTGAGTTAACATCATTAAGGGAAGTGAAACTACACTACACAATTTGACACAAGGTAAGACCCTGAGCCACAATTACAGCTCATTTTGATAAATTCTAGGAAACACACAATTTAGCCATGATACTAAAGAGAACATAAATAAAATTACATTGCCAGCTTACCTGTGCAAAGGAACACAAGACTAGGATTCAGTACGAACTTGAGTAAACTCACAGAGGATCCTGTTCAGGCCTGAAATTGAAAGTATACCATAGTTCAGAATTTCTGTGGCCTTTATGCTAGCGTTTTCCCCAACTTTTTTTTGGTAGCCTCCATCACATGGTTTGGTGTAATGCATTTGTTGACTCTATATTGCTGATGTTTGAAGTTGCGGTTTCATGCTATTTATACTTTTATGGTTGGACCATTTCTATTTCAGAGTTTAAAATCAAGGGGTATTCGGTTCCCTGGTCGTGACAATGAGAGTTTGGCACCAATTTTCACTCCCCCTCGTTCAGTTTCAGCTTCAGAGTCAGATGCTGGTTATTCCCAGCAGATTCCACTTGATATTCCTGTACAAAGCTTTACAGCGGAACAAACAAAGGAAGCTTTTGACGTTGCAAGAAACAGTATTGAGCTTCTTACTACTGTTTTTTCCTCTTCTCCGCAACAAGATGCCTTAGAGGTAATTTTTATCTTGTTTTCTCACTTGCATATTCTATTTGAATCCTGATATTAAATTCATAATCTATGGGATTTCCAGAACTACTTATTGTGAGATGCATGGAACTTTCTTTCCTGTGATATCTAAAGCTTAATATACTTTTTCTTATGGGGGCTAGACAACTTTTAGGGACGCCACTTGCACTCAAACCTAAAACGGGCCCTTGGAAATAGGCGGATTTACCACCAGGTTGTCCCGCAGGGACATGTACATGAATGAACTTGTACGTTGGGATATTTTTATGGAATGCATTGCAATGTCACGTCTGTCAGGGTAAATATCTAGCTGTTAACCATCAAAGAGCTTGCTGCTTTGGTTCTTCTGCATTCATTGTGGGACCAATTGCCTTCTGGGCTTGCATTCTTAACAAGAAGGCTTTCCAGCATGTGTGTGTAATTTCTCTTAAAGAAATAATTCTGAGTAGGTTTGTAGTGAAATCTCATTCAATTTAGAGCCCAGTGGCATTGGTTGACCTTAAAACAAATGTATGCCATGGAGACAGCCGTTCAAAGTTGATTTTACTCTAGTACAAGGTCAGCCCAAAAAGGAATAAGAAATCCTGATGCAATTACAAAGTTGTATGAGAGCAGATGTTCTCTCATGCGATGTACTTGCATACTCTACATTTCATTTGACACTTTTATAATCAAGTTTTGTTAGTCTATGCCTCGAGGATGGACAGTTTCTGCATTTTGCACTTTGAGAACTCTAAATCTTTGGCATGCTACGTATTTTTGTTCCAGAGTAACTAGTTATCTATATTTTTAAACTAAGAACTAAATCTGTTGTTATCAAAAGTGAAATGGATTAAATGTTTTTGTCCCATTGGCAGGATGACTTGACAACCACACTTGTACAACAGTGCCGTCATTGTCTATCCACTGTCCAGAGAATTATAGAGACGGCTGGAGAGAATGAGGCCTTACTGTTTGAAGCGTTGAATGTGAATGATGAGATCCATAAAGTTCTAACCAAGTATGAACAACTGGTTAAGCCTTCCGTTGGTACAGCTGAGCCTGAACCTGCAATGATACCAGTTGCTGCTGAGCCTGATGAATCACCGAGTCATGCAAAAGAGGATTCCTTGATTAGAAAGCCAGCTGCTTCTCGAGGTGGTGCTCATGCAGGGAACAATGATGACATGATGGATGATCTTGATGAGATGATATTTGGCAAGAAAGGTGGAGATTCATCTGAAGGAGGCCAAGATCCAAAGAAGCAGCAGCCACCATCAAAGGATGATCTGATCAGCTTTTGAGCTGATCTAAACTTGTACTTGGCAGGAGAACTGTGATGGTGTCAATACCAGGCTATTTAGTTGTTGATTGTTGGAGACGATGAAGTTTGATGTTTAGAGATATCTCATCTTCATGAACGTTATAATCTTTTTTTATTTTATTATTTTTTTCTGTTTTTCTGAGTACATCGACCATTGTTTCTGCACATTTTGTGTAAGTAATTCTTGTTAAATTTGGATGCATAGTCACCTGATGGAGTTATATATCTATCTATATTGAGTACTTTTATGAAGTATAGTGTGGTCTATGTTCCGTGACACAGTGACACTGACACCGGTACTTCCAACTTGCCAAGTTTGTTGGCTGGAAATCTCAATAGTTTCTCTGTCTATATATAGTATAAACCTATTTCCCTTTTCAAACGTTTTTGTGCAGCAAACCGATATAGACTCCCATCTCTTGCTTTCTGTATTAGGATTATTTTTGTACCTCTCAGTTAGAGATTAGAATAATTTTATTTATTCAGTGTGACTAGGCTGTAGAGACTACAGGGTGTGCACGGGTACTGCTGTGAAACTGTGGAAGTGGGCATTCATTCTTGTAGATAAATAAACATAAACTAAACAAGACGTTAGTTGGTAAATGGTAATTAGTGACTTATATGAGAATTGAGAGAAAGAAAATGAGAGGTTGCATTGACAGGGTCACGGCACAAGCAGTGATGAGAAGCACAAGTTGAGTCCCACTTGAAGATTTTGTGAGTGAGTGAGTCTGTGAAACACACAACACAAACAAAGAAACGACAATGGCTGGAAAGCAAAGCACAAGATCCAAATCCCCTCTTGTTCTGTTTTCCCTGGTTCTCGTGGCCCTCTCCCTCCTCTTCTTCCTCTTCTCCTTCCTCAGCCCCTCCCCCTCACTCTCCGATCGGACCCTTCACTCAAACCCGATTTACAGAGCCGAGACCTCCTTCGTGGCCTCCCTGGACCGCTTCCTCCTCGCCCACAACTCCCCTCCTCCCAAGCTTCGCGATGACACCAAGAAGCCCAAGGAGCTCGATGATTTGCTCTTCAACAGCCAGACCCAGAGACTGTACGCAGATCCGTACTACCCGCTCACCATGCCCGTTAGGGTTTACGTCTATGAGATGCCCAGCAAGTTCACATACGATCTGCTCTGGCTCTTCAGAAACTCATACAAGGACACCTCCAATCTCACCTCTAATGGCAGCCCCGTCCACCGCCTCATCGAGCAGGTTTCACTTTTTACTAGTTCAATTTTTTTATTATTATTATTATTATGGAGCGTTTGGATGCGGATGAATTGAGTCCCGAGTTCCTGGGGGTTATTTGTGCGTGCAGCATTCCATCGATTACTGGCTGTGGGCGGATTTGGTAGCTCCGGAGTCCGAGAGGCTGTTGAAAAGCGTTGTGAGAGTGCATCGGCAGGAGGACGCAGACCTCTTCTACATCCCCTTCTTCACCACCATCAGCTTCTTCTTGTTGGAGAAACAGCAATGCAAAGCACTTTACAGGGTCTGACTGCATCTCCAAGGTTTACTTAATTGCTAATGCTGCACATCACTCATATATCCCACATTCTATATCAAAATCCCTTTTTCCCTTTGAGTGTACCTATCATTAGCAACTGCTTTCATATTCCTCCTTGTTTAATACTATAGCTTACATTGTATTGTTATTATTATTTGTGGATGAAGGAAGTTCTCAAGTGGGTCACCGATCAGCCTGCCTGGAACCGATCCCAAGGAAGGGATCACATACTTCCAGTTCATCATCCTTGGTCTTTTAAGTCCGTTCGCAGGTTCATGAAGAATGCAATTTGGCTGCTTCCTGATATGGACTCCACAGGCAACTGGTGATTATTTAAATGGATAGCATTTCTAAATTCAATCAGTATTTGTTACTCGTTCAAGCTGGATTATTAACTCTCTTTTGTTTACTTGTAGGTACAAGCCAGGTCAAGTTTTTCTGGAGAAAGATCTAATTCTTCCTTACGTTCCCAATGTTGATCTTTGTGATGCGAGATGCATGTCCAAGACGCAATCTAAGAGAACCACACTGCTCTTTTTTCGCGGGCGGCTGAAACGAAATGCTGTAAGAATTTTGACCTGTTAATGGATTTCTTTGATATTAATTCTATTTATTTGTTTTGGACCTGTTGGAAGTAAATATAATAAACATTAAGAATTCGTTGGAGATAACATATGTCTAACCTTGCTGGGCACCTGGCTTTTAAAGCTTGCCTCAATGTACAGATTATAATTACTTTATGAGATTTGATCATTACTGAAATTCATAATAGAGTTACTCACTAGTAAATCTTCTTAGATATGCTGATCCAGTTATCAACTGTAGAAGTGATTATATGGGGGTACTTTCAAGTGATTATACGAGGATACTTTATATGGGGATACTTTATATGGGGATACTTTCAGAGCGATTATATGGGGATACTTTGAAAGTGATTTAGTATTCACACCTGGAGAAGACAATGGCTCTTCATAAGCTGTAATAATTTATAGTTGCATATTCCACTGAGAATAATGATCTCGTGATTATTCTTGTTGTAATATTGGGTGATTGCTATATTTAAAACTTCCATCCTTAATCTCCCGCATTTCACTGTGAAAGGTAGACCTATAATACTGAAAATGAACACTGACCAATAATTCTTGTTGATCATCTAATATATATATATACAGGTTCCTTCTATTGAGGTATACCTCAACTTATTTATGTTGAGGTATGACCTTGTTGGGGCCCACACGAGTTGTTTTATGTCGATCCGAACCGTTCGCAAGGATCATCTTCATTGATAGATCATCCTTGCAAAAAATTAGTCAAATCGGAAATCATTTGCCTATCTAACTTTGATAAAACAAATGGACGGTTTCATCGAAAATATTTGGTTCGCCCATTTATTTGATCAAAGTTAGATAGGCAAATGGTTTCCGATTTGGCTAATTTTTTACTGCTCAGATACTTTGTTTGATTGTTCTATTATTTTAAATGCACTTAAAGATGCCATGGTAATAGCTCAAGTAAGGAAATAAAGTAAATGAGAGCCTAAATATCTAGGAAGTGTGGCTTGCTTTACTCTTATGTTCTATACCAGGAAATTCTTCAATGCTTTAAAATAGTCTTACAAAATGTAATCATCTCATTCTATTGATTTATGGTGGGAGAAATCTTCTTCCCATTTTTTACTTATAAATCTTATATTCTTATTTGCATGCTCAAAAATTGTATTGCAAAAGGTGTAGTTGTTTACGTTGTTCTACTTTCAGGGAGGGAAGATACGCGCAAAACTTGTAGCAGAACTAAGTGGTGTTGAGGGTGTATCTATAGAGGAGGGGACAGCTGGAGAGGCAGGGAAAGCAGCAGCTCAGAATGGAATGCGCAAGTAAAATTATTTGGATCCTTACTCTGTTTTGTGATGTAATTTTGATGTTACTTTTTTAACTTAGTTGAGTTACTTTCTTTGTCAGGTCTATCTTTTGTTTAAATCCAGCTGGTGATACTCCATCCTCTGCTAGATTGTTTGATGCGATTGTTAGTGGTTGCATACCTGTCATAGTTAGTGATGAATTGGAACTACCTTTTGAAGGAATACTAGATTATAGGAAGGTATGTACAACTAACTATTTGGTGTAAGATAGATTGGGCAGGTAGATAACTGCTCACACCCTTGCATGGTTGGCCTTATACTCTGTGTACTCAGTAGTTTCTTTTTATCTTTGTCTACAGATAGCTTTATTTGTTTCTTCCAGCGATGCTGTACAACCAGGTTGGCTTTTAACATTTCTTAGAAATATTAGCCCTGCTAAACTTGAAGAGATGCGTCAGAATCTTTCCAAGGTATGTGACCTGCTAAATTGAAGTGTTTGTTAGACATTATTTTGTTGTTGCTGCTATTTGTACATCTCTTCAAAAGGTTGTGGATGTTATAGCATCAGAATCTAGGTTCCATGTTTCATTTTATTTTAGGTTTTTGGATCAGAGATATTACATGTTAGTATGGCATTTTCTGTTGGATGTTACTGAGTTAGTGAGCTACATCTTTGTGGGGACTGACTTTGTAATTTGCATCTTTCCAGTACTCGAGGCATTTCATATGGTCCAGTCCAGCTCAGCCCTTGGGTCCAGAAGACTTGGTTTGGAGAATGGTATGATTTTCTTGCTGCTCCATAAAAAGTTGGCGCACAAAAGTGTGTTCACATATGTGCATAAATATACTTGCTTGCTCACTCAAACACAAGAAGCCTAAGCCTAAGTTTAGAATAATTGATTTATTGTTGTTCCTGGTACAACAGATGGCTGGTAAGTTGGTGAACATCAAGCTTCACACTCGGAGATCTCAACGTGTGGTGAAAGGGTCGAGAAGTATCTGCATTTGTGATTGCAAGCGTCCCAACTCCACAACCTCAGGTCACTTATTGTTGTAATTATTTGCTGCTTACTGTCTTTCTTGTGCATGAATGTACGACAGGTTGATTCTAATCTGTCTAATTCTTTGGCTATAGTGAGAACTTCCTGCATTATTTATAGTGGATTTTGTGGAATACACACTGCCCTTATATATAGATATCGACCAATTTGCTTCTCTATCTCATATTTTATATGATTTGTAGCAAGGCAAAGCTATGGCCTATTTGACAAGGCGAAAACAGAATTATTACAGCGTAGTAGTTGCTGTGTTGACGTGAACCAGCCGAACCGAATAGAATGTGAAATAAAGGATAGGCCATAGCCCATGGATTTTGAGCTTAGTCAGGGACTGAGCCCAAAATCCACCGCTGAGCTCAGCCCAATATGATGATTCTCATCCTGAGTTGCCGTTATCCGTTGGAAGACTACAAAGTAGAAAAGAAGAAAAAAGAGAACGTTAGTTTAAATTTCAAATATTTTATAGAAAGGCATCATAAAAGAAAATAATTTTATGGACTTAAGGACCAAGCATGGAAAAGGATGCGGGAAAGCCGTAGGAGGAGGAGTGCAATAGTGCATGCATGTGCCAATGTGCCATGCCTATGGGGGCCCCACACGGTCATCACCTTCCATGATTACGCCGCGGGCGAGCCAATAACTAAGACAAACCTTGGACGTGCCAAACATTAAATTGGAATTTTTGTTGCCAAACTTGCCATTATGCTTAAATAAAATTATGTTTATGAACAAAATAACAAATCAAAATAAATAGAAACGTCATGGCAAGCATTCGCTGCATTACCAACAATTAGGAAAGAGCAAGTGAGAGCAACAGAGAATCGAAAGTAAGAACGTGGCAAACCTGTATTGGACAACACGCTTAACGTTCAGCAAGTGACATGATTACCATCTCATGTGAATCTCAACTCAATAATACAGCTCCGGTGACAAGTTGACAACTATAATTTCACACGCCTTTTTCTTTATTTATTCATTTTATTGGACAACACGCATAAAAACAGCTCAACCTCTATGACTCTATCTAGTCAATCTTTTCCTCGATGAAAAAAAAAAATGGTAATTTTCTCGCTGAAATAAAGGAAAGAAAGAAAAAGACATGAATCGTGTCCCAGTTTTTTACTCTGATTTATATCATGCAAGAAGCCTCATATATCTTCTTCTTCTTTTTCTTCTTTCTGTTCGCAACTATTAATATATATATCTTATTTTGATATACTGACTTCAATCTGTTATTATTGTTCGTAAAAGAAAAGGGGCTTATGTTATTATTCATTTGGGTGAATTCAATAAGGGCATATTCCAAGGACTTTTTTTTTTTTTGTTACAACTTACAAGTACTTATTCTCTAGTAGCATATGACCTAATCAAAATTAAAAGTAGAAACCATTATGACCTCTTTGGTAGGTCGCACCCGACTAGATAAATTATGAACATTTTTAATGTTGTTCGATAAAGTGGTTCATCTCATGGACCAAATGAAATCTAGCTCATTAATAGGAACATAGTTTATACAAAAATAAAGACTATGGACCCAACCCATCACGTGCCTATTTGGCCATTTATCTTACCCCATATGTATTCCGTATTCGTCGTGTAAGAAATAAAAAAGGAAAAAATTGTTTTTTTGATAGGAGAGGAAAAAAAGATATAGAATGTAAGAACTGTTCTTTTGGATTCATAGAATATTCGTGTCCAGTTTTCAGCGGTAAACGTACGGATTACCCTTGTGATGTTGTCCAAATTAAATAATTAAAGAAGAAACTGCTCCCCTTGATCATTACCCTCCCATTTCTTATTAAAATAAAATAGAAAGACACCGAAACCCACACTGTCAAGCAGTAACGCCATATGATGCACATCCATCTGTCACATGATATCTCCAATCTGTGAGCCGGCCATCCACCGCTAACGCTTCCTTCCAAGTTATTATTAGCACTCGCTTAGTCGCTTGTACCCAGTTACCCACAACACTCAGAAGCTTCGCTTTCCCACCCTATCAATCCAAATTCCAAAATAAATAAAACCCATTTTTATTTTATTAATTAACCAAGTTCTTTTTCCTTTTTTCTTCTTAATACTTTAATAGTGAATTTAAAAGAAGAGAAATCCATCAATCATGGGCTACTAGTGCTTGTAGTCCTGCTCACGACTAAGTCCCAAACTCGTTTTGTTATCTATCTCTTTCTATCTCGTTTTGTCCCAAACTAAGTCCCAAACACGCAACGGACAGATGGAGAGCCGACCCTCACACACCCTTTGAAAGTTTGAATTGAACAATTCCCATCACCTTCAGAGTTCAGACAACCCCCTTTCGTTTTCGCTGGGGCTATTGGTACCCTCAGTCCTCATACACAGAGAGAGATCTGAAGCATACTTGAACCATCAACCTATCTATAAAACCAAGGTAAGCTTCTTTTTGTTTCCGCTTTCTCTTACTTTGACCACTGCCTCATCTCTTTCAGACATGCCCCGATTTTTTCTCCACTAGAAAAAAAACAAAATAAAGGTACAGAGCTTTCGGTTTTGTTTTTGCTGCTCTGTTTGGTTGGTTTACAAAAGGTGACATTGGATTTCTCATGGGTTTTACTCAGTCCATGTGATGTGGGTTTTTAGTGTACTTGGTTTTCATGATTTGGGATTATAGGAAGAAGCTTATGCTTCCGATGTCGTCAAATTTGATATTAAAAGTTGATACCCTTTTTCTCAAGTGATTTTCTTAGCACACAAGCACAAGGTTTGAAGATTCGTAGGTGATTTTAGTGTTCCCTTCGTACTCACCTACTCCTTCAAAATTTCTGCAACAAGAAGTTTATACTCTGTCTGCTGAGAAAATACAGATTAGGGCTACAGTTTGACAGCCATGTTGCTCAGTTCATGTGTACAACTGAGGCTAAAGATTTAATGTTTACTAGATCTGTTGATGTTTTTTCGATTATGCTAATGGAGTTTGAATTTCTTTGCTTTGTGGAAATTTAGGAACTAAGGATATATCTCTGGTAGTGCTTCCAACATGACATCCAGATCATTCAAGGCAAGCCGATCGAATCTATCATCAAACTCTGATATGCCCGATGGACATAACAAGCCTCCAATGCCTCCCGCCGTCACATTTGCCCGGAGAACTTCCTCAGGTCGCTACGTCAGCTACTCCAGGGATGATCTTGATAGTGAAATTGGGAGTGGTGACTTTATGAACTATACAGTGCAGATACCACCAACCCCAGACAACCAACCCATGGATCCATCCATCTCACAGAAGGTTGAAGAGCAATATGTGTCTAATTCACTTTTTACCGGTGGGTTCAATAGTGTTACGCGAGCTCATCTTATGGACAAGGTGATCGAATCTGAAACAAACCATCCTCAGATGGCTGGTGCTAAAGGGTCATCATGTGCAATACTTGGGTGTGATGCAAAGGTGATGAGTGATGAACGTGGAGCGGATATTCTTCCTTGTGAGTGTGATTTCAAAATATGTCGGGATTGCTATACAGATGCTGTGAAAACAGGGGGCGGTATTTGCCCTGGATGCAAGGAACCATACAAGAATACAGATTTGGATGAAATGGCTGTGGATAATGCACGGCCACCACTTTCCCTTCCTCTGCCAAATGGGATGTCTAAAAACGAGAGGAGGCTGTCACTGATGAAGTCAACAAAGTCAGTGCTGATGAGGAGTCAAACTGGGGATTTTGATCACAACCGGTGGCTGTTCGAAACAAAGGGAACTTATGGGTATGGGAATGCCATATGGCCCAAAGAGGGAGGTTTTGGAAATGGGAACGATGATGAAGTCACTGAACCAACAGAGTTGATAAGCAAACCATGGAGGCCACTCACTCGGAAATTAAAGATACCCGCAGCTATTCTAAGCCCGTATAGGTATATCTCTTGCTTTACTTTTGTCCAGTCCTTGTACCCCCTAAGATATACTATGTTATGATGGCAATCTCATACACAAAATGATTCCCTTAAATTTTTACAAGACCACCATGCCACATCTTTATTTCATCAAGATGCATTTCTAAAATAGAAGGTGGTAAGAAGATCCATAGACA
Source organism: Dryas octopetala (assembly GCF_963921425.1). Taxonomy (NCBI): domain Eukaryota; kingdom Viridiplantae; phylum Streptophyta; class Magnoliopsida; order Rosales; family Rosaceae; genus Dryas; species Dryas octopetala. The sequence continues at coordinate 219,377 of NC_141368.1, forward strand.
CATGTATACACACTCGCATACCCATCCGAACATATCATGAAGTTGACTAAAAGTCTAAAAGGTGATCACATGCTGTGCTCGCAGGTTGGTTTTTGAGATTGAAGAATGCATCGTACTTATGTGTCACCACACCAAAATTTAACAATCTACAATGAGCAACATCTTGATGTTATCCTACTGATAGATCTGTGGCTAGTTGTTTATGATAGTACTTTTGACAACAATGAGCAACAATCTTTATCATGGCCTGTGACCATAATAAGCTATGAATACTACTTTTGACAAGTGCTGATTTTCTAGGAATATAGTACATATTCAATAAGAGGATGATTATTTCCTTTGATGATCTTCCAAATTTTTTGCTAATTCTTACAAATGCTCTATGAATTCCATGTTTTCAGTATCATTCAGTGTTTTTCTGATTGGTGACATTGCTCTCTGTTGCTTATGTGTTCACAGGCTTCTAATATTTGTTCGTATGGTTGTCCTTGCACTGTTTTTGGCATGGAGGGTCAACCACCCAAATAATGATGCAATCTGGCTTTGGGGAATGTCAGTAGTTTGTGAGATCTGGTTTGCTTTTTCTTGGCTTCTTGACCAACTGCCCAAGTTCTGCCCAGTCAATCGTTCAACAGATCTTAATGTCTTGAAGGAGAAATTTGAGACACCTAGCCCCAACAACCCCACTGGAAAATCTGATCTTCCAGGGATAGATATCTTTGTCTCCACAGCGGATCCTGATAAAGAACCACCACTTGTTACTGCAAACACTATCTTATCTATTCTAGCTACTGATTACCCTGTTGAAAAGCTTGCTTGCTATGTTTCTGATGATGGAGGTGCCCTACTAACATTTGAGGCCATGGCAGAGGCTGCTAGTTTTGCTAATGTATGGGTCCCCTTCTGCCGTAAACATGGAATCGAGCCTAGGAATCCTGAATCTTACTTCAATTTGAAGAGGGATCCATACAAGAACAAAGTGAAATCTGACTTTGTAAAGGATCGTAGAAGGGTGAAACGTGAGTATGATGAGTTCAAGGTTCGGATTAATGGACTGCCCGACTCTATACGCCGCCGGTCAGATGCATATCATGCTAGGGAGGAAATCAAGGCCATGAAGCTTCAAAGGCAGAACAGAGAGGATGAACCTGTGGAGAGTGTGAAGATTCCCAAAGCAACGTGGATGGCTGATGGAACCCACTGGCCAGGGACTTGGTTGAATGCTTCACCTGAGCATTCTAAGAGTGACCATGCTGGTATCATACAGGTATTCATCTTGTCCCACTAAACTATATTATTTTGTTCTAACTGGCAGATGGTTAGATTGTTCTGACACATGTTGCACACATTAAGAAAAAAGGTAGACAAACATGAGGTTGAACATTTATTTGCCCTAATGATGCAGGTGATGTTAAAACCTCCCAGTGATGAACCACTACATGGAACTGATGATGAGGCTGGGCTTGTCGACCTAACTGATGTTGATATCCGCCTTCCAATGCTTGTTTATGTGTCTCGTGAGAAGCGTCCAGGCTATGATCACAACAAGAAAGCAGGGGCGATGAATGCCCTCGTTCGAGCCTCTGCCATTATGTCCAATGGCCCGTTCATTCTCAACCTCGACTGCGACCATTATATTTACAACTCTCAGGCAATGAGGGAGGGCATGTGTTTTATGATGGATCGCGGAGGTGATCGCCTTTGCTATGTCCAGTTCCCTCAGAGATTTGAGGGTATTGACCCTTCGGATCGATATGCAAATCACAACACGGTCTTTTTTGACGTCAATATGCGAGCTCTTGACGGGATTCAGGGCCCAGTTTATGTCGGAACTGGATGTCTCTTTCGTAGAATTTCCCTTTATGGTTTCGACCCACCTCGATCAAAAGAACATCACCCTGGTTGTTGCAGTTGCTGCTTTTCTCGCAGAAAGCATACCTCAGTAGCCAACACCCCTGAAGAAAACCGGGCCTTAAGAATGGGTGATTCAGACGATGAAGAGATGAATCTCTCCCTGCTGCCTAAGAGGTTTGGGAACTCAACTTTCCTGATTGATTCGATCCCAGTGGCAGAGTTCCAAGGTCGTCCTCTTGCAGATCACCCAGCTGTGAAGAATGGACGCCCACCTGGTGCCCTCACCATTCCTCGCGAGCTTCTTGATGCATCTACTGTTGCAGAGGCTATCAGTGTCATTTCCTGCTGGTATGAAGACAAGACTGAGTGGGGACAGCGTGTTGGGTGGATTTACGGATCAGTTACTGAAGATGTGGTCACTGGATATAGGATGCACAACAGAGGATGGAAATCAGTTTACTGTGTGACTAAGCGTGATGCGTTCCGTGGGACTGCACCTATCAATCTTACAGATAGGCTGCATCAGGTCCTCCGCTGGGCTACTGGCTCAGTTGAGATTTTTTTCTCCCGCAACAATGCCCTCCTAGCTAGCCCAAGAATGAAGCTTCTGCAAAGGATAGCATACCTCAATGTCGGTATCTACCCCTTTACCTCCATCTTCCTTATTGTCTACTGCTTCCTCCCTGCGCTTTCCCTCTTCTCTGGCCAGTTCATTGTCCAGACCCTCAATGTTACTTTCCTGACCTATCTTTTGATCATTACTCTCACTCTATGCATGCTTGCCGTGCTTGAGATTAAATGGTCTGGCATCGAGCTAGAAGAGTGGTGGAGAAACGAGCAGTTTTGGTTGATTGGAGGGACTAGTGCCCACCTTGCTGCTGTGCTTCAGGGGCTATTGAAAGTTATTGCAGGGATTGAAATCTCTTTCACCTTGACTTCAAAATCAGGTGGTGATGATGAGGATGATGAGTTTGCTGACCTCTATATTGTCAAATGGTCAGCTCTAATGATACCGCCAATTGTTATCATGATGGTCAACTTAATTGCAATAGCAGTTGGGTTTAGCCGAACAATATACAGTGTCATTCCGCAGTGGAGCCGGTTAATTGGTGGGGTTTTCTTTAGTTTTTGGGTTTTAGCTCATCTCTACCCTTTTGCCAAAGGGTTGATGGGGAGAAGAGGGAGGACACCCACCATTGTTTTTGTATGGTCGGGGCTCATTGCGATTACCATCTCTCTTCTTTGGGTGGCCATCAATCCCCCTTCTGGTACTAACCAAATTGGTGGATCATTCCAGTTCCCCTAATAGGGTCATAAGGCCATTCTTTGTTGTTAAATCTGTTCATTTTATATTCCTTTATTTGTTTTGTTCCTGAAAGAACAAGTTATCATGTTGGTTATTGCACTGCATGCATGATCTGGTTCTTGTTCCCTCCCATTTGGATTTTGTCTAGCAGTAATTAACTTGGAGCAGTTTGAGCATGACTGTATGTTGCATGGGACAAAGAGATAGGGATCCATATTTGTAGTTTTCCCGGCATTGTATTGATGCTTTAATCAAGTGGATAATTTGTTTGAATGTTTCGCTTTGACTTGGAAGATTAGGAAATTAAGATGCCGCTCGGATTAAAGGTATATTCTTTTGATTGACTGAAAGTATGTATCAATTCCTTCAATTTTTTCACACTTTGAATATGCAATATATAGTAATTTAGTATAGAGGACTCGATTTTATTACTTATGTAATGATGAATGCTACCAGGACATTTTCCCTTCCTCTAAAATGAAGTCGCATATTCTTACATCTTTGAAAGCCAAATATTGTCTCGTCTCCTCTCGCCGAAAGAACTAACAAGTTTTATTTGGTTTTTTTCTCTCTCAAGTGATATTGAAATCTGTTATTTTCGAAACAGAAGTTTGACCTACTAGTGGATGGAACTGCCAACAACACTTTTGGTAATAAAAAAGATTTGATCTTGATCAAAACAAATTTGGTGGTTCAATATGAATGAATAAATATTCAAAAGAGAATGGAATGCAGAATGCGCCTTGAATGCGTCTTTGGTAAATAAATGAAAAATAAATTGAGCTGGGAAACAATCAGTTGGAAATTTTCCAAAAAGGAAAAAGAAAGCGAAAAGGTCATCATAATACGGTAACGGTACCCACATGGAAATCCCTATCCCTAAAATACTGGTAAGCACAAAAGGTGTGGAAGTGAGTTGTTGAAGCAGCAGAGTTGCATGTCCTAGCAAATCCAATACATTATTACACCAAATCAAAGTGATAAAGCAATTAGCTAGTGCAAGTCATGAGCTGAACCCATTTAGGCATTTAGCCACTTACAAGAGGATGATGTCCTTGTTGGTTGTGATGAGGGTGATGGCACTCATCATTACATCAGTTTCTAGTCTTGCTGGGAATATTGAAAGCCAAGAGCTTGGGGTTGCCATGCAAGAGATGGAATCAGGCAACTACTTCACCTTTGTGATGCTCATCAACATGGACCCTTTTGATCCGAGACTACAAAACAACATCACTTTCTTGATGCCCAACGACCGGATGCTATCAAAGGTGATGTTGCCACAACACTCGGTTACTGATTTCTTGCTGCGTCATTCAATCCCTTCAGCGTTGCCTTTGGAGTATTTGGAAGCAATGCCAACAGGTTCAACAATTCCTAGTTCAAAGCCAGACTACATACTCAGACTCAGAGTCTCCAACGACAATAACAATAGTAATGGTATTAATGGTGGGACTGGGAGTTATGACTTGTTTCTCAACAATGTCAAAATCATTAGCCCAAATATTTGCAGGGGTGCTGCAGGGTCTTCTATTCGATGTCATGGCATAGATGGGGTTCTAGCACCACTCATTCCACCTGTGCCGCCAGCTGCAGTGAATAATAACTCTACTTGTTCAAAACCCACACCTCAACCTGATCCAATTAGCAGCAGCCTTAATCCAACACCTGTGTCTTCCTCTACCTCGCCCCCAACTCCAACTCCAACTCCAACTCCAACTCCAACCAACACAAATAATAACAATAATGTTGAAGTTGATGTTGCTCCAACTGCTCCAACAAAATCTGCAGCCTCTTCTCTGTTTCTGTCTCATGGTGGACTATTCAGAATCTCATTCACCTGTGCCATATTGTTGTGCATTAATTTTCTGTCTAGTATCTAGTGCTCTACTATAATTAATCTCATCAAGACGGACAATTGGCTACTGCCTGCTACTGCTAGCTAGCTAAGTGCTAACTCAAGGAGTCAAGCTGCTGTATGCTGGAATTATAATTAATTGTACATGGACCATTTGCTTCTTCACAAAGCTTATGATATATACATTAATTTTTCTTAAATTCATATTACCCGCATGATTTCTCTGCTTGGGACCTCACAGCATGCATATACGGGCTTCTCGAGAAAAATATTTCTTGGAAAAAAGGTCAAACATTTGAAGAAAACGGTTTGCCCAGAAAAACTAAAGGCCCCATTGTTATATTGGTTTCAAAAAGAAACGGTCGAAAACACTGGTTATTTAAAAGTTGATCCTTTTTATTAGTCTGGTTTTAACAATTATTTTAAATAAAGCTCATTACTACTTGAAAATACGATGCATAGTCACGCTATAAACATCATACTTTTAAGACATAATTAGGCTTGAGTTCTTTAAAAAAATATTTTTTAGATAAAAATTAGGGTATTTTAAAATTTATAAAAAAATCTTTTTAATATATAATAAAGTCCTTTTAATTTATAAGAAAATTATTTTAATTCACAATAAAATATTTTCCCAATTTGAAAGGTATTTCCTCTTATTTGAAGAGTATTTCTCCTCTTAAAGTGTAAAGTAAACTTTGTAGAGATTGCATGTTAAGTTTTAACTCTGAGATTTTGAGCATTGTCCAAAATCTTGGAGTCAAAACCTAACATAAAGCCATCAAAGAAGAAAAATAAAATAACTTAATTAAAAATCCTAAATCACTACCAATTTTAGTTTAAGAAAAACTCATAAAATGAACCTCTCTACTTGTAATCGATTAATGTCTCGCAAGATGAGTCCATAGAATGAAAAGAATGCTTTACTCTAAAATATTTTCCTTTCTATAATTACGTAAAAAATATCAAATAGTACAATAGCAATATTTAGAAAGAGTTATGCCTCACTATTGGAAGCTAAACCCTTAACTTTCTTATTCAAACCATCTTTTGATTTCTTTGATTTCCGTTTTTTCGAGGCTGCCTTTTCTTTCAACCCTTCAGACGTCCGCTTTTTCTCCTCATCTTCTTCAGGTTTCGTTATAACCGTTCCATTCTCCTCACTAACAACCGTTGGATTCAATTCTTTGGCATCTGTGTCTGGTTCAATTACTGACATCCCGGCCAGAGTGTAGTCCAACAACAATATGCCTCTCACATGCCTGTCTATCCTGCTATAATGCCTCTGAGTATATGGGATAAGACCTTCAAGGAGTTCCCGAATGCCCTTTATCTGAAACAATATTCATATCAAATAGGTACTCTCAATAAGCAAAATCTGCACAACCCTAAAATGGTATAAAACTATAAATGCAATGCCCCCTTGGTAGAAATAACAAGTATGAGCTTGATCAAATCAATGATGGCCAATGCTAGTACCAAGGGAAGCTTATGAGCACAATGACAGTTGACAACAAAAAGTGTGGCTCATCATTAATATCTATGTATAATTTCATTCGATTTATTGGACACCAACATATGGTGGTCCCTCACCCAGCTAGCATCTAGCAGCCTGTGGATTCAAGTCGGTATCTCCTTTCTATAGTCAAAATTAAGCAAATTGAACCATGACTAAATATGACAATATCCTATAGAATGCGTTTTAAAGTAACCTTAAAGAGACAACACAAATAAGCAAAAACAACCACCTCAATAATTTCTGTTGGATTAATGATGTTGAAAACTTTAAAAAGCACGAATTGTGCAACATGACAGAGCTTTGGCTTTGTATTCCATTCTCGAACATATTCAAACAGTATACGTAACTCTTCCTTGCCAAGGGCATGAAGGGCCTTCTCTATCTGCTTTTCAGTGACTCTCTTCCTGCAGGCAACTTGTCTAAGATATATGCCAGCAGTTTAAGAGAACCAGAAAAAGGCAAAAAAGATTAAAAATTCAACAAAATACAAATTGCTAACCTGCAAAGTTCAGCAAAACACTCAAAAAGCTTATGAGGCCTGCGAAGCTCAAAAGCAATTTGAATTGCTTTAGTGTAGTCAGCATCTAATACAGCATTTTCTAGTTCTTGGCTTTTCAAAACACCTTCCTCCTGAGTCATCATGAAAATTCCCATAAATATATATACATCCATAATTTTTAAAATAATGACAAGACAAAAAGAATATAAATTAATAATCTGGTGCAGTGTAGGTTGCCTAGGAGGTACATTTTTCCACATTTAATATTTAAGATTTTACCAATCAACATACCAACAGATCTATGGACCAAATGTAAAAATAGCCTGGGTTATTAATGTGATTTGGTTTGTCTGGCAACAATAGTCTTAAAGATGAATTTGTCCAACTTTAATATTATAAGATTCCGCAATGCATGAAACTATATTATCTCTATACAACAAAAATACGGCCAGTGATGACTCACCTCTTTACGGAAAGCTTCCTCTTTATCAGAGTCGGTACAATCATACCACAGATTGACGACAGCATCACCGCCGCCAGTTGCAAGCATTTCTGTCTTCTTTCCAACAGCCAAAGCCCAAACCTGCAGGGTAAATTCCTGTCAATAAATGAAAAGGAAAGCAAAGTCTTCTTTTTGGGTGGTGTGTACAAAGGGCAGAGAAGCAAAATTCTACCTTGTCCTCATGCTGATCATACGTAGCAATGCATTCCTCAGTTTTGACCATCCACAGCTTTACCAAACCATCAGCACCTGAAATGATAACTTATAGTCAAATCATATATCATCACAGTTATGGGAGGTGGGGCGAACCAAATTATGAACTAAGCCTCATTACCAGAAGAAATAAACTGGGTTCCACGGGTAAGAAATGATGCTCTTAATACACTTGAAGAATGCCCTTCAAATGTTTTCAAGCAGGAACCATTAGATATAGCCCATATCTTTATTGTTTTATCACCAGAAGCTGTTATAACACATTGATCAACTGGAGAAAACTCTACAGACCAAATCCCCCTTTTATGACCCTTAAGTGTAACTACGAATACAAGATCTGGAAGCCTCCACACACAAGCAGTGCGGTCCTGATCAATGAAAAACCCAAAAAGTTAATAGAGGCAGTGCCATTAAGTGTCTCTAGGATCCTCTCTTTCTTCCACAGAAACACCATCCATAAAAACAATAAGATAACTGAAAGAGAATTAAAGAGGCAGTGCCTTAAAAACTACTAACCTGAGAACCACTACAAACTAAACTATCATTTGGTGCAACAGCTACTGAATTGATATCCTTATCATGGGCTGCTACAACAGCTTTTGCTTTCAAATTTATTGGCTTTTCTGCATTGTCTGAAAGACCATCCAAACTCCACACCTTGAGGGTACGATCACTAGACAAAAAGAAATGGTTTAGTTTATTCAAAGATTAAACAGTTTCTTAACAACGTAATAAGCTAAATAGCTGTCGACAGAAAGTTAACACCCACAGAGTAATCTTTTCATTATTGAAAGCATCATCAGAAACACCCAAATCACGGGTGTTTAAGTTGCAATTGCAAACAAAATACGAGAAAGAACTCTTGGTAAAAGGATGGCCTGCATAATTTCTCACCTACTACCACTAACAAAGAAGTCTCTCCCCTTCTTTGAAAAAGCAATAGCTCCAATAGCTCCCATGTGTCCTGTGCCAAGACCAAGGCAACATCTGCTTTCTGACTCCCACAACCTAACCTACAGAGGATGGATTCAAAGATGCAAACCAATATCATTTATAAACTCAAGGCGACAAACAGAGACAGGGAGAACGACAACGCATATTGTGTGTGTGGGGGGGGGGGGGGGGAGAGGTGGATTTTGCCAATACAGTTGTTTTTATCTAAGATAGAGTGCTTGCAGACTATATGCATGGACAAGATCAAGGATCTACTGGTACCAGAGAGAGGCAAAAACAAGCCCACAACTGCCTTATGGGCAGACAAAGAAACTGGAACTTACAGTGTTGTCCTTGCTTCCTGTTACTATAAGTGTTCTTCCAAAACTTGATACACAGGTGTCAAGGCATAGAACAATTCCAGTATGACCTGCCAATACATAACAACACGACATGGACGCAACTTCATACACTCGTACCTGCATGTTTCCAAATCAAGTGACATATCAATAACCAAAATCATATAACCGACATCATATTCCAATAACCACAAACACTAGAAGCATTATTGGGTACATGAGCCTATATGGTATCATGGTGAAAGCCAAGCTGTCTTTTTCTAACTTACAACAGATCAGACCATGCATACATTTTCAAATTTTATTCCTGCTCATAACCAAAGCTTATGCTTCCAATTATACACAATGCAGAAACAAGAAAAAAACAGAGAAAAAATCATCCCACAAATATGTATGTTTGTGAAAAATTAAAAATTTAAAGTACCGACAACATTATTTTTCTAATAAAATACAACTAATAATGAACAAATGGATGTTCAGCTAAAAATCCACTCATATAATTAATAAGTGTATGCAATCTCAAACCTAAGATTTTAGTAAAACCAGATTTGCATCGTGCACAAGCTTTAGGATCTCATCACTGAAGAAAAGATTTTCCCGAACATAAATAAATGCATGGTACAAGCACAGAAATGCTATACAGATGCAAAAAAGAAAGAGAAAGAAAAACCTCTTTTAGATTTTTACAGTCAAAACTCATTGTTACTGATCATGTTATCAGAATATTTAGTTCTAAGAGACTTAGCCAAACAATGAAGCAATAAAAGGTTAGCGTCTGATGTTTTCATTTGAGAAGAAAATTGATCTTCTCAAACTTTTATAGCATGTACATAGTTGCACCAACCAATCCTACTTGTAACTTGCAGGCCACAGAGCGCACCCGCCGCCAAGCACTCGGCAATGATTTTTTAACACAGGCGAGCGCTGAAAGCAGCGCTTCCACCACCAAGTTTTGAGGATAAATCCCAATCTTTTCACCTCATCCCCTCCTAGGGTATAGAATGGGCTTGGTGGAGGCGTTATATTAGGGTTTAGCTCTGGGAACATAAACGCCATTGAACCAGCACCGAGCGTTACAGATAGAAATCTGCCCCAAATTACCTGCTCAATATTTGTGGCAACAGCAAGAAGTTGTTCATGATCACCTAAAAACTTCATGTCCACAATCTCTTCATTGTATCCTACAAGTCTTTTGCTTAGAATAAATTCCAGTGTCCCTTCAGGGCATTTAACTGGGGAATATAAAAGGAACTCCTGATCAGCAGTCACACAAAGCAGCCCTTGATCTAACGGTAGCATGAGAGCTGCGGTGAAGCCCCTTTTTGATTCATCGACATCTGAGGTGACAGTAACATCTGAGGACTTTTGCTCAAATAGGCAAACTGCACTGTCAAAATAAATAAAGTACCAGAAAACAAACTCATCAAATACAAACCATTCTGATCAACAAAAAATGAAAACATTTCATGACAAAATGCAAATAAATAAACAATGCAAACCATTCTAAGGGCCTCGCAATCATTTAACACATAACTAAAAATCTTTATAATCAAGAACTACTTCAAAAAAAATATTTAAGAACGCCCTCATGATTTACCCTTCAGAATTCCAAATCCGTACAATCCCACGCTCGCCAACTGTTATAAAACATATTGCAGGTAACCCACTTTTCTTCCCACTCTTCTGCTTGTAGGAACCCAAACAGGAAGATAAGAGAGTTCCGGAATGGATTACACACACAGCTTCGAGGACCTCGTATGTTGTTACAGTCTTAATGCAGCTATAGTCATGAAGGTTCCACAAGATTACAACCTGAAACCATTCTGCAATCAATTTCTTTCTGACATAAAAACTAGAGGGCATCCATATAATGCTCAGTGACATGCCACTGACACAGAATACAGAAGGCATTTGAACAAAGATCTCAATAAACTAAATGATCGACAGTTCATAACCAATAATTGATATGCACAATTTCAACCAAACTTTGAATGGTTATTTGCAAAAGACCAAAACAACCCCAGTTATAATATGTAAATTGGCAACTCAGGTCAGATTAGCTGCCTCTAATGTAAAAGCTAGATTCAAGAACAAATAAGAAGATTACTAGATGCATACTGAGTGGAAACATAAAAGCACGAACTTGAGGCACACGATATCCTGATTAAAATACTGCTACCAAGTATTAAGCAAAATCAAGATACGATAAGACTTGCCTTATCTCTTCCAGCCGAGAGCAACGTCCATCCATCTTCAGACAGTGCCACAGAAGTCACCGTTGAGTGATGCCCATTAAGTGTTGCAACGCACTTCTTAGCTAACAGATCCCAAACTTTCACGGTGGCATCATCACTTCCAGAGAAAAGCTAGTTAAATAAACACCCATCAGCATTATCAGTAATAAATGCATAAAAGAATTAGTTTCAACACATTACATCTCTGAAACAAAGGCAAAAACAAGAGTAAGACCTAACTGGAAATTGAGCTTACAAGTGGTTTGGTAGGATCGGGATGGAAGAGAATAGTAGAAACAACCCCATTGTGACCTTTAAAGTAATGAGTGCAAAAGCTACCATCAACATCCCAAACAAGAACCTTCTTATCAGCTCCTGCCGTCGCAAGCAATCCTCCAGATGGATGACAGGCCATTCCCATAACAGGACCATCATGACCCTATACAAATGGTCATACACAAGAATCAGTCACTAAAATTTCACTTAGTAATAGCCAAACAGAACCATTTCAACTTAGGCACTACACAATTAGGCAATTACCTTCCAAGAACGCACACATTTGAAGGTGGAGAGGTCCCAGACCCTAATTTGGCGACTGTGACTAGCGGAGAAGAGCAACTTGTCATCGGGGCTAAGGGTCAAAGCCGTGACGGCCTCGGAGTCGCCTTCAATAGTCGTCCGTATCGAGGCGTTGGAGGAATCCACGACCTTAATGGACTCGCCGCACGCGCACACGATGAATGAGCCGTCGGATGAGACCGCGAAGGGCCCGCCGGAGTAGAACTGTTGCAGAGACGGCACGCACCGGTAGTTCTTCTTCAAAGGTAGAGTCGCCATGAGAGAATTTGTGAAGCTCCGCTCTCGGTGCTCCCAGAAAGACAGAAAAACTGAGATTAGAGTTATGCAAGAGACTGTCTAAAACCGCTATGGTGTCTGAGGCTCTGAGCTGAAAGTAGGGTTTTAGAATGTTACCCAACCGAGAAAAAAAAAAAAAAAAAAGGGTTTAAGAAACGGTCTGAGATTTTTAGGTCGGGTAGCGGAGCCCGAGACTTTCTTGGGTTGGGTATACGGATCGCAAATCGTGTTCATTTCAATTTGTGATGTAATTTAGGGCGTTTTCAACTTAGATTTTATTAGATTTTAAAAGTTTAATAAAATTTAGTTTTAAATTTTAATAGATTCTAATGAAATTTAGGTGTTTCCAACTCAGATTTTAATAGATTTCAATGAAATCCATATATTCTTAAAAAGTCATGGATTTTATTAAGTGAAGGATTTTAATGAATTTAGATAAATTTAGATGGATTTGAATACATTTTTTACACATAACAAATTCCATGAAAATTTTATCCAATTCCTTTGAATTTTGATGGATTATATGAATTTTAAAATCTATTAAATTTCTTTAAAATCTGAGTTGGGAACACCCCCCTTAATTAAGTAGAGATTCGGGTATCCTAACATTCAAATCTTGATAAATATCATGTGCTATATAATTGATAACCAAAAAAGAACTACAACCTATTGAAGTAGGTTTGAACTATATCTACAATCATCTCACTCATCCCATACCATTGGAGCTAATATTGATGAGCCTACATCTAGATTTAGATACATGAGAATGTGTTAAGAATTAAAGACTTCTTAACTTTGTACATTTGAAACTTTAAAATCAATTATGCATCCTTAAATTTGCATTCATAATGTATAGTTCTCTCTCCTTAATTTGTTTATATATATAGATACAAATAGGGCCATTAAAATGAGTAACTAGCTTGTTTTGATAGCAAAAATGATTATTGAAGAAATACCTAAATAATAATGTTTTGGAATATGAAATCTCATTTTGTGATACGTTCAAAAGAGTGATTAATGTGGCATTGATAAGTAATTTTTAAACTCTTTTATACTAATATATATGCAGTTGGAAGAGTCGTCAAACTTGCTCCTTTTCACCCAAAGTTCGATTCCCCTCTCCTCTTAAAAAAAAAAACTAATATATGTAATAAACAAAGTTACTCAAATAATGAACAAATTTCGGGTAGCTAAGAACGACAATATACAATCAGTAGGTTGAATTTGTAAGTGTTAAAATTAATAATTTATTATCTCATTGTATTGGAACCAAATGTGAGAAGTAATAGATGAAATTGATACGTAGCACTTTTTAGGTATGAATGAAGTTATATAAACTAGTATATTTATAAATACATTATTTTTTATTTAAAATATATCTTACACGGTTAAAATTAAAATAAGTAAAAACAAAGATAAATAAAAAAAATCCAAATTCGTGTATATATAAGAGTGGTCAAACACTAGTAATATTAAGTACAAGAGTGAATATAGGCTTTTATTTTGTACTCCGAAGTGGACTTTAGAGGACTTTAGACACGTGTTTTTTTTTTTGTTTGGTAAATTTGGTTTAATATGGAATTTGGAACACAGAGACTGTTGTCTACTTGTGTTTATATGATTGGCTGAGCTTGCAAGGTGAGTTGTAGGAGTGGGTTAGCCTTATAATTATGTGTTGAGGAGGGAATTTGGGTAAGACTAACCGCCTAGCCGCCTAGGATGAAGGCTTGGTGATATTGAACATTTGAACGTGAGGTAAGGCATGCTTTCTCCTCCTACCCTTTTTTCCCTCTAACCCAAAACACAAACGTCTCAACCCCATCTGCCAAATCTACCCCCCTATTCACACCACCGTTGTTCCTACCTAACTCCTTCTTCGTACCCCCGTCCTCTGTTCCTCTTGTATTTATTACTCGACACTTGCTTCACTTCTCTGATCTACAACACACCAACACACCCACCTCTCTTTCTGTGTCTGAATTCTGATCATTTCTTTCCTCATTAATCAAACCCGGCCTCTCTGTTTTTTTAGCTAGCTAGTCATTACAATTTATACATATCACACACACACACAAAGAGCTAGCATCTTAAGCAAAAGGGAAATTAATTAGCACACACACGCAAAGAGCTAGCCATGCTATCCATTGCTTCTAATTCCGTTGAAACCCAAAAGCCTGCAGAAATCTCTCCCAATATCATTTCTGAGATTTCTGCTACCACTCCCACACAAAACCACGGCAACCACCAAATTGCAGCAGCAGCTACTCCCCCAACCGCCACCACCAAAACCACCACCCAAAGCGGCCATGTCTTCAAATCAAGATTACCAGACATACCCATCTCCAATCACCTCCCTCTCCACACCTACTGCTTCGAGAACCTCTCCGAATTCTCAGACAGACCCTGTTTGATCAATGGCTCCACCGGAAAAACCTACACTTTCTCCGAAACCCACCTCATTTCCCAAAAGACTGGAGCCGGCCTCTCCAACCTCGGCATCAAGAAAGGCGATGTCATCATGATCCTTCTACAGAACTGCGCCGAGTTCGTCTTCGCATTCATGGGCGCTTCCATGATCGGTGCCGTCTCTACCACCGCCAATCCTTTCTACACCCCAGCCGAAATTTTCAAGCAGTTCAGGGCTTCCAATGCCAAACTCATCATCACTCAATCACTGTACGTGGACAAGCTCCGACAGGTACCCACCGGCGACCAACACTACCCCAAATTGGGTGAAGACTTTAAAGTGGTCACAATTGATGAGCCTCCCGAGAATTGCTTGCATTTCTCAGTGATTTCCGAGGCCAACGAGAAGGAGATTCCAGAGGTTGTGATCGACCCAGATGACCCAGTAGCCTTACCTTTCTCCTCAGGAACTACTGGCCTCCCCAAAGGTGTAATTCTAACCCACAAGAGCTTGATAACCAGCGTGGGTCAACAAGTGGACGGAGAGAACCCAAACCTGTACTTGAAGGAAGACGACATCGTTTTATGCGTGCTGCCATTGTTTCATATATACTCGTTGAACAGTGTGCTGCTCTGCTCGCTTAGAGCAGGGGCTGCAGTTCTGCTCCTCCACAAATTCGAGATCGGGACACTGTTGGATCTGATACAGCGGCACAGAGTATCGGTGGCGGCGGTGGTGCCACCGCTGGTGATAGCTCTGGCGAAGAATCCAATGGTGGCGAAGTTCGACCTCAGCTCCATTCGAGTGGTGTTGTCGGGAGCGGCGCCGCTGGGAAAGGAGTTGGAGGAGGCACTAAGGAGCCGAGTTCCTCAGGCAGTGTTGGGTCAGGTACGTAATTCCATCAAATTCCATCAAATTCCCATTTTTCATTTCATTCCTAACCGACTTTATATGTTCACCCTTCACTATACTCATGCTGCTTGGCCTTGCTAGTTAGGATACTCGATACTCACAAAAACAGTCAGCTAGCTAGTGTGAATGAAATGAATGAATCATCAAACTCAACAACTGTTTTTCCCTTCTTTTTTTTTTTTTTTCTCTTTCTTTCTTTCATTTCATACTAGGAAGGCTGCTGACCACGGGATAAGGGTAATTTTGTCATTCTAAATGAGAAAAAGAAATAACGGGTTTGTGAGCCTTATATTACTCCCCACTTTCGAAAAAATTATTGGGTGTATCCGATACATAAATTATAAAAATTTATGGATTATACGGTAATAATTAATGCTATTTTACACATTTAACTGACCGCATTATGTGGTAATTGATGTGGTGATTCATATAATTATATGCAAATAATTAAAACTTAAAATTCATGTCAACCCATTTTATTAATAAAAAATTATGATTAAATACCAAATTTTTATAATTTTTTAGAATAACATAAAAGCCATATAATATTTTAATTTGACTACCAAATTTAAATCTAATTTTTTAGATTAGGCCATAAACATGTTGGCCCCTTTGTTTTGCGCCTTTTCATTTGATATTTTTGTCCTTTAGGCTTTTATATTGTTTTGGAAGTTGGCTAATGTAGTCTAATTGTATTTGTGACCATAAAATTACAACGTTGCCTTTAATTTAGTGTAGTATATAGAAATGTGATGTAGGGTATATAAATTGAGTGCAAGATATACAAATGAGGTTTAGGCTTTAGAATTAGAGTTTCAGAGCTTATGGCTTAGGGTTTATGTAAACTGTTTTGCTGCGTAGCAATCAAACACAAATTTAATATATTTTTTTATTGATTTATTTATAATTGACCAAATATTTTTTTATTGTAGTGGCATGTGATGTAATATTTATAAATTATAGTGTCATTTACTATATTATTATGTTTGACTTTTTAACTAGTACATAATCTAAAACGCTATTAAATTTTAATATCTAAACTAAAAAACTATTGAAATTTGGTACCTAATATCAAATGACCTTTTTATTAATTGACATGACATGACCACTAATATGGTAAAATAAACATGTACAAATAGTATTATTCAACCCATATGAGTTACAAATCAGATGTGTGAGTCGCTTATACAATTGACATCTTTGTTCTTTGATTACTATGGCAGATTAGGATTGGCATTCCATTTCTATTAGAAATATGAGTTACAATATTGTCTAAATATCCTTTTTAAGGCAACAAAAAAACTCTTAGTATCTAACTAACTATACAATGTAATATACAAATATGGTACAAATTTATAGTTTTATTGTTATGATATAGAGTGCATGTATAAGGATTAGAGTCAATACTAAATAAGTAGAATTAGTTGCAAATTAATCATGGTTAAATCAGCAACGGAGTTGGTAGAGGAAAACGAGAATTGAAACTTTATTGTTGACATGGAATACTCACATAGTCACATACATGTGGCCCAGTCAATTAACGTGGGATGTGGACACAAACAATGCCACTGACTATCCTGCTCGAGTGTGTGTTTAGAAACAGACTTACGTGGTCATATTAAATTTTATGAAAGCCAACGGCTATTTTGTATTTAGCATAGCATGTATTCCTCACCAACCTATGCTCTGTGTTGTGCATCCCCCAAATTGGCCGCTAAATAGCCTGAAAATTTGGTTGCATTAATTAATTAAAGCCGATAATTCAAAAATAAATTATGTAAAAGTCACTATTGGAAAAAGGAGGTCCATTACTCCATTCAACTTTCTTTGTCTATATATTTATTGATAAGCAGCGTGTCCCGGGAGTTAAGGGCATCAGGTGGAATTTTACCTTTCATGATTTGAGAGCCACGGATAATTGGAATTTTACGAAATTACCTAGCTACTTGGTCATTTTTGTACGAACATGGTTTAGCTAGCTAGCTACTGCATAATTATTAATTAAAAATGAAGTTTCTTCAGTCTTTGCTTTTCTTTTTCATGAATCCTTTTACCTTTATTTAATTACTGATTAGGACTGTGCGTACTAATTAAGTTTTATCAAGTCACCATGCAAGTATATATACATGTCTTGGTCTTTATTAGGCAAGCCTTTTAAAAAAAGAAAAAATTGGTATTCACGTGTCATCATATCATCTTCTCATCCGAAGATATTTATTTTAATTAATTAGTTATGTGATATTATTGAGCTGTCTCTTTATTTTTTTCCTTGTGATCGATGAACTGTCTTTTTTCTTTTCCTTAATTGGCATGGATTTTATTCTAGTGTCAGTCTTAAAATGTAAATTTTGTTTTTAATTAGGTGAAATATGTTAAAAAGTAAGTTTATATGTATGTACGTGTCATGTGTGTGTAGGGTTACGGGATGACAGAGGCAGGGCCGGTGCTATCAATGTGCTTAGCATTCGCAAAGCAACCATTTGCAACAAAGTCAGGGTCATGTGGGACGGTGGTCAGAAATGCAGAGCTCAAGGTCATCGACCCCGAAACTGGTCGCTCCCTTGGCTATAACCAACCCGGCGAGATTTGCATCCGTGGCTCTCAAATCATGAAAGGTACGTACTTAATTCCTACGTACTACTCTACTACTTTATTTTTTAATTATTGCATTTTCTGTATCTATAATTAATTATTAATTAATATATAATTGTAGGATATTTGAACGATGCTGAGGCGACCGCAAGCACCGTAGATAAAGACGGCTGGCTTCACACCGGCGACGTAGGCTATGTGGATGATGACGATGAGGTTTTCATAGTTGACAGAGTGAAGGAGCTCATCAAATTCAAAGGCTTCCAAGTATGTACTCAACTCAATAAATAAATAATATAATTCGATATAATTCATTTCCCCCTCTCCTGGCTATACACATATATTTAATCAAGAATTAATGGATTAATCTGGCCTGTAAATCCTCATTTAATTAATAGTTAATATATTAATTACCGGCGGGATTAAGCTCTTAACTATTCTCAGGTGCCACCAGCCGAGCTGGAGTCTCTACTTGTAAGCCACCCATCCATTGCAGATGCAGCCGTTGTTCCGTAAGTCTAACTATATACCAAGCTACTACTTTAATTATTTAATTAATTAATGATCAGTAAATTAATTAATTTAAATTGAACATGTATGTACGTACGTACAATTACAGGCAAAAAGATGATGTTGCTGGTGAAGTTCCTGTTGCATTCGTGGTTCGATCTAATGGTCTTGAACTTACTGAAGAGGCTGTAAAAGAATTTATAGCAAAACAGGTAGCTAGCTAGCTATATTGGACAATATATAATTATGACATGGTCCCAATGTATGGTAGCTAGTGTGTCTTTAATTAATGTGTTAAACTTCAGGACCAACATATACATATACTACTATAATTCATGATCACTTCATGTCTTGCTCAAATATCCATATCAAAATTAATTCTTCATATACTATAAAAATAAATTATGAAACTCGATCATATATTAACCAATATATCTGGCCTTATATATATATATATATATATATATATATATGCAGTAGTACTGATATATAGAACAGAAGGTATATATGTATATCTGGGGTACGTGTAATTAATTGGTTTGTTTACTAATTAATTGTGTGCACAAAACATGAATTAATGATGGAACGTTATATGCATGCAGGTAGTGTTTTACAAGAGACTGCACAAGGTGTACTTCGTCCATGCCATTCCAAAGTCTCCGTCTGGAAAGATCTTGAGAAAAGACCTGAGAGCCAAGCTAGCTGCAGCCACAGCAACCCCAAATCCAATGGCCTAGCTATAGCTAGCTACCAAAGCGCGCGATATAGACAGAGACAGACGTTTTTTAATGTATATTGGTTCTCTTCGATCTCTTTATATATCTTGTTTGCTACCTGTTCGTGTAAGCATGCATGCATTAAATTAATGCATCCTTTATATTTAATTAAGTCCCTTGTGCTGGCCGAATGGCAGAAAAAAAAAAAAAAAAAAAAAAAAAAACAGGTTCAAGAATCATGAGGCATGCAGTTAATTTGTAAGAATTCATCCATCTTGTTTTTTAATTATGTACGTCCGGCCTTTCCTCTTTGTCTCCATCTCTTAGCCCATCAGTAACATAGTTTTGATGTTGTAGTAGCCAAATGATTTTGCCCATTAGAGTGATGATGAACCATGTAATTCTTTGAATAAGAATATCATACTTCATTTCGTTTCTTATTTATTAATATTTCCAGCAATTAATATTCTCACACAAAAAACAAAAAAAAATCTTGCGTGCTGTTCATGTGTTACTAGGTAGGCATGCATGCCACATGCGTGAGGGGAAAAGACGACTCAGTGGATAATTAATCTCATTGATTAAGAAACCAAGGTCATTAATGTATAGCTACCAGTCAATTAACCAACATTCATAACCCGCCCGGCCTCTGCGGTTGTCTGACATCACTTAGATAATGATTGAAAGCCATTTCTAAGTATACATTTCATTGTAGAGGCCTAGGCAGATCGATCATGCGATTTATAATTAGGAGCTATATTTGTGCTTCAATTTCAAACATTGAATTTTTTTGGTAAAAAGGAGAGCTAAACATCGAATTTAACACATCAAGCTAGCTTTTAATTTGTTTTTAAAAAGGAAAGAGATGGATCGAGGAGGTTCCAGTCTTTCATGAAAGCCTAATTACCATTTAGGAAGAATTGTACAGAACCTGCAGCAATAACCCTTTTTTTCTTCTCCCCAGGTTAAGAAACATTTTTAAGCAACCTTTTTTTACTAAAACTGAAGCAACTTATTATTATTATAATAAAATAAAGAAAACAATTCAAGTTCGTGCATCTGGGCAAGGCCCAACCATGACAAGAGCCGCACACTAGTAAAAAGTTATCATAAAACAGTACGCTAAGAAATATGGAGATTAAATTCCATTGATTACACACAAAAAAGGGTGAATGATCATTTTCGTCCAAATTTAGTTGGTAAAATCTTTACTCTTATCAATGAGGGAGTATGATATACGAATTTTATGACAATTTTGTTCCTAAATTTGTAAAGGCTAACATAACATAGTACGTGGTTTTCAGATGACAATTTTGTTTGAAATTTAAACAAAATTTTAGAAATATTTAAACTACAAAGACTTAATTGAAAATTTTAAAACAACAAGGATGAAATAGTATGCTGAGATTTCGGCCATACTTTAGCATCTGCAATGCTGCATTAATATTAATAATATTGCAAAAAGAATGTGGCATTATTAATTTTGAAATTTTTTCAGAATGCTCAGATGTTCCATTTGGTTTGGCTAATGAAGGTAGGTGCTTTCTTTACACCAACTGAGAAATAAGATCATTCCTTTTTCCAATTATAGCCGAAGCCCATCAATAACCATTTTTCGAAAATCAGCCCGCGCATCCAACAACAACCCAGTTCAGAAAAGCAGGCCCAAAGCCTCATTTCAGCCCAAGCAGTTTTCTAGCTCCCGACCCACTGCAAAAACCGCCATATACATACCCAACACAAACCCTACAAAAACCCTGAACCTTCTTTTCCTCTCTATTCAGCTCTCTCCCTCTACCGCTTTCTATGGGAAGAGGGTTTTGTCTTCAACGTATAAGATTTTCTTGGTCTTCAAGCCACCATTTCCCCTAATAAACCTCTCTAAAACCCCCCACATTTTTCCAAACCCACCCAGAAGCACCCAAACAAAAAGAAAAGAAGAACCCGAGGGTTTTAGGTTCAGAGGGTTTTAGGTTCATAGGGTTTTATTAGAAACCCGAATAGAAACGAGAGAAAGGAAGAAATGGCAAAGACATATGCATTAGGTCTTATCACAGCCGTAGCTGCCTCAGCCTCCTTATCAAAGACTCAGTGTGCTTATGCTGATGGCCCTTTCAACTTCTCACCCTTCTCTTCTCCTCCTTCCAATGCTTCCCAATCTTCTTCTTCTGAGCAATCTGCGCCGTCAATTTCACAGCCGCCGGCTGCGGATGCTGAGCCTCCTCCGAGGGTTCGCAATGATAATCCGAGAACAACTTCGGCAGGGTTTGATCCTGAGGCGCTGGAGCGGGGTGCCAAGGCTGTGGAAAAAATCGCAAAATCTCCAAATCCCAAGCAGGTTGGCAATTTAGGGGCTTTTTGTTTGTTTGTTTGCTTGATGTGTGTTTTTATTTTGATGCATCTATTGGATTTGGGGTTCCCGTGTGTGTTCATTGAATTCGCTGTGATGGGTCTCTGGGGGGCTTATATAAGGGGGCTCAATATTTGGGTTTGTTCTGCAGTTACTGGGATTTTGTTACTATTAGTTAGATTTTTTTCTTAAGCGGGACTTGGGGATATATGTTCTTCTTTTTTGACAGCTTCTTTCTTTTTGTGATTTGGTTGCTTGATAGAAATCGAGGGTTCTATTATTGATTTATTGCAAACAATATTGGCGCCTAGTTCCTATCTACATTCAGAAGTTCGGATGTACCAAAGGGAACCAATGGTTATTTGTGAACTGGTTTTTTGTGGAGGGAACCAATGGTTGCTCTTTATCGGTGTAGGTATTCGAACTTATGAAGAAGCAAGAAGAGACAAAGCTGGCTGAGTTGTCTGCAAAGGCTGCAGAGTATAAAGTACACCAAGCCCAAGCTGAAACTGTAAGATATTGTAATTATTTCCCCATTACCATGCTTTTAGATTAGTGATATCTCCTATAGCTCCGTAAAATTACAGAATGTGTTTTACCTAGCACCAATTTTTGCTGAAATCACCTACTTCATTTCCTGTCAGGAGAGACAAAGGGTCATCTATGATGAGAAGAAAAAACTAAGTCAGCATCAAGCACAAACAAAATCCCAAATGGCTCGTTATGAGGATGAATTGGCAAGGAAGAGGATGCAGGCATGCAGCCTTCAACTGTTTTGGATTTCACACACAAGTTGTTTTTACAGGAAATGAAGAATTTAATTTTTCAAATTTATCTCATTGATGTTCCTGCAGGCAGAAAATGAATACCACAGAGCAAGGAATCAAGAGCTTGTGAAAATGCAAGAAGAATCGTCGATTAGACAGGAGCAACTTAAACGTGCAATAGAAGAACAAATCCAAGCACAGCGTCGACAGACAGAGAGGGAGAAGGCTGAGATAGAACGTGAAACAATCAGAGTGAGGGCTATTGCAGAAGCAGAAGGGAGAGCCCATGAAGCAAAGCTAGCTGAAGAGGTTAACAGGCGAATTCTGATAGACCGTGCAAATGCTGAGAGAGAGAAATGGGTTGCTGCCATAAATACCACTTTTGATCACATTGGAGGTACTTTGCAGTTTATACTGCCATCTGATGGATAGAAAGATAAAAAACATGCCTTGTCACTTTATCTCAAGTGATGTTCTTTATGGTTTTTTTTTTTTCTTGAACCTAGTTGAATTCGAATCCCAGCCATACTCATTGGCTTGTGTATCTCTGCAATATACAGAATGTATCATACATTGTCATTTCGGATATTACCTCATAATAATGTGCCTTTTGTTTGATTCTTCTACCAACCAAGAAAAACAGGTTGATTCTTCTATCTGCCATTGTATGGTCATTAGAAGGTAGAACAAATGCAATTTAAAATGATTTTATTGCTAAAACATGTTGATGCAGTATGAGGTACCTTTTGCAGGGGGCTTGAAAGCCATTCTAACGGATCAGAATAAACTAGTTGTCGCTGTTGGGGGAGTGACAGCTCTAGCTGCAGGGGTATACACAACAAGGTGTGTGTTAAAATCTTAAAAGAATGTTTGAATGTACCGCAATTTTCCTTTTTCTATGTGTGGACTCACCTTAGAAATCCTAGGAGGCTATTTTTTGTTTTTCTTAGTCTTGGTCCATCTTGTCTTAATTAACTTTGTAGTTTTTTTTTGTTTTCCCTGTGGAAAAAGAAAAAGCTTTGCTGGCATTTTACACCATCTCTCTCCTGAGGCTAACTCTTCAGGACTTGGAGCACTAGAACAGTTATTTCCCTAAGTAGAGGCCTATGAACTGTTAAGTCCTAGCATTTATTTGTTTTTTCTGGTCTCATATTTGGCTCACAGAGATAGACTTGTATTCAAAATCTTACCAGGTTATAGGCTACCTTCTTAATATAACTTGTGTTGGACCTATTTATTACTTTGCCATTTGTTTTCCACAATGCTATAGCTTATGCAGGTTTCATTTCTCCAATGCAGAGAAGGTGCAAAGGTGATATGGAGCTATGTGGACCGAATATTAGGACAACCATCGCTGATCAGAGAGTCCTCCAAAGGGAAATACCCTTGGTCAGGATTATTCTCACGTTCCATGAGCACCCTGTCTCGCACTGCCAATAAAGATTATACAAAAAATGGGAATGGCTTTGGTGATGTTATTTTACACCCTTCACTTCAGAAAAAAATTAATCAGTTGGCTGCTGCAACTGCCAATACAAAATCTCATCAGGCGCCATTTAGAAACATGCTCTTCTATGGTCCTCCAGGAACAGGGAAAACAATGGCTGCTAGGGAGCTGGCTCATAGATCTGTATGAGATCTGACTCCTGTATTATTTTATGTCATTGTTTGTTTGAACTAGTTACATATATTCAGTTTTGATACCCATTCTGCTGGTGCATGGCTTATTGGCAAAGTAGGTTTTTGCTCTCAAGATGAAATAAAAGACTTAAGTGAATATACAGACTTAGGAACTATTATTATGATTTGCTTATTTAATATGTTTATATATTATGCTAAGATGATTTTTTATGTTTTGACTTTTGCTGCATTGTTTGTATCTTGAATGGAAAATTTGAGTGATTGAATGGACGTTTGTTCCATGCGTAAGTTGGTTCGGTGTATTTTCTCATCATACTGAGATGGTTTATGATCTGCCAACTTTTGCTTGATTATCATTCTTATTATAATCTTCACTCTCATATTTTTCTGATGTTTGGTTCCTTATGCCTTTAGGGATTGGATTATGCATTGATGACGGGAGGGGATGTTGCTCCACTTGGACCACAGGCTGTCACCAAGATACATCAGTTATTCGATTGGGCCAAAAAGTCACGGAGGGGTTTGTTGCTTTTCATTGATGAAGCTGATGCATTTTTGTGCGAGTAAGTCATGAGAATGATGTAATTTAGTTTTAGTCTTGTAGATGAGAACTTGAGTAGAATGATTCATAGCAAACTTTGAATGTGTTGAATAAACTTGCAGGCGGAACCAAACCTATATGAGTGAAGCTCAAAGAAGCGCACTCAATGCTCTCCTATTCCGCACTGGTGACCAGTCCAAGGACATAGTCCTTGCCCTTGCCACAAACCGTCCTGGAGATCTTGATTCAGCTGTGGCAGATCGTGTTGATGAAATGCTTGAATTCCCTTTGCCTGGGGAAGAGGAACGATTGAAGCTGCTAAAGCTGTATCTGGACAAGTACATAGCTCAGGCTCAATCAAGAAAATCTGGTTGGTTTCGTAATTTATTCAAAAGACAACAACAGAAGATAGAGGTGAAGGGGTTGACTGATGATATGCTAAGAGAAGCAGCGGCAAAGACTGATGGTTTTTCTGGGAGAGAAATAGCAAAATTGATGGCAAGCGTCCAAGCTGCTGTTTATGGGAGTGAGAATTGTGTGCTTGATCCAACCTTATTTCGAGAAGTTGTAGACTACAAAGTCGCTGAGCATCAACAGAGAAAAAAATTCGCAGCTACAGATAAAAAGATTAAAGGTAGCGTGTGATGGTGTCCAGTTAACTTCTATCATTATCTTTCTATTAAGTTAGTGAAGTGGCTAGAGAAAGGCTGACATGAAGAGGCCCCCGTGTCTTTTTCATTTTGGGCGGCATGACCACATACATGATATGATGCTATTCATTCTTTGCCCCCTATTACTGGAGGGGTTTTTGGTATTTCTCCTGTAAGGTTCTTTGAAAAATTGAATGCTGGTGATGGTTGACAAGGTCTTCATAGGCATATTCAATAGATTAGTTTATTGCACCAACAGAGTTGGATACTCATTTTCCATTTATACATATTAAACTTCTTTTGGGGTTCTATTTCTGTAATTCCAAAGTTAAGCCTGTATTGCTTAAACTAGGCCGATACCTTACATTAGACCACGGGATTGAAAACCGAGGTGCCTAAAATGCTTAGCAGCATGTAATGCGTAAATTATATACAAGAAACGTCATACGAAGAATGTGGGTATATATGCCAGCAGAACGCTGAAAAACTAACATGCAACTAACCTACTGTCAGCATTGAAATACAAATCAACCTAGTAGTATTGACTCATTGCTAGTGCTATACCATCAAGCATGACGTTCCAAAGGAAAAAAAAAAAAAAACAGAAGTAAAAAAATCATCAAGCATGAAAACAAGAAGCATGGACATTGACACATGGGATTTGGATAGGCTGGAAAAAAGGACAGAAGCCTTGGTGCTTGACAATTATGTTCAGCAAGGGCCCTGAATCAACAACATCCAAGAGCAATTTATCAATCTAATTCTAATATGAACACCCAAGACAATATCATTACAAATGCCAAACAGCTCGTCGTAACATCCAAAAATCAGGTAAGCAAACAAAGATGGCAAATGGAATACAGATATTCATTCATGCCTGAAGAATAACACGACCGTAAGGCATGTCAAATCCTTATTTTACTAAATTACGAAAAGCAAGTATTATCATTACACATTCAACTTGTTTATGAAACGGCTTCAATGAAGATATGACGGCGGGTATGAAACTTGCACATAGCCTTACTGAATTATCAGTTCCCCATTTCTAGTGGTGGTGATCCTGCACATATCGAAGACCGCAATACTTGCAGATGGCTGGCTCTTCCAGGTCAAGGCATATGAACTCAATTGGGTGCCCAAGTGCAGGATTGGTGTCTGCAACCAAACAGATATACCCAAATAAATTGTATCCCCTCTCTGGAAGGTTTATTGATCTGAACTTCCAGTATAATCCATAAATAGCTTCTCTCTGGCTAAATGCAAAAGAAACAAGGAGAGCAATGATACAACTAACCTCCTTCACATGCAACAATCCTGCCCTCAACCTTGATCGGTGGAACTTCATTGATCAACTCCATTGGAGACTTCTTGCTTGTATCCTATTAATAAAAAAGAAATAGTGAACTTCATTGACTTATGCCTTCTAATCAATAAATCAAGTGGGAATCAAATGGGCTTCTAACATTGGAACAAGACACCAAGAAAGAGAAAGCACACTGATGCACATAGGAAATTGACACTGTCGGACAACTTGTAGAAAAGGTCACACGTATCAACTTAGATTCTCTAACATAGAACACAGTCACTCCTCTAAAATTAAGCTGACAATATGAACAGCATTTGAACCAAAACAAAGTCTTCAAATCATCCATCAAAAATGCTGATTACTTCATCAATATTTCATTGAAATGCAAGATGCATACAACACTGTTACAAACTTACACTCGCTTCCTCAATGTACTCTAGTTGGCTTATGCTCATGGAAATTTGTGTTTTTTCCATTTCCTGCTAACTTCATTGCTGGGAGAGACTAGTCTAGTAATTCCATTGCAACGAAAATAAATAAGGTCATAAAAATAAAAAGGTTATTGTTCTAAAGCTTTGTGGTATTGCTAGAGGAAACTTAATTTAGCATTTATAGCGTGCAAGGGTTGTTCAGCAATCAAATTCTACGGTACAAATTACACTCGCCGAAATTCTGGGAAAGACCAATATGCATAGATGCTATTAAAATGGAGGCCAATCTATATCAGGCTGGAAGCATTTGAGAAAAGGGCAATTGTACTATGCAAGTTCGGAGTGAGTTTTGCATCAAGAACACGCAAAACCACACTATTGAACAAAGCCACTATCTTTATTATCTATTTACATATCCTCGCCCATAAGCTATGTTCTTTTTCAAACACAATTCTTTCTTTGTTTACTGCAGGATTATATTTGAGAAGAGAACAATAGATCCCCATGGTAGATGAATGTAAATCATTGTAATATATGATAAAATAAGAAGCAAAATTATGTTAATGTCGAAACAATTGGGTAAGCTTAGATGGGAACCTGCATCCATTTGGCGGTGTGGTTGCTGATTTGACTCCTAACGAGGCAAAAATTCCTGGTCCCCGTTGATCCCAATATTGACGATTTGATTAGGGTTTTCACCAGACTGGACGCCATTGCTGATTGCTCACACGCAGAGAGCCGAGAAAATGGAAGAGCTACAAATTAATCGGTTGACGGCTTAGAAAGTTAGAAGGCCCAAGTTTGCTGATTATAGTCCGTTTTGAAC
Source organism: Dryas octopetala (assembly GCF_963921425.1). Taxonomy (NCBI): domain Eukaryota; kingdom Viridiplantae; phylum Streptophyta; class Magnoliopsida; order Rosales; family Rosaceae; genus Dryas; species Dryas octopetala. The sequence goes on from NC_141368.1 coordinate 247,155, forward strand.
AGCAACTACATGGGCCTGAACTTCGAATCCCGCGCCAAACGACTTGACGTTTTTTATGGAATGTCGTTTTTCAAGTCCGCCTTGTCGCTTACAATGATGACACTGAATTATTGAAAGAGCCTAACTTCCATCCTGTTCTGTCTGTGGGTGTGAATACCTCTCCCATGTAAACCAATAACATAACAGAATATATGACCTCATTACAACGTTTCACGATTAGGCTTTGTAGAATCCAAGGACCCAAAAGCACCACCATTTCAGACCATCTCAACCAAAGCTTCACTACAAGTATTGTAAATTTGGATGATGCCCAACTCAATGTCGAAGCTCCCACTGGCCAAGACCCAGCAAAAATAATAGCAACCCAGTTGTCAAATTGCAGTACCTTGCTAGAATTGAACCAAATTTATGCCCATATAATCAGAACCCAGATGCTGCAAGTTTACCCCGCCCCATTTCACTGGAACAATATCATAAGGTCATACACTAGACAAGATGCTCATGCCAAGGCACTATTTGTTTACATTGCTATGTGTCGCGCTGGTGTTTTGCCTGATTGTTACACCCTCCCCATTATTTTAAAAGCCCTGTGTCAACTTTTTGCTGTGGAGGTTGGTAGGCAGCTTCATTCCGTTGCTCTAAGGCTGGGCCTTCACTCCAATGAGTACTGTGAGAGTGGCTTTATAAATTTGTATTCTAAGGCGGGAGAATTTGAAAATGCACGTAACATGTTTGAGCAAAACCCTGAAAGAAAGTTGGGTTCTTGGAATGCCATCATTGGAGGCCTTTCCCAAGGTGGGCGTGCCAAGGAAGCGATAGACACGTTCATGGAGCTCAGGAGATGTGGGTTCATGCCGGATGATGTGACCATGGTTAGTGTCACATCAGCTTGTGGTAGTCTAAGTGACTTAAACTTGGCTCTTCAGTTACATAAATGTGTTTACCAAGCCAAAAACGTAGATAAATCGGATATCTTGATGTTGAATTCGCTTGTAGATATGTATGGGAAATGTGGGAGAATGGACTTGGCTTATAGGGTGTTTTCAAGGATGGAGCAACGAAACGTGTCATCATGGACATCTATGATTGTGGGTTATGCGATGCATGGGCATGTGAATGAAGCACTTGAATGCTTCCGATGCATGAGAGAGGAAAGAGTGAGACCTAACCATGTGACCTTTGTTGGGGTACTCAGTGCGTGTGTTCATGGTGGAACTGTGCAAGAGGGAAGATTTTACTTTGACATGATGAAGAATACATACAGGATAATGCCCCGCCTGCAGCATTATGGATGCATGGTGGATCTTCTTGGCAGAGCGGGATTGCTTGAGGAGGCAAGGAAAATGGTGGAGGAGATGCCAATGAAGGCAAATTCTGTAGTCTGGGGTTGCCTGATGGGTGCCTGTGAGAAATATGGGAATGTGAAGATGGGGGAGTTGGTGGCTAAGCATTTGCAAGAATTAGAGCCTTGGAATGATGGGGCTTATGTGGTTTTATCTAATATCTATGCCAGTAGAGGTTTATGGAAAGAGGTTGAGAGGGTAAGATTGATTATGCATCGAATAAGACTTGCTAAGATTCCGGGTTATAGCTTGGCAACAAGTGCACATTAGATCCTTGTACCATATCATCATAAACGTGATTGGCATTTTACAAGAATGAGCTAATAAAACAATTGATATTATTTGTGGTAAATGCAATTCTTTTTATGCATCAGTGGCTGCACAATGTTTCCAAAGCGCTGTTGAAGCAACTTCATTTTTTTGGGTCAAGCACATATTGACAGAATTGATTAGAACATGATATTATTAGAATTAATCTTATGATATGATTCTAGATGGATGTGAGTCCATAAAATTCTGTTACAGGAAAGGGTGAAAAATCTTCTCATAAACGAAAACCATTCACAGCTTTCTACAATCATTTATAGTAAAAATATTTTGATTCAACACCCAAAGGGAATGTTCTGTACATGTTCCCGACTTGGCCAAGCTGCTTCAGCAATTATTTTTCAACTAAGGTTTTGGTAAGATCACCACAAAGTGGTATGCCCTAATGAACATGAACTTTTGTACAATCAAGCTGTAATGTCAGCACCAAAGAATTATCAGTGTTGTGATATATGCTTCATCTGTGTTGACGATTTCCTGGAAGGCTGGAAGCTATTAGTTATCACAATACAGGCATGAGGGATGGGTAATGCCATACTGGTGTTACGACTTCAATATCCATTAATTGGCCATGATTTCATGCCAATAGAAACCCTCCGTGTGACATACTTGCCCTTCCAGCATTTGCCGAGCCTCTAATCATTGAACATAAAGCCATTTCACGTTCAACAGATTTCTTCAGCCACTAATTTCAGGTCTTAAGCAACTGATGAGATTTTTTTCCCACTCAATCAATGGAGGACTAGAAAGACAAGCCTCAACCCACCATCATGCTACTGCTAGCATGCAACCTCGTAATGTTTGTTCATCATTCACCTTCTAGATATATATTCAGCATCTCTCAAAAATTCAATTCCTGGTACAACTGAGGTATGCACAGTTTGCCATCGGCATGCAATTACTATAGATTATTCTATCCCTCTGCTTTGTCGTCAGTCACACAATGGCCCATCACTAAGTTCTGAAATATTTATGGGGCTTTTAGCTTGGATCCAACTTCCAGGTTCTCCAGAAATGAAATCCCCAAACTACTCATAGAATGCAAAACAGTTTCAGCTTTTAGTTCCTTCCCTACAGATTTATAAAAATGCACTGCTGCACTCAAAATAAACTTGTCTGTCTCTACAGACTCACTTATCTGTTCAAAAAACTTAATGCCTTCTTCCACATGTCCATAGTCCATGTAACCTCTCAGCATAGTCCGATAACATGCCACGTCAGGGTTTAAACCAGCTGCAAGTAGTTCCTCATAAACCCTTTCTGCTTCCCCTATCAATCCCATTTTGGCAAAAGCAGAGAGTATGAGGTTAAAATGTGCACAGGAAGGATAGATACCGCTTTCCTTCATAGACTTAATAGTTTCCTCTGCTTCCGAGTATTTCAGACTCTCTGTGTAAGATCGAACTAGGGATAGGTAGGTGAAGGAGTCAGGTGAGCAACCATCTCGCTGCATGGCTTGGAATAATTCATCCGCTTCTTGATAAAGTCCTCCAGCAGCATATACATTGATCATTATATTGTAACTGACCTGATTTTCACAGAAAGACAACGGATTACACTTTTATAGTAGAAATGTATTATTTTCTGTAGTAAAAAAGTGTTTAGGTGGCCAAAAATAATATAAAACCAATGTTGGCAAGGAGCATAATATATATGATCTCTGCATTTACAAAAAAAGGGTGGTCCTATGCAGGAGGCTCCTGCCAATGTGGAGTCTGGCGAGGACAAGATGTCCACAGCCATACCCCTGTTTCTACAATTTGAATCCGCATCCACCAGGTTTTTTGGGATAGCCATACCGTTCCAGTAAGGTGTGCCCTCATGAATCTGATTATTATATTAAGTAATTAGTATATTTATATCTCTCTTCAACATAATCTCACAAGGTTCAGCAATTATGTATACCATCCCAGGTCTTATCCCTTCTTCCCGCATTTTGGTGAATAGCATGGATGCTTCATGCCTTTTGCCTACAAAACAGACACATTGAAGTTATGGTGATTTCCAAATTACAAGCAATGAAGAAATTTGTTACCTGAAGAGTCTACAAGATATCCACTATAAGGAAATGAAGTAACCCTGCCATGCACAGGTATAAATGCAAATGAAATATATTTTTGCTAAATACAGCATTCAGCATTATAAAACAATCCAACTTATTTAGCAATTAGCATATTGTCAAGAGTGGCCATATACGAGATACAGCAATGCTTCATAAAATCATAGATGCTCTTTGTTACAATGAACTATGCCAACATAGCAAAATTGATATCATCCTAATTCAAGTGCGGTGAAATTTTATGTAACAATGTTTAGAATTGTTTTCTCAATGGAGGTGGAATCAGAACAATACCAGCTTTCCCATAGTAGCTAATCAGATTTGTATATGCCTTCTCATCCAGAGACAAACCCAAGCTGCGAGCTGTATTGAACATCTCTATAGCCCTATCAAGCTTTCGACCCCGTCCATAAACACTACAACCATAGTTCACCAATACGAACAGCATTCAATATATCTTTTCATTTTGAAGAGGTTGTGGCGGGTGGGGGGAGGAGAGGCGGTGTTTGAGTTACTTATTTTACAAACAGGCAAAAGTCTATCAAGCTATTACCTGATCATGGTGTTATATGTCTGAATTGATGGATCAACCCCCTCAGAAAGCATACACTCATAGATACTGGATGCAAAATGCAATCTACCTGCAGCATGAAATTTACCAAGTTATTTCAAGTCTTCTTCTACTCAAGTGTATTCACTAAATAATTGAAGTGGCCCTTATCAACCTGCTCCCAGCATAGCCTTAATAAAGGTATTGTATGCCACGGTATCGAGGTCCATGTGGTGTTCAAGGCTTTTGCGGATAACATTCTCTGCTTCTTGATGTTTTCCTGGAGACGAGTTCTTATTATAATCAACATTGGTGCAAAGAGAATTAAGAAATAAAACCATTCATATTTTTCAGTTCACAATGATGGCTGTGGCTTTGTGAGTGCAATTGAGATATGGTGTTGTATTGGCTTCTGAATAAACGAAAGCTATTTGGGGAAATTAAAAGTTTGGTGAAAAATAATTCTTTTAATAGGATGGTGACAAGTGATATAACATCTTTATAATTGGTTGCTCTATTATTTGATAATCTATATTCTTTGCTAGTCTGATTAAAATTTCCAAACTCATACCGCTATTCGTCATAGCATTGACAACTATGCTTATGCCAACAGCATCCAGATCATGCCCTTCCTCTGTAAGTTGTTTGTAAAGTGAGTATGCCTCCTGTGGTTTACCACATTTAGCATATGCATCAAGCATTGAGTTACATAGAAACTTTCCAGCTTGAGGAGAATCTGCAAATTCTGCAAATATTTCCTGGGCCTTTTTCAGCTTGTGTTTCTTCCCATATAAATTAATCAAAGAAGCAACTGTGGCATCATCTACTCTGCGGCCAAGCTTGACCAATTGATTGATAAGAGTTTCTGCTTTAAATGCATCACCTGCATGAAAATTGATGTCAAGCTTGTTCAGTTTCTTCAGAACCAGGATTAAGAATATTACACAAATTTACACAGACGTGACTTGCATAAATAAGTGTTATGTTTTGCTGAAAAATTGGTGAAATGTAAGTTCCTTGCCTTCTCTAATAAAGTTCTTAATGAGCTGACTAGCAATTGGCAAGCTACCAGAAGTCTCAAGCAATGATGCTAAAACCTTTTCTGTCTTAGTGATATTGCCATCTGCCAGATAGAGACTGAGCACCAATCCAAGGGCCACAGGGTCAGGCTGGTCAAAGGTCACCAATTTGCCTTCAAGCCGGTCATCTTCCTTGTGTTCACACATAGCCCTACATATTGTTTGACTGAACCTACTACCTTTGAATGATTTACTTGTACCCAACTCTTGGATCAACTGTTGAGTATCTCTAAGCATTCCCTCCTTGCAATATACTCTCATAACTGTCCTGAAAAGCTCCTCGTCAAAATCCACCCGGTCTCTTCTTATCTGGGCAATAAAATCCTTGGCCTTTTCCATTAAGTCTAGTCTAACATACAAATTGAGCATATCACTACAAGAGCCTGCATCAGGGAGTCCAGTCTTGGATAGAGCCAGAAATGTTACTTCAGCAGAATTCAGATCTTCCTTCATAACATAACACTGCAACAAGACAATATAAGCAAATCTGGATAACCAAAAATTGCTTCCAGACTTCATCAGTTCAACAACTTCTAAAGCTTTCTCATAATTCCCTGAATTGAGATGGACTTGTGCCATTGATAAATACGTTTTCTCATCACTGAGTAGACCCAGCTGCTGCATCTCTTCAAATGCTTTCTGAGCATCCTCATAAAGACCAAGTTTTCCATATATTCTAATGAGCAAACCATAGATGACTTCATCTGCCGCAATTTTCTTACTTTCCATTTCTGAAAATAGAGAAAGGGCTTTAGAATAATCCTCCTTCTTGTAATACAATGTGAGAAGTGAAGCGCAGGTGTAGTTGCTTGGAACTATTCCCCGAGATCGCATGTCTTCATATAGTCTTAGTGCTTGGTCGTAGTTGCCATTTTTGTTGCTTAAACTGATAAGCATACTATAAGTTGCCTCCTCAGGATCAAATCCAGCATTCTTCAAGTGATTAAAATTCTTGAGAGCCTCCTCATTGAGGCCTTGTTTGACAAGTGAGGCAATGACTACAGTATAAGTAAATTTATTAGGGATCACTCCTTTATCCACCATCTGCCTCCAAAGCTGTAGGACATTTGGATGGAGTGATTTCTTCTGCAAGGAGGACAACATGAAATTATAAACTGCAACAGAAAGTGTAATCCTTCTTTGTTCGACCGCGGAATAAAAGGCGAGCATAGCCTTGTGACGTCCCCATCTGGCATATGTACAGAGCATGGTACCACAAGCAACTTCATCAGGTTCGCATCCAGCTTCGAGCATCTCCAAGAAGGTCTGCTCAGCCAGCTTGATCATCCCAACTTGGCCATATGTGCGCAAAACGATTGTGTAGACAATAACATTTGGGCGGTAGCTTAACTGTTTAAGCACAAGGTGTATCATTACGCTACACAGTATTAATACCCATAGTAAGGAAGAAAGCAACACAATTGGAAAGGAGTAAAAGCTAGGCAACCTGCAATTTCATCCAAGAAAATAAGTCCCTGACTTGCCTCCAGCCCTTCTGCTCCTTGAGCACGACACACATTTCTCTGAAGCTGAGCTTGCCAACAAAGGATGCCATGACGGTTCTGATGTCGTAGCCTCCCTCAGGCTTCTCGGAGAGAGCCCTCACTTTCTTAATGGCGGCGACGACGTGGCGTCCGTAGAGGTGGCCGTTCCTGTCATCTTGCAAATAGCGGACCATCTGCTCGGGGGTCCTCTTAATCCACTTAGGGGTGTGGGCGCGGGGGCCCTGGTTCCTGCGCAAGGCGCTGAGGTAGTGGGCCTTGGCCTTGATTATGCGGCGGGCGTTGTCGTCGGAGAGAGGCTTCTTGGGGTTCTTGGACTTGGGCTTGGGCCTGTCGGGGTTGCCGTCGCTCAGAGACCAGGGGTCTGGGGTCGCGGAGGACCGGATGCGGATGTGGATGTGGATGGGCCTCTTTGAGGTGGTGTGGGAAGGGAGCAGGGGACGTGGAGTGGTAGTGCACAGGAAGGAGGAGTTGAGTGACTCCATTTCACTTTAGTACTTTACCAATTCCCAATTCCCACCACCACCACCAGACAAGTGCCTGCTGCTGCTGGAGACTGGACTTAGTTACTACTTTGTAGTCACTCCCAGAAGAAGCAAAACCACCGTTTAGTGTTCTTATACTGTAGAGACGCGGATAACATCGGCTAGTAATATCATTACTCCTTTGTTTCTCTCTTTCGTTATATGACCAGTTGACTACCTACCTGAACCTCTTTAAGGGTTCATCTAAGACACTTCTTAAGGGACAACACGTTTAATGAATTATAAATTATAAATGTTATAATTTGTAGCAAATCCAACCATTTAATGTGTGGTGTTTCACTTGTTCCTCATTTAAGTCCCTTGGATGTGAAGATTCCTACTTATTAACAAACCTCGACCATAAAAGGACATGTCCGTAATATGCAATGTGCTCGTGGGTGAAACATGTTTTGTGAAACAAGATTATACATACTACCAACCAACGCTGATAACTTATAAGTTCATAATACAGAATCTGTCGAATTAATTCTATCATTCTATTTGTAGTTGGACAATCCTCTACAGATTACATATCACTTTGACTTCTAGTACAATGCTGGCCTAAAAGCAGTTAACAAAAATAAACAAAAAACAAAAAGAATGGAAGATTACAATAGCACATAATGGGCATGCAAAGAGCCAACCCTCCAAAGTATCAAAGCAATTAAGACTCATCTGCTAATAACCTAAACTACATCCAACTTAGCACGAAATCTAACGAGGATAATTACGAGGGACCTATTCACTTCCGGAAAACCACTCCACAATATACAGGTGCTCATATTGTTGCCCATGGCCCGATAATTAAGCTTCAAATTGCTTATCAATGCTCATGCTTGACACGTGCTTTTAGTATTCCGGGAATAGGTGGCGAGGTGGGAGGCCTAACAGGTGTGCTTGTCATTGTGGGAACAGGAATCTGCGGCTGATACATGCCTGACATGCTAGAACCTTCGCCTCCATCTGCAGTAAAATTTTGTGTCACATCATCACCCTGCGGCCTTTCACAAAATTTCATTGCCTTCAAAACATAATTATCATCATGGAGCTCAAATGGGGTGCTGCAAAAAGAAGACCAACCAAAATCAAAAGATCAGAAAAGATTGATTAAAGAAATCACGACTCAAAAAACTTCTTAGTAAGTTATTACGCAGTGTTGATCCCATTAACATCACTTTGGACTGAAGTACCATAATACTGGTGGCAACTATCTCTACATGTGCCCCCAGCAGAAAATGGTATATAGATGTTACCACCAACTATCATGTCACTCTGTCTGAGATAATATGAGAACAAGCTCAGAGGGCTTCCTTACCTATTGAAGTCAAAATGCACCAGCTGCATATCTTTCTGATATTTCCACCTCAACAGTTGCATGAGGGCGAGTCTATCCACATGTCATGGGTTAAAAAAGAAAATAAGAAAATAAGAGGCATGAAAAGGCAACTAGACCATCTAGGGGTCACTTCACATATCTCCAGGAAAAAGTTTTAACAAGGAAAAAGAAAAAGAAAAAAATACTGATACAACCTTCTAAACATCTAGGAAAATAAGGGTACATTCAATTTCCCAGGTATTAGTTTGATAACTGGAGTTGTGAAAGAAAACATACATCCAATTTCCCAAGAATCTGAAAACAATAAACTTACCAAAAAGGAGTTCTGAAAGAAATTTAGTCAAGTAAAGCTGATCATATGCTTGTTATTATACACAAACAGGTACCGGAAAAAAAAATTATATAGAAAGGGGTAGAAATGCAGCTGTTATAGTTTGTACATAATAAAAAAATTAAGCCTAACTCATATCAAGAAGGTATACATGTCTCGTATCACGAATCACACATAATTTATATCAAGTCAAGCTAAGTAACAAGTGTCACCAGGCACCAAACAAATCATACCAAGACTTCAAATAAAAACCATGGTGTTTTTATGCATCATAAAATGTATTGTATTTCTAATCTATTTCTCAGAATGCATAAAGTCATTATACAAGGGAGACATTGAGAAGAAAACTTACCTGCACAAGAATAAAAGGTAAAGACACACCCCCACTAGGAGCATCCCCAGAGCAGTATAATTGCTCATTGCGTTGTATCAGGTTTTGAAGACCTACATACTGATAAAAGAGATAAGAAGTTAGTACGTCCAGACACTGATCATGAACATGATTGAGTAATGGTATCATGCTCGGATATTTTTCCCTTGAGCTAATATCAGTTTAATAATAATAATAAATAATTATAGTCCTCAACCAAGCACATGCAAAAACCTAAACTGAGAAAAAAGTTATGAAGCATGAAATAATAGACAATAGCCATTCATACTTGTTCCTCCAGTTCTTGCAGATACAAAGCTTTCTTTTCAATCCTAGTCCTCAGTCCCATACGCTCAGTCTGCATTTAATACATGTAACCAGTCATGCAAGCTCAAATTTGATCTAGGACAGTCAACAGTAACCATCCACTTGATACACAAGACATAAAATATAGACTGCAATCAGACCTTCAATTCTTCAATATCACTCAGGCTTGTACGAGGTAGACCCTTCCATTGTATTTCTTTTTTATCCTTGGATATAATATCCATTGGCATTAGAACATTCAGGGCATCATATACCCTTCGCCTGATGTTTTTCTCATCATATTTTTGCTGCCAAATAAAAATACAACCCAGAGAAAATGGATTACATAAGCAAGTTCCATTCCACTTTAGCCAAGAAGATTGCAGATAGAAATGCACAGATGGAAAACAGGTTTATTGGCCTGGTTATCGAACCTGATCAGGGACGTAACACCATTGCTAGGGTCAGCAAACTCTGCTACAAGTTCATCTGCAACCTGGAAAGTACTTTAAACTCTTAGATTTAAGACTATGTTTAAAAGAACATTGGTAGACTATCGACACTGCAATAAGAAAAGAGTAATAAATGTGAATCTTGGAAAACATTGTTTTGTGATCTGTTACATTTAAACCACATTGCAACACTCTTAGTGTCAACCCCATAAGTGCTGCCTAATGAGTCCCCTTGCTCCACCAAATTTCTCACCATAATCCCAAAACAGGCATTTGATGAATTACCTTCTCCCACAAAAACAGCATGATAAGTAGTTATTCACTTTAAATGATGGTGACACTTAAAAGTGAGCTGTGACGTTATACCGCCCTCCATAGCAACAAGTCATGCCTTATGCCTTTGAACTCAAGGACTTCAAAATACCGCTCAAAAAGGATGCTGTCACATTTATAACTATGGAGAAAGGACCACCTCAGCAATTAGCGGAGTAACACTAAAAGCAGTGGCCCGTGATTACCCTTCTTTACTACCAAATGTAACATATCATATGGTCACTCAATGACTACAATTGAAATTTGTTCCTTACTGCATGCCTAGATCAACCTACTCAGAAACCTTTAAATCAAGATACAGATGAACTTAATTAATTATCAAGATGAACAAGATGTTTCTAACTTCTAAGTAGTATAAAAGAAACGAATTGTCAAATACCAAGGAAATCCAGCTTTAGTATGCACACATCCACATACAAACAACAAACATTGAGGGCAAACAAATGCACCCTGATATAATAAATAGTTATAGAAAGGAGTAACTGCCTCATAAGATAAACATTAGAACTTGGAATAACATCAATAAAAAAATAATAATAAAAATGATTTCAAGAAAGCACCTAACCTCATTATAAGTGGTTCTTCCCTTGCTCTCCACTTTCTCGCACACTGAACACAAAACAACAAAAAATCAACATAAAATCAGAGAGTAAGTAAAGGTGTGAACTAAACTACAACAATGTTCACACAAGCCAGAAGATAAGTAAGTTGAGCATGTAAAAACTAAAGGTTGAGTGTCTCGGAATCCATATATTGAATGCAATGTTCACTTAAACACAATTCATAAATTGTTAGGATAAACCACCTTTTTGGAAGGCAAAATGCAATGTAAATGGAAATAAGACAGACAGCAATCAATCAAATACCTTTCATGCTAAATTGGCGCAGTCCTCTACCACTCTTATCGCCTCCTACAGCCCATTGCCCTCTCTTCTTCTTCTTGCTACTGTTTAAAGATTAAACCAACAATCATAAGTGTAGACAATTACGAATAAAAAGGTTCAGTGAAACCATAATTTAGTATCATAAAGTAGAGTGTTAACGGTTAACTCAATATATTGGTGAGTAAGACAGAGTAAGAACGTTCAAATCAAACAATGTGGATACATATTAGGTGCATATAGATATGCATATAAACAGAGGACTCAAATCAAGAATTTTCACATCACCCATCTATAGATATAACCCAAATTGTCACAAACAAGAAAAACTAATTTTATGTGGAAATAATACATGGGTGAATTTGTTTCCGTGCCCTAAGCCCTGAAGCAGAAGAAAGCGAAAATCAAAAGCAGCAAAAGCTAAAGAAGGGAATTAGGGAAGAAAGGACTTACGCAACGGCGCCTTGGGAGCCAGCATCATCGCCATGAATGTCGGGATGGTTCAATCTGAGAAAATTGTTGTCGCCGGCGGGTGTGGCCATGGTCTGCTCACTGCGGCTAGAGGGCTACCCCACGCTGCCGCTCATCGACACCGACTGACCGGGCACGTCGTCCTCCTCCTCTCCTCGGCTTAGTTGCTGGGACCTTGTCCCCATCAATCCTAAATCTTGCTTCAAATTCTCCTCAACTTGATTCTCGTTGGAAATCACAATTCACAATTCGCCTGCTTGATTCTTCAACCTCTTACAAGTTTACAGCAACACAAACAAAGTGAATTCAATCAGTCCCAGTCCTTAGATACCTTCTAGGCTCCCCAAACTTCCAAACCGCATGCCCGACTAGTATAAATATTTTTCCTTTTCCCCCCCTATTATTTAACAATTATTTTTTTATTATTAAAAATTAAAAATTAAAAAAGGTTGAAAATTCAATAGAAAATTAGGATTAAATACCTAATTCTAATAATCTTTTAGAAAAGCAGTAAGACCCAATAGTTTTTTAGATGAGCTACTAACTTTCATAAAACCTTTTAGATTAGGTACCAAAACTACTTTTCAGCATGACCTGTTTCTTTTGGGCTTCTTTTATTTTCCTTTTTTGTCCTTGGCCCATATATGGCTTCATTTCAGCTGCTAATCATATTTGAGCGTGGAAATTAACAAACGAATCCCTAAACCCAAATGACGCAAACAAAACAATCCTCTTGACGATTTGCTTCAATTTCTTGGCAATCTGCATCAATTTTGTCTGGTTTCTCAACAATTCTTTCAATTTCTGGTAATATGCTTATGTTTCTTTGAATTTCTTAGCCAATTATAGTTTTTTTTCCAATTCCTGCAAATTTTCTCGTTATCCAAACAACACTCCAAGACAAATCTGTATTAATTCTCTCTCTCTCTCTCTCTCTCTCTCTCTCTCTCTCTCTCTCCATGAGCGCACCGTTTGGAGGTCCAATTGCGTCAAACCTCAGTGCCGCAGGAGGAGCCTAGCCTAACAACAGTGAACGACAAATAGCGTCGGCGAAGCACTTCGTGCTCAAGTTCAGTAACCCTAATCTTCGTGCTTCAAGTTTTGTATATTGTTTAATTTTGGAGTTTAGGCTCGGCTATGTTTTTGCTTTTTCTTTTTTTGTATTTGATTTGATTTTTATTTCTCATTATGTATGTGATTGTTCCGTTGTTGTGGTTTCTACATTTGAGTTTTAATTATTTTGAAATTGTGGAGCTCAGTCACAGCTTCTATTCATGAAATTGTGGAGCTTAGTCACAGCTTCTTACCTAATATTAATTGGGTCATGTAGTTGGAAATTTTTTTCATTTTGAGAATGTTTGGTGCAATTTTATTTACGGTGACATTTGTTTCAAGTGAGCCAATGCCTCCTGAGTTCTCACGTGCTATTAAATTTGGAAATGCCACTTACAATCTTTACAGTCATAGCATTCTTCATTTAGGCTTGAAGTTCATAACTAGTTTGATATTGGTCACAATTTCAGATTTTGTTAATTGGTTGTTATATGAGTTTTGGGGGTGGTTTAGGTGCACTATCTATAGTTTTCATGTTGGACTTTAGGGTCTATCTTTTGGGAGTCTAAACTTATCTCTTTCCATATCTGTCACACTTTAGATTTAGTTATGACTGTAGGACAATCACAACTTCAAATGCAGTTGTGACTACCAAACAGTCACAACTGAGTTGGATAGTCACAATTTAGTTGTGACTGTCACGGTTAATTTTTGATTATTTTTAGGTGTGGTGTATTAATCCGTTAGATTTTTTTATTTTGCTTTTCCTTTTTGAATCCTTTATGTATGAATTGGTAGGCAAATGCATGTCCCACATCACAACTAAATTATGACAGTCACAACTTAGATTTAAGATGACATCTTCTAGATGGAAGCAAAGATAGAAATGAATTTCAAATTATTTCTGCTTGACAGTCACAGGTTTAATTTCCTCCTTAAGAGGGTATATGTTTAATGCAAATTTCCTTTTTATGTTAGCTTTTATGTTAAACATCTAGGTGTTTTATGTTAAAATTATCTTTTTATGAATATCATTTACAACTTCAAATTTTGTTAATTGGTTGCTATATGAATTTTGGGGGTGCTTTAGGTGCATTGTCTTTAGTTTTCATGTTAGAGTTTAAGGTTTTTTTTTCGGCCCTGAGAGTCACACTTAGATTTAATTGTGAGAGTCACATTTTCAAATCAGTCACAACTAAATCTAAAGACAGTCACAACTTAATTGTGATAGTCACAACTTTAGATTTAGTTGTAACTAATTAGATTAATTATTTTTTAAAAAAAATATGACAATATAGTATAAATTAGGCTTAAAGCAATAATTTTACACAGTAGTTGACTTAGTATAGTGGTGGGAGATGTTGTATTCCTCTTATTCAAGAGGGGTTTGAATCCCCTTTATGTCAAATGTTAATTTATCTTTTTTGTGTAATGAGTATAGCTTGGCCGGAAGAAGGTGGCCGGAGGTCGACCGGAAGACAGTGGCCGGAGGACGGCCGGAAGACGGTGGTCGGAGGTTGGCCGGAGGTCAGTCATGTTGCTGATGAGGGAAGGGTAGATTTGTACTTTTTCACAATGGCATAACAAGTAAATATAGAACTGTTAGGTTTGACTATTCAACTAGTATCTAATCTAAAATGATATTTAATTTTGGTATGTAAACTAAAAAGTTATTGAAATTTAGTAGTTAAAATCAATGGACCTAAAATTCAATGCTTAATTTTCAGTAATTTACTCACCAGTCAGTCACTAATCAAAAAAATAATAATACGAATAATAATAATATTCGTACTCTTTTACCAAAAGAAAACCTGTAGTAGTAGTTAGTACCTAGTACGAGACTACGAGATACTACTATACTAGATAAGAAAAGAATATCTAATACTCTCACAAAAAAAAAGAATATCTAATACTGAAAGGAAAAAGAAAAAAAAAAAAAAAAAGAGAAAAAGAGTAACCGATAGTCTGGACTCTGGACACTGGAGGGTACCCGCCGCGAATTAAAGAGCTCAAGACATTAATAAACATAACTGAAACGACAGCGTAACTGAAAACCTATCGATGGCTGGGTCCACGTCGACCGGCGGCAGTGGTTCCTCGAATCCTCCGAAAATCCTACTAGCAAAGCCGGGACTGGTGACGGGCACTCCAGTGGCCGGTAAATTCGGGCGCGGCGGGGGTGGAGATGAGTATACGGCGTCGCTTCGGTCCCGTCTCCCTTCTATCGGATCCCTAAACCTTCTCTCTGATTCCTGGGAGTTCCACATCGACCGGTTCCTCCCGGTAACACTCAGTCTCTCACTTAGAAAGTTGGTTTTTGTTTATTATTTTGGTGTTGAATTGTGAGGAGTTAGTTGTAACTAAAATTGCAGTTTTTGACTGACAACACTGAGTTTACGGTGGTGGGAGTGATTGGTCCGCCTGGGGTGGGCAAGTCCACCATTATGAACGAGCTTTATGGCTTTGATGCCACCTCACCTGGTCAGTGACTCACTGCTCACTTCTCCATCTAATACATGGTGTCTTTGTTTTCATAAATTGATTGAACAAATTACAGGAATGCTACCCCCATTTGCTATAGAGACAGAAGAGGGTAAAGCAATGGCAAGGCATTGTAGCATGGGCATTGAACCCAGGGTTTCTGCTGAACGCATTATACTTCTTGATACCCAGGTTTTACTTTACCTTTTTATGGTTGTTTTTCTCTTTTGAATCCACCGTTGTATTCATGTATGAATTACTGAGTATGATAAAGTCTCCTTTTTTTCACTGGCAGCCTGTTTTTAGTCCTTCTGTTTTGGCTGAGATGATGAGACCCGATGGCTCATCCACCATTCCTGTTCTAACTGCTGAATCTTTATCTGCTGAGTTAGCTCATGAAGTTATGGGTATTCAGGTAACTACAAAGAGAAAATAATAGATACTATTGACTGTTTTGGTTATAGGATGTTTCATCCGCTTATCCTTTTCTCTGGGTGCTGCAAGGAATTCTTCTAGCTTGGTGTTCTTCTCACCTCCATCTGTCACATTTTGCTGGTTCTATCAGAAGGAGTTCATGATCATAATATGTGGCGTTTAATGTCAACGGTATTTCTCTCATCTTCATTATTACTTGTAACATTTTCGATTCGACACCCATGTCCCTCACACCTATAAATTGTCTGTTGTTCTTCAGTTTTTCTTATTTGCTTTAATTATCAGAAATTTCATTAAATTCTTGCACTGTACATTCCCTTCTGAGTCCTAGGGTATGCAAACATCATGGAATTTGTGCTCTGTATGTAAAAGGAGAGTGTTAAGGCTTTGAGCCATCTTGATTACACTTTTACAAACAACTTACTTAAAGATGTTAAATGCCATATTTATCTGGCTGCAGGTTGACCTATTGAAACATGGCATACCTGATCCATCTTCATTAACCCTTTCCCATTCTCAAAGCTCCAATATAGGACCTGAAAAAGATAGCAGAGATAAAGCTCATGAAGGTGGAGAATATATGGCTGCACCAGTTTTTGTGCACACAAAGTGAGTAAACTTTAAATGGTGTTCCTCTTATATTAATGTGACAACATAATAACAGAAAAGGAAACTCATGTATTTATTGTGTTCTGACCATCAATAGACTGCGCGATCATGATCTTGGTCCCCATAATATTGTGCAACTGAGGAAGGCACTAGGACAATATGTCAGCACCTCTTCTTTCATGAGAGTGAAAGATGGAAATATGTCTAAAGAGCATCCTTTCACTTCTTTGGCTCCGGGTACTCAAAGTCATGATCCAGATTCTCTAGTGCCAAATTTGTTTGTAATCCCAATAAAGAGTAAAGATGACTCCCCAAGAGATCAGTATGAAAGTTATACCTCTATGCTATGGAAATTGCGAGATCAGGTCTCTCTCTCTCTCCCTCCCTCCCCATATGCAGTTTTCTGGATCTACAATTTTATTCAGGAGAGTTGAATGCAGTCCAGAATACATATTGTTAAGCACCTTAATGAAAATTTTCCTCTCTTTAATTCAGGTTTTATCTATGAATTCTCCTTCTTTTGGGAGGACTGTGACTGAGCGTGACTGGTTGAAGAATTCTGCCAAGATATGGGAATTGGTGAAGAACTCTCCGATCATTGCAGAATACAGCAGAACACTTCAAAGTTCTGGTATGTTCAGAAGATAGACAGCTCCAACGTCTTATTCCTGCCTCTGCTCAAGGATACAATGATCGTCCTGTCAATTATCTGGCCATAGGCTAGCATGTTCTATTATTCTAATACTCTTTCCTTTTGTTATTTCCTTTTACATTCATGTCTGGTTTAGCCCTTGACAATTGAAGGAAATTGGTACTGCAAGAATTATTCGAAGGTGATTTAGTTTGCTGGTGGCTTTATTTATTTATTATTTTTTTTTTTTATGTTTGGGTTTTGTGCTGTGGGAACCTCCCCTCTGGACAAAGAGAATTAGGCATGACCTGAAACTTAAAAGAGAGGGTATGATTTAATACCAAGCTGCTTGCTTGACTACCCATTCTTTTCAGGGAGGGCCATTAGCTTGATTGCCTGATGGAATGGTTTAAGAGCATAATTTTGCCTGTTGTTACCTTGGTCATTGGGAGAAATAAATTCTATCAATTTTCCTTTTTTACCTTGGTATTGTGGTAATTCCCTCATATCCTTCTAGTTTACAAGATTCCAATAGAAAGAAAGTCAAAGAGGAAGGGTTTCATGAAAGAGAGAGATAGAGGGGAGTAGAAACTTGAGACAAAAAATCTGGTAGCAATAGAATCCACTTCACTATGAGAGAACAATGTTCATTCATACTTCAATAACTTTTCCACGGGTAGAATTAGCCCCTTAACCCATTGTCTCTCTTTCCTGCTCTAGTGTTCTATCAACAAAGAAGGGGAAAGAATAATAATACATAAAAACTTGAATTGAATATTGCACCAAGCTGGAAAATTTCTGTTTAAAACTCATTTCCAATTAGAACAAATAGTACATGGGTCGAGTTAAAAGCGACATGTTTTCTCATCAGCCAGACAACTACTCTACCAACATTGCGTCCGCTGAAGCTTCGGCAGCACCAGGCTTAGAAGAATTTCCTTTGTTCTTGCCTGTTCATTGAGAAAAACAAATACTTGAGCATTCACAAAGAAAGAACTTGGCATTGGCAAAATGAACATAACAACATATGACAAGTGAGAACAATGAAACTAACCTTTGCGCTTTAATTGTTTAAGCTTGAGGCCCTTCTTCATGGGAAACTTTGATTTAGTTTTCTTAGTGTCTTCAGATTCTTCTCCTCCTAAAAAGTAAAAACAAACTCACATCAGCTTCATGCCTTCAAATTAACATACCCACAAAAAGATATGTTTCCCAACACTACAAATATGCTTCTTTGTGCAATCCTTTCAATTAAACAAAAATAAGCTGAATAACAATGAATATTAAAGGATTAATTAATCGTGGGTTTGGAGTTTGATTATATAAGATAGCAATTATCGAGTATATATCCCAAAAACAGAGTAACAAATACTGAAAAAATAAAAGAAAAAAGATTATCAGAGAAAGTGAGAGAGAGAGAGAGGGAGGGGTACCATCAGCAGCAGCCATTTCTACATCTTGCATGGTTATTAGGCCCTTCTTGACAGCCTCGTTCTGCTCTCGGCGCCATTTTTTCAAGAGCTTGCGCTTGCGCTTGCCAGAGATAGAGAGGGGTTGAACCTTGTTCTTCAACTTCCCACTCTCTGGATCTCCGTGAATCCTTCTCTTCCTCTCTGCTTTCTGTGCTCTCTTCCTCTTCTGCACCTCATTGAACTTCGCCATCTCTTTCTCTCTCTCTTTCTCCCACTAAACCCTAGCCCCAACTCACTCTCCAATTAAACACCTCAACTTCTACGACTACGAGGGCTCATCTGGAATTGGGCCATCCTGGTAAGCCCAGCCCAAGGTAAAGACCAAGAGAATTTGCGGACCTAGACAAGTTAAAAGTTTGGGCAGATCATCACTTTATATCTATGATCTACCCCCACCCCCCAAAAAAAAAAAAATATTAAGAGAAGGGGCCTCTAAATTCAGACAAAAAATGGCTTAAAATACACAACAAAAAAATTAATTAATGCATTCTATTCTTAAAAAATTTCCATATACGTTAGTATTAACTCTCCTTAATTAATTATTTTTATTTCTTTAAAGCTTCAAAATCAAAAAATGAAAAAAAAAAAAATTAATAGAAGGGGGTGCTATCCCAACCCCATTGGATAATAATTAATATGTTTTTCGTGAAGGGACCACCGTAAATGCCTTGTGAAATGAAATTATTTGTTTTTAATAAAGTCCTTCAATAATAACATGTTTCTCAATTGCTTGATCAAACGTAGATGGTTCAGAAATATTTTCTTCCTTGTACATCTCAATCGTCCTTACATCTATTAGCTAACAAAATGGGGAATCCTCTTATTTAGGATCTTTAATAAAGAATTATATTATTTTTATAGTTTATTTTTGAAAAAGAAAAAGAAAAAGATGGTATGAGGCAGCCAGGCAGGCACCATCAGAAATTCTGAAGTCAAAACAAGAAAAGAAAAAAAATATTTGTTTCTCATATATATACCTATGAACTATATGAAAAATTATTGAGTGTATCTAATACACTTGGTGTAACCAATCTAACATATAAAGGAATTATTGGACGATATATTTATATTAATAAGATATAATATTAATAACATCCACTCATATTATGATACGTTTGATTGGTTACACCATGTGACAATGTATCAGATATACAGAATAATTTCTCGAATTGTATAATACATATAATAGACATAAAGACAATGGCCCCACATCCCTGCATATGAGAAAATGTACGGGGATATATGAACCAGATGCCTAATTAAGAGTCTAAGACCCTGTAGGGCCTGTACTAGGGAATAGGAGAACAAATCCTAAAGGCATTTGGCCTCAATTTCCTCCAGAGTCAGTCCCTTTGTCTCCGGTACAATGAAGAATATGAAAAGGAGAGATGCCACAGCTATTGCTCCAAATACATAAAACAAAATTCCAGCTCCCAGCAATGCCTGTAATCACAAATTCACAATTGAAAATTACAGTCACTCTGATTTAACCAAGGAAATTATTAATGGGGTTAATCCATTGGTAAGATATACAATTAAGGGAAGACAGACATGAACACTGTAATCGCGCATGCTTCCACGAATGAAGATGCTATATTTAAGAGTATATGTTTCTGTAATCTTGATTATTATCTTACGGATGACAGAACATACCCAAAGACGATTGAATAAGAAATTTCAAAATAACTATTGCTGGGAACATAACATGGCTGAAAATTTTAAGCACCTTTAGAGGGGAAAATGCAAATGTCACCAGTGCATTTGCAGCAAAATTCACAAGCACTGCTATACTGAGCCCTCGCCCTCTTAATCGTAAGGGGAAAATTTCTGATATCATTAACCAGCCAATGGGACCAAAGGATAGCTGCAAAATTAGTTTCATGAGTTCCATATTTTTTTGGTGCACAACTAAAAGATATCTAAAATAAGAAAATAGAACTTGTAAACTAAGAGGACCCAAATGGTATAAAATTCACCATAATCGCTTTAAGCAAATTTCTAACACACAATTAATTTAAATATTTCTCTAAGAAACAAAATTAGCATCATCACATAACCGCAGACATTCTGATTACCTGATAACACCCAACATACAACAGCAGTGCAATTACAGCCGCAACTGGTGCATTATCAAAGAAAAGATAATATGATCCCAAAAGGAATAAAGAGATGACCTGTCACATGAACAAAGTATATAAATCCCTCATGGTACTACAGCTTTGAAGATTGCTGATTTCTAAACTTTTAATTCAAGATTGAATCCATCATGATTTCATGATAGAGTAAGAAACAAGATTGAATCCAACAGAATGATCTCATGAGAAACATATTTAAGAAACAAGATTGAATCCATGCCTCATCCATTATCCTTCTTTGAGTAAGAAACAAGATTGAATCCAACAGAATGATCTCATGATTTTAAGAAACAAGCTGAAAACAAGAAAACAGCCGCTCCCTTGCAAATCTCAAAATCTTAACAAGAAAACAAAGAGAAAGAAATCCATCAACCAAAGAGGGGGCTTACCATCCCAGAAACACCTCCAAGTAGTAGAGGTCTCCTCCCAAGTCTATCAACAACAAGAACAGCTGCTCCAGTCATTATCAACTAAGACACCAAAAAAGCAAGTCAGACATATCTGTGAAAGACAGGTTTAGCAGGGGTAAAAAAAAAAAAAAAAAGAGGGGGACATAATGTGATTAATAATGGAGACATACATCTAAAATGGGAAAGAAAAACTGCTTCTGGAGCAAAAACGACATATAATTTGGAATCTACCTTGAAAAGACCAAGTAGAATTGAGACCCGTGTTGCATCAGATGCTTCAGAGAATCCTGCACTCTATCAAATTATTTGGGTTAGGATGAGAGACATTTCTTCTATGAAAACCACTGTAAGTGATAATCTCTTCATCAATGTCCCATCAGTACACTAGACCTAAATTAGCAGGGTACCTGAAAAATCGATGTAGCATAATACAGCACACTCGGCTGCCCTGTGATCTGTCATAACATAGATGCAATGTATAAGCCAAAGTTGGCAATTGATCACATCATATCATATTGCTTAACTAATTGAAACTACCTGTTGGAACAAGACTAATCCTCCACCAATCACAAGGGCTTTCAAGCATTTTCCATGAAACATCTCCCCCAATGTAGCTTCTTTCTCTTCACCAACATAAGAAAGCTCAGCCAGCATCTCATCTACTTGTGCAGGAGCTGAATCACCAATAGCCGGACCCCTAAGCCGGCACAAGCAACAGATTGCAGTCTTTTTTAAATCCGGCATTTTTCCTCTTCCCTGTATGGCACGTAGAAGGATCCATCTAGGCGATGCTGGTAGCCACCACATTCCAATTCCCATAATTACTGCCAAAGGGATACTAGCTCCATACATATAGCGCCAACCAGCAACTGTGTCGACTAAAAGGCTACCAACTCCATAACCCGCCTGCACAAATTTAAGGTGCTTACAAGTTGCAATTGCTGGCCTTCATGCAGGTAAAATATATACAAGATAATTAGATACAATAAAGAGGAGAACAACTGTAAACCAACTTTTAGTTGGCTTCTTTGCATGCCACAACATTAAAAAATTTCAGAGTCCTCAGATGCAATGTTGAAGCACTTACAACCATCCCAAGTACTATAAAGAACTCTTTAAGTGATATTAGTCGACCTCGTATTTGACTTGGACCGGTCTCAGCAATATACATTGGAGCAGCATGCATTGCCTAAAAAAAAGACTCCCAAGTATTATCTTTTATAATAATTTTTCTTTAGAAAAAAAAAAATGACAAAAATCAAAGGGAGTAAGTATTATTTTTTGTTGAAAAAGCAATCTATACATTACCAGTCCAATTCCTATACCATATACAACCCGTCCAATCACCATAATAGGTAAGTCAGGTGCTACTGCTGTTACTAGAGCTCCAAGAAGATACAATAAAGCAGACGAAATCAACTCCCTTCTTCTTCCTTTATACAAATTTATCATTCAAACTTCATCAGGAGTGGGAGATATCATTAATTTTACCTGTACAACTTGGAATGTATTAGAAAAACCAACCTAAGAAGTCAGCAACATTAAAGGCCAGCAAAGAGCCAATCAGGGCACCATATAATGAGCCACTAGTCTGCAGAAGGAAACAAGCACAGATTTAGAAACGGCACATACATTCATCTTTCATAGCTGAATAACATGTCCTAGGAACTGGCAGAACAGTATATAGCAAAATACACGCACAGAGATTTCAGTAATAACAAGTTCGTTAGTTGTAAACTTACTATGAGACCAATTTCCACAGATGACAAGTTGTACCATGATACCCCGCTTAAGGTGGCCGACTGCAGGAACAAAAAAAGACTATTAATTGATTTATCAAGTCTAATAAAGCCAAATTTTCATATACAAGCCGCACGTAAGAGTCAGTAACATACAAAATATGGAGTTGGAACTCTATATGAGTAACAGTCTATGTGTACCTCTACTGAGATTGTAGCACATGATGTGGCACCAATATCATAGCCATATAATAGTCCTCCAAGAGCTGGGAACAGAAATCTGAAATAATTGAGGAACTTTGTAAAGCATGACTAATTACAACATCAGTTGATCCCTCACTACCAATTGGACACTACTGACACAAGTCAAGACAAAGCCCAGGGAGCAAATAAGTTATGGAGAGCTGTCCAAAATAGGGTCAAGCATTTCTTCTATTGACTGGCCAAAGGATGAATGGAGCAAAAAAATCACAGAATCATATTTGGGAGAAGAGTGAGAAACAGAAAATTTCCAGATCTCAAATGAATGATGAATCAAATAATAGAAAATGGTTCTGCACGGTTCCATATTTATTCTAAGGCGGTTGAAATCCACCATGCAAAAAAAAAAAATGTATAATAAGGACCAAAGACATATTGACTGCTACTGCCTTATAATGTGCAATTTAGACCATGGGTATGATAGGAGGCATGGAGCAACATAGAAGCAAACCTTACATAAACCAGAACAGGAGCAAAACAGATAAAAGGAAAAAAAGAATACTCACGGGAGTATTGCAGCAACAATAGAATAGTTTTCTGAATCATGAACCACATTCAGAAGAGGCTCACGTACACCACCAATCTCACCTGAAGACTTTCCCACCTAGCAAATGGCAACGCATTTAACAAGCAGATATCTAAAATGAACAATCACTCAAATCTTTTACAGAGAGAAGAGTGAAACAGAAATAACAGATATATATATATATACACTTATATATCATGTTAATGCTGTTTCGGTCTCTCAAACGTGCCAAGCCAAATAATTGGATTAGTATTCAATAACGTCCTTTTTGTTCTCAAGCAATGGATTATTATTCTAATATTCACAACCAAGCAGAGCGTAAATGTTAAAATGTAAAAGAAAAATTAAATTCAAGAATTTCTACAGGTAGTCTTAATTCTCAAATACTGATAAGCATTCTGTCACTGGGAAACGATGAAAAAAGATATCCTTTATAATCTCTTGGTTCATTTTCCTACACTGTCAGGCATCAAACCTAAAATGAACTAATCTGCTATAAAACACCAGGACCGAAAAGAAAATCCCAACCACCCCTGTTTGGCTTTCAAGAAAAAAACAAATTTTACAACTTTTTAATTCTAAAGTTTTGTTCTTCCCGTAGAGTGAAGCAAAATAAAGTAGAAATTGAGCACCCAAAGAAGAAGAGAAATTAAAAAAAGAAAATTGAGAGTAGAAAATGAAACGAACCTCTCGGAGAGAAGAGAGCGTGGGTTGCTCAGGATCGGACGCCATTGGTATTTGGTAGAGGTAAGATTGTAAGAAACAGAAGAAGCATAAAGAAGGAAAGCGCAGCGAGATGAAAGAGTGTAACGAGCAGTGTTGAGGTATAAATAGTAAGTAAACTGTAAAGTGTGTAAGCGGAGGTGCCGAATCGGGAATGAATGGGGTAGTAGCAGTTAGAGTTGGTCCAAAACCAACCAAAGAGACTCTCTACTATCTGTCGGGACGGGAGGGTCTCTCTCGGTTTCTACTTTGAAGAAAGTTTTTCATTCACGTGGGGGTTGAAGCCTTAAATCTGGATGATGTTGGTATTCGGTAGTTGGCTCAATAAATGCAGTTGCAGACGAAATTGCCAAACAAGAGAATGGGGGTTAGAGCACTGTTTGCTTAAGCTTGGCTTGTCTGAAATTCGGATGTCGGTATCTGACTCACCTGTGGAGAGGTCAGAGGCCAATTAAAAGTGAAACCCATTTGGATCTTTTTTAGCTCAAATATGTAAACTATCTTACAATTTAAACTTGTTACTTGTCTTAAATTCTTAATCAAATGATACAGGCTGCGCTTAGCACGTGAAATACAATTGTTTTAACCCATAGCGTTTTTCTTTCTGGCCGAACAAATAGTTTAATCCATAATAAAATAAAATATAATACATTCAATTTAATTAATAATAAAGGTGTGTGAATAGTTTACTGGATTATTATTACGTTGAACAGGCAAAACTCAAAAGAAATGGTTTCTTTCTCTGCGATGAATGGAATGAAGGGTCGGTCTCTCTCTTTCGAACACCTATAGGATTATCCTTAGTAGCTCTGACTTTTAGCTATTCACCTATTGGCTTTGGTAGCCAAGTTTTATCGAACAACACAGAAAATATCTATTTTCATATTCTTTAAAGGGATTTAATTATTTCAAATGTATCCAGAATATTGAAGAAGCATGGAGCTTACGTCACTGGGAAGACCGAAGACATATGGTACATATAGATGATATAGTACATATAATGATGGAAGTGATGTTAAAAATTAAGCCAACCATGGCCCATGAGTCGACTTGTAAGCTTCTCCTTCACTACCTTGTCAGGCCTAGTCGTGGTGAGTGTGAGCTCTCCAGTCCATTCAATTTCTTCATCTTCGTCATAAATCCAGACAAATTAGATTTACACAGATGGCAAGATAGAGAGAGAGAGAGAGAGAGAGAGAGAGAGACACACACACACACACCAAGGTGATATTCCAGTACACGAAAGTGGACAATCTCCCAGGGAAGAATTGATATTTGTCCAACAAATCACAATAAGTTCATTCATTGAAACTATTTAGTTCAACAGTATCTCCATTCAGTAAACAATCAAAACAAATTCAAAGCTTGCAAGTACAAGCCATTATTAATGAAATACAGTGCGGAATACTGTCAAATTTCCCTTTTTTTTTTTTTTTTTTTAAGTTTTATCAGGGAAGGAGCCATGAAAATAACTCAGGGCTTTGTTGGTTGCCAAGGTTGGTACCTGGTCCAGTCTCTCTGCCCTGGATTGAGGCTGTGCCCTTTGGAATGGTAAATAAACTCATCACCCTCACCAGTGAAATTTTCTTTGTGTTCAATGCCATACCTCTTTGGTTTTAGCATCAGAAGCTGCAACCAATTCATTTATTTGTTAGCTACATGTAACATTTTTTTTTTCAGTATACAGAATCAAATAAATAAGGAAGCAGGACTTGCCTCATCTCCTGTATGATCAGTTATGTAGTGTAGCCAACCATGCCATTCTGGTGGTACTTGAGAAGCATTGTAGCGACTCTTCTCTGCATACTCAACCCATCTGTGTCTTCCTGTAAAATCCCTCTAGTGAATCAGTAAGCCATGCATACCACAATATCCTTGAAGCAAATGAAAACTTTGAAGAATGGCATCGGATACACGAAAAAGGAAAAAAAAACAAGGGTTGTTTTATAGAACAGTCACTCTCTCCCAAACTTATGGTGGTAACTGCTTTTTTTTCTTTGGTGGGTGGTAACTGTATCCACACATGTGGATGGGGTCAAATATTATGTATCAAGGCATGCAAGCATCGGAATAAGCAGTGTTCAATTGTATGGGCAACCCCCTAGCCCACCTCTCTTTCCCAGCAATAAAAAGGGTTTGACAGTTTTGTTGGCTGAACCAATTTAAACTAAGGTCCCATATTTTTTATAAGAAAATAAGAAAACCTATGGTGCTAAGAGAATTTGCACATTCCCAGGAAAATAAAACTATTTTTTCATATTCTTTCTAACCATAGGAATTAGGACTGGAAAAGATCTATAAGTTCAAATCTACGTTTCACGATTTGCAGGCATTAAGGTGCGCCAGTTAATTACCATCACCTTTAGATGCTTCAATTATTAATGACATCATTTTAAAATGGCTTCTGCTCGGAAATGCTAATAGATTACACTGGAACTAACCATTCTTATTGCTACAGTACGAAAGGCATAAGAAGGGGAGAAAATGAAGAAACACTAACCATATTGAGTGTCAAGCTTCTCATAATATTTATTTCCAACTTTGTCAACACCAACAAGCCTTGCCCCAATATTGTGGATTTTAGTTTGCCTAAAAGCAATCAAATAAAAACTTGTTAGAGATGCTAAAGATAAAAACTGATGTTATATATAAATAATACCTTTGAAAATAGAAAACCAAGAAAACAATACACAGAAACTGCTCAGTTCAAGGCAGCAATAGATCAACCCCTTCTCAGACCTTGTACTCTCTTGTCCGACAATTTCATAGAAGCATGTTCAAAATAAATCCTAAGAACTTTTATTTTACAAATCAAATAAATCCTAAGAATTTCAGTCAAGGTCCTTTCCAAGTTCCAAGCATGTTCTAAATAAATCCCTAGCATCCAAGTTCCAACTAGCCTACCATTGATTTATGATCTTCGAATAGCATGCCATATAAACCTCTGCGACTCAGAATTCGAATGAACACAATTAAATTTTAACAAACATGGGATAGTTTGTTAGAACATGCCCAGAACCTGGGATACTACAAACATAACTTTATCTGAACCTTTTCTTCAAAAGAACTAAAAAGTTATATCACATGCTTCTTTGTTAAACATATTTAAGTAACATTATTTTCAAGTATAAGAGAAATAATATGACTTACAGAAGATTTCCATCAGAAAGGCAGTTTCTGCAAGATTTGGAAGAGTAAACGGTCAGTACTGTATAAAGATATAAAAAGCAATTTAAAAGCCATTCAAACAACTACAAAACCACATCTTAGTGAAGCCTGCAGATGAGAAAATGCTCCAGAATCCCTATAACTATACTAGCAATACTTAAAATCATCCTTGTGCCCCAATCAGTAAAAGCTTTAGCCTTCAATTTGCATTCTTTCCTACATTGTCTTACTAAGCCAAGAGCTATAAACAGCAGAAAACAGACTCACAAAGTTTTCTGAACCCACCTAGCTCGAGACCTGTTTGATTCAGTCTCTCTCTCTCTCTCTCTCCCTCTCTCCTTAAGCTAACCTAAATTCATCATTTTCCAAAATTTTGACTCTTTTCCTAACAATTCTGGGAAACCAGACAGAGAACAAAGCAAACCTTCTAGGAAAAATAAAACAACGCAATCCCTCATTTCACTTACCTTTGGTCGCTAAGAAAATGTAATAAAAAAGCAAAACCAAAATCGAATCCAAAGGCTCATCATAGCAATCCCACTTTGATTTGTATTATATTTATCAGGTACCAAAGAGGATGAATCAGATTCAAAAACATTAGTTACATTAAGGAAAAAATATATATTACTGGCTTCCAAACACATATATCTATCTCAGAAGCAAAAATGAGATCATTGACACGCCCAAAAACTTTGCATTTAACAAAAAAATTGAGCGAGAACATACACGTAGCCTTCTTCCTTGAGCTCCCTTAAGAAGGTGCGGAGACCTCTCTCTCTGATCGCCTTCAAAACGCTCTTCACCACCGTCGCCATATCTCGCTCTCTCTCTCTCTCTCTCTCTCTCTCTAGCTCCCACTGTATTTCTCTCTCGTATTTTCAGTCAGACAGGGCCACAAGGCCCACGAGATGAGAAATCTGGGCCTGGCTGGATTTTGTCTCAGTCTGAGCCCGTGTTAATTATTTTTGGTTGGGTCAGAATAAGTTGGACGGGCTTGATTATATTAGGTCGGGTCTGATTAAATTCGGGTTGACTATGGGATGTATGGTCCTTTTTACACGTGGAAGCTTCTCATTGGTTAGACATACATCATTTTTTTGTTTTCTGAGAAAATAAAAGAACCCCAACCAGGAAGAACAGAGACCGGAAATTTGGAAAGGTTTTCAAGATAGAGCTTCTCAAAGGTATTCAGTTGTTTCAATTTTATGAATTTTCCATTTTTAAATAAAAATTGAATTATTCTGGCAAATTGTCCTTGAAATTTCTGATTTCTGATTTCTGATTTCAGTGTTTGGTTAGGGGGTCTTCGGATCTTTGTTTTATTATGCTATCTTAGGATATATGATTTCATTCTATGCAGTGACTGAAAATCTAGGTCTAGAGTCTTGATGGCACTGTAAAATTCTTGAATTCAAATCTTTGGGCACCGATTCAGAAGCTTGTCAAAACTTGTGGTGTTACCAGCACGTTGAGGAAAATGATGAGGCTGCAAAGTTATGCGGGGATTAGTTTGATAGCAACCCTAGCGATTATATATCATGCATTTAGCAGCAGAGGCCAATTTTACCCGGCCATGGTTTATTTGTCAACCTCCAAGATCAGTTTGGTGCTGCTTCTCAACATGGGTCTGGTCATTATGTGTATTATGTGGCAATTAACTAAAAAGCTATTCCTTGGAACACTCCGAGAAGCCGAGGTTGAGAGGCTTAATGAACAATCATGGAGGGAGGTCATGGAAATCCTCTTTGCTATCACCATTTTCAGGCAGGACTTTTCGGTATCATTTCTTGCTATGGTCACAGCTCTGTTGTTGATCAAGGCTTTGCATTGGTTGGCTCAGAAGAGGGTTGAGTACATGGAGACTACTCCATCTGTGCCCACGCTGTCTCATGTTCGGATTGTTTCGTTTCTCGGGTTCTTGCTTGTTCTGGATAGTCTCTTTTTTTACAGCTCTGTTAGCTACTTGATAAAGACACAAAAGCCTTCGGTTTCCCTCTTCTTTTCATTTGAGTAAGTGATCCATCCTAATGCATCCCTTTTTTTTATTATTCCTTTAATTAACATTTAGAATACGCCACTCATTATTTGATTCAACTTAAATCATTTAGGCATCTTTTTATCTATAACTTACTATTGTATTTAGTTCCAGTATATTGGAAATGGCTGAAATAAGTCTATCATGTGAAAAATAATTCATTTTTTCTTATATGCTTACACTGGCTTGGAAGTAGCCAGTAATCTCATAGTAGAAAGTGATTGGTGGGTTTACTGATATGGTGGAGCATTGAATGAGTATGTATGTTCCAGGAAGGAAAGGCAATAGGGGAGATTAAGAGTTGTGATAGGATTATAAGTTCTTGAGATTATAGCGAAGCCTTCAACTTAAACGTTTGTGTAATTTTGGTTTCACAGTTTTGATGTGTGTGCCATGTGCATTGCATCTTACTCATTTATGTTTTTTGTCAAGGCAATCATGCGGATAAGTGATTGTATATAGTTATTATGTTTTGCATTCTTCAGTGTTTCTCATTGTAATGATGTCTATGATTTTGTATCTCAGGTACATGATACTAGCTACAACAACAGTGTCAACATTTGTGAAATATGTTTTCTATGTTAGCGACATGCTTATGGAGGGGCAATGGGAGAAAAAGCCCATTTACACGTTTTATTTGGAACTTATACGGGACTTGCTCCACTTATCTATGTATTTGTGCTTCTTTCTGGTGATTTTCATGTGAGTATTCTGTTTATCCTTACTGTTAGATAAGTCAGTAAGTCACGTATGTATAAGTGAATTGAAATATTCACAGACACCCTCAAATTTAAACTGATATTAGAGCGAGACCTGAATTGAAATATATTTGCAACCTCCCAATTTATGTTGAATTCAGTATTTCCAGCTCTCTAGTGGTGGAAGGAGGCCCACGTGTGAGAGGGAATTGTTAGAATATAAGATAATAGTTGGCCTACATCCTAACCATTTAAGCTTCAAGCTTTCTGGAATGATGGAAATCAGCAAAATTTAATAGTACAAATTTTTTGCTTGCTGACATGCATTAGTTGAAGTTCTCCTAGCTTGATTGACGTTGAGTTGTCTCCCATCACAGGAATTATGGTGTGCCGTTGCACTTGATACGCGAGCTCTATGAAACATTCAGGAACTTTAAGATTCGCGTTTCTGATTACATTCGTTATCGAAAGATCACTTCAAACATGAATGATCGATTCCCAGACGCTACACCTGAAGAGCTTAATGTGTAAGTTTAAAATCTGTTATTAGCTTCAAGTTTTTTATTTTGTGACAACTTCAAATTCTGCATATTAGAGTCTTAGTTCTTTCTGATGGATATGCAGAAGCGATGCAACCTGCATCATTTGTCGTGAAGAGATGACAACAGCCAAGAAACTGTTATGTGGACACCTTTTTCATGTGGATTGCTTGCGATCATGGTTAGAGAGACAACATACCTGTCCTACTTGCAGAGCCCCAATTGTACCTCCCGAAAGTGGGACAGGTACAGCTGGAGGACAAAGTGGATCACGGTCAGATGCTCATCAACAGGGTAAACTTCTGATTTTTGCAGTTCTAGTTTTAAAAATTCATTTCCTTTTCTCTTGCAAGCATGTAGTTTCAATGCCAAAGTATAAGAAAAATGATGGCACCAGCCAAATGCCAATTGGATTTATTGTGGCTTTAGTAACTTAGTACCACTTATTTCATGTTTCATGGTCTCTCTTTTGTTTTCATAAGCCACTTTGATCATATGGTACTTCAGTAAGATATGATGTCTCATTTATTCATTATAAAATTATGGTGGCTAATAATTTTAATTGGGAACAAGGACAGGCATCTCAGGTACAAATGGGGGTGGTGTTGCTGGTGATAATTTGAGCCGCCATGAAGCCAGACTCCGAGCTGCTGCTGCAGCTGCATCGATATATGAGAAATCTTATGTATATCCATCAGCAAACAGACTAGTATGGTATGACATCTTTATTTTCCATTTTTATTGATGGAATATTCGTACTTTGGCATTTTAAGTTTTTCCTCGATTTTAGGTATTTGCAGCCCTGTGCAAGTGTGCGTGCACTTGTGTATATCTCATGCAATTGTTCTTTTGAAACTATAATTTGGCATGTGCAGTTTGTGTATGTGTGCCAGTGTGTCAGTGTGTATATTTGTGCATATATGTATGCTTTCAATCTGGATCTTGCAAAGCTGGAATGTGGCACTTGTGATCTGTACAACTAAAATTTTGGAAATCCTTACACTTCTGAAAGCTTGTATATGTAGTGATTAAACAATTTCAACCATTTAAAGATTGTGTAGGCCTATTATGGGGTGCAACACAAAATATTAGAAGTTATGTACTATATCAAAAGCCTTTCAAATTTTGGATTTCTTTTATGTTTTCTTACTATAATGAAGCCCAGTTCGACTGGGGTGCCCACTTTGGATGTGTGGCACTGCATAGAAGGCTGCAAAGCAGAGCTTAACAAAGTATCTCCCGTTGTATGCAGGTCTCCTGGATATGTGGCACTTCCTCAGGTTCAAAGAAATTTGGCTGACTCCCCTAATACTGAATCTAGTGGAGAAGCTTTTATTGGACAATCACAACCACAGTTTTCAACCCCTGGTGGGCCTGCAAACTTGGCCTTCCCTCAGTTTCCACATTACATGTTTGGCCCTTTTGAGGCGCCTGGAACCAATGTGACCCATGGGGAGAGGTTGGGCAGTGATCCAAATATTACAGCTCCTCAGCTGGAGGCCCAGAAGAAATTTCTTCAGCACCAGATTGAGGTATTCTTCATTTTTGTGAAACATATGGCATTCAAAGAGAAGATAAATTGCTTCTGTTGTGTCTCATGACGACTCCCCTTTTTTATTGTGCTTCTTTCTTATAACTAATTTTCTTGGACAGGTCCTGCAGAATCAGCTCCAAATTTTACAGAAGCCAAAACCCAATGAAAACATGGATGCAGGTTCAACATCTTTGGATAGCAAAGGAAAGAATGTTGCATTTCCATCTTCATCATCATCTGTTTCAGATTGTGGACGTCATGAGGAGGTTGATCATTGATGAGATTGATTCATAGTCCTCGCATAACTGTAGGTATATTTTAAGAAGCAATATCTGGATACAAGGGGTTAGGGATGAACAACAGTACTTTGAGCAATGTTGCATAACTTCTATTTCTTTTCTTTTCTTTGTTTTTTAATCAAAAAGAAAAGTTACGGTGCTGCTGGTGAATGATACATTTGTGCCTGATTATTTTTGGCCTTTGATACAAGTTATAACATGTGCATGGGTTTAGCTTTAAAGCCTTTAATTGCACACACAAACGCATGGATTATCAACTATGAGACGTGAGAATACTCTTGACATTGCTGTTTTCTCTTTTGCGACATGTCGTAAGGTGGGACCAGTAACAATGAACGTGGAGCACGTGGTATTTTATGTTTTGCAAAACGACATTATGTTACAGGGTCTAACAGAACTGTACAGCAGCAGACGGATGAAGTAACAAAAGGCTTATTAAAAATGGATATAAATTTTTGGCTGCTATTTAATATTGGGCAATAGGTCTGAAAGAGTATCTAAAGTTAACAAAAAAAAAGAAGGAATTTTTAAATTTAGTATTAGGCACGTGCTCTAATTCTCTGAGATTAGAATATAATTTTAAATTAAATATTTGCATCATATTTAGGAGATTCCTTGATTCGGGGCCTTCGGGCCGAAGAAGCACTCGATCATTATAAAACTTAAAAGAAAAGGTTTCATTATAAAACTTAAAAGAAAAGGTTTCTTTTGAGTTGTTTCCGTCTGGCCAAATGACCTTAATTTGATCATCAATACTGAAATATAATGTAAATAGGTCCCACTTCTTAAAGCAGCCCCCTACCTATCTCTTGGTCAGTGGTCAGTGGTCAGTGGTCAGTGGTCAGTGGTTAGTTCTATATTAGGTAGGTGCTAGGTGTGATGCAATTTTCTAAGGAGTTGAGATTTTTTGCTACTTTTTTTTTTTTTGAGTGTTTTACGGTGTTTATATCTTAAAAAAAAGACTTTTATATAATAAGTATATACACTATTGTATTTATCTCTTTTATTACGTGTTAAATCACATGATAAAAAAAATAGATACAATAGTTATATATAAGATAAATTATTTCATCTAAAATTACTCCTTACTTTTTATTTAATTATCTTTTCAATATGAAATTCTAAATACTAAACTCTAAGCGCTCAACTTCTAACACCATCTGCTCTGTCTATCTTTAAAAGTAAAGTTAACCTTATTGCTCTTGATCTCATATAACCATTGGACCAAAGTGAAGTTGTTGTGGTTGGTAAACTAACCCACAGCATTGACCTGCTTATATGATTGAATAGATTAGGCACCGGCTTCTCTCTAAATAACTAAAAATTGACGTTTTTGTTTCTGGGAATGGTGAAAAGATTCATATAAAGTTCACAAGATAAACAAAAGCATTTGGTTGAACGTACGTACGTGTTGGTCAAATTTCGTTATCAGATTCATACATAGAATCTATTCCACTTGGGGTGGGGTGGGGGAGATATTAATTGCATCAGAATCTATTCCACTCCCTGTGGGAGGATCCATTAATTTTCTAAAGCTGTAATTAAGCACGTACCACTCATCAGTCCTGGTCATCACCTTTCACCAGAAATGAAAATGTACAAGGAAGGTAAACGGTGCAAGGAAGGATTATTAAGTGACATATGTAGTAAAATAAAGGTAATGGAAGCTAGATATATAAACATTGTTAAATTGACCAATATATATGATATTGTCTGGATTGTTAAACTGATTATATATATATATATATATATATGTCAAGTACGTACTGATTATAAGTAGTACGTGCTTAATTTCCTGCTAATTAATTAAGTGTTGCATGCCTTGATTATAAAGCCTGCTCACCTCAGTCATTGAAATAGATGATCGAATTGAACAAAAACCAAAACGTTCGAGTCCAACAACAGTCAATGGAAGGATCGATGGCTACACTAGTGTTGGATCTAATAAATGAATGGGAATTCATTGCATATTTTCCTGATCACATGTTGATAACTTAATTTCTAAAGCAGCCACATTTGATCAGATCTGGTCAATGCGGTCATATTCATGTAATATATTGTCTAATTCTTATGGATTAGGTATAAACCATATACCATACACATGGACTTTCATTCGATCCCCCTACCCCTACCCCTACCTCAGTACCTCCAGCTAGGGCATATATGATATATGCATGCACTGGCCGCCAATTAAAGATAAAAAAAATTAATTAATTAATTATCTTGCTCATTGAATTGTCAAACCACATTATAATATTTATATATTTATATATCATGCTAGCTATAGGCTATAGCTAGCTTGTTATTAATTTGTAAAAAGTAAGCAATCTTTATAAGCCTTTCTCATCCATCATGAATGGCTGATCACTTGTATTATAAATTTACAATGCCTTTTTGCCTACTCTTGCCTACTCATCATCTTTCATAAAGCAAAACTTGCAACACGCAAGTATATTCATATCGCTTGCAGATTTTCTGAAAAAAGCGATTGGTTCTCGCGTCCCTGTGCCCAAAAGGATGGGCGAGTTCGATTCAAGTGTTCATCGATCGGGTGCACATATATAATATTAATTAGTTGGCCCATAATCCAATCCAAATTAATAATATCAATTGATCGATCAGCTAGCATATATAATTATAATATTGTGAAAAGTAAAAAATCTGTGACTTAAAAGGAAAAATAAGGGAGGCTACCAGGGAACGAGAAGAAGTACGTACTTTATAACATTAATGGAACATATTAGTCCATGTTAATGATTTGGAACGCTGCAAAGAGAAATTCTTGATTATTTCTACTTTCTAGAAGGAAATGACGAACTAGCTAGCTAAGCTTAATTAGCCTTATAATCATTAGCTAGAGAAAAAAGCATACATATGTGATAACTATCATTCCTTTATGCGCGCATATATATATATATATCCAGTCACTTGGTCAAATCCAATTCCAAGCTAAATTCGACAATTTACAATTTACAATTTACAATTTACAACTTACAATGACAGGTTCCATCAAACTTAAAAAATTGTTTTTTTTTTTTTTTTGCCACTAACTTAAAAAATTGTATTTAACAGAGAAAAAAGTGTGTTAGAAGCATCCACGGCTAGCTTTAACCTTCACCACTTATAAATTCATTCCATTATATATGTGTGCTTGCCTCTGTGGCTCCCTCATGAACTGATAGATCATTAATTTGACAATAATTCATGTTGACCATGAAGATTTTTAGCTTGCACCAGCTTTTAGGCTTAATGTTATTGTGTGTTGGCATCCTCCATTGCCAAGCTTGGCCTGCTCGTTACACTTTTGTGGTAAGTGTACTGTTATGCATATATGACGTTACTAACTGAAATTATTGAGTAATTAATTCCTCTTAATTTGTAGCATGAAATTGTATATGCCCTGTTTAATTATCATGCCAAGGAACTTTGGCTTGCTCTGATTCTGAACCCAACGAGTCAACAAAATTGTTGAGCTCAAGCCTGTAGGGTTTGAGAAGCTAGAGTATGGAAGGAGTTGAATTAATATACATTTGAATCCCGGCCACACACGCACACATATATAAGCTAGCTGATATGAGGGCTTTTTTTCTTTTGCCCCATTTCCTAGGAGGGTACTGTTGTTATCAGGATTCTTGATCATGATCATTGCACGTAATATATATATATATATATTTGTACGTATAATTTGTATGAATTGCATGCATGGAGTTGTGTTTTGATGTACATATATATATATATATGTTTCATTATGATCGAGTTGATTCATATATTTAATTTGTAGGTGGAAGAAACTCCATACAAAAGGCTGTGTAGCACAAAGAACATCTTGACTGTAAATGGTCAGTTTCCTGGACCAACCTTGTATGTTCACAAAGGAGATACCATCATCGTCGATGTCTATAACA
Source organism: Dryas octopetala (assembly GCF_963921425.1). Taxonomy (NCBI): domain Eukaryota; kingdom Viridiplantae; phylum Streptophyta; class Magnoliopsida; order Rosales; family Rosaceae; genus Dryas; species Dryas octopetala. Next base: position 283,672 of record NC_141368.1, read on the forward strand.
AGGCCAATCGTAACATTACTATCCATTGGTAATATTTAATTAATTGTGACTTAATTCTATCGATCGATCCATTAAATAGTAGATTATATATCTGTGTGCTTTTGCTTAATTTCAGGCATGGAGTTAAGCAACCAAGGAATCCATGGTCGGACGGTCCTGATTATATCACGCAGTGCCCAATACAAGCAGGAGCTAGGTTTACCCAAACCATCCTATTTTCCACAGAGGAAGGGACCCTTTGGTGGCATGCTCACAGTGAATGGGATCGAGCCACTGTCCACGGTCCAATAATCATATACCCCAACAAGGGAACCAATAATTACCCCTTTCCCAAGCCTCATGCAGAAATTCCAATCATATTGGGTACGTACCAATTAAAGAAGTCTTCATCTTAATCACTGCCTAATTAAGGATGATTCATTCTGCAACGAGTCAACAAATGATTAAGTAATGTTAAAATAATGAAGTCCTTATATATTAGTTTTGAAAATTTGCAGGAGAGTGGTGGAAGGAAGATATAGGAAAGCTTTATAATGAAACTCTTCAATCCGGAGGAGAAGCCAATATTTCGGATGCTTTTCTCATGAACGGTCAACCTGGCGATCTTTATCCATGCTCAAAACCAGGTCAACACCAAACTTAATTATCTTGAGAAAAATGGGACACAATTTAGCTGTTGGCAAATTAATTAATTGTCAGACAAAATGGGCTCATTTGGTTTTGTTACTATTTGCAGAAACATTCAAGCTGGTAGTTGATTATGGCAAAACCTACCTACTAAGGCTAATCAATTCAGTTGTGCAAGAGATGCAATTTTTCTCCATTGCCAATCACAAAGTCACCGTTGTAGGGTCAGACGCTAGCTACACCAAGCCATTTACAACAGATTATGTGACAATATCACCTGGCCAAACCATTGACCTATTGTTAAAAGCTGATCAAAGGCCTAACCACTACTACATCGCTTCTAAAGCATACGTTGGTGGCTCTGGGATTCCTTATGACAACACAACCACCACAGCCATACTACAATACAGTGGAAACTACACCCCATCTTCACCTCCTTCCTTACCTAATCTTCCTTCTCATAACGACACCAATGCGTCGGTCCATTTTACTGCCAATCTTAAAAGCTTAGCTGATAAAAACCACCCCATTGACGTGCCAAAGAAGATATCAACTCACTTGTTTTACACAATTTCGGTCAACACAATACCGTGCCCAAATAATTCATGTGCAGGGCCTAATGGGACTCGTCTGGCCGCTAGTGTCAACAACATTAGCTTTGTAAACCCCACAATTGACATTTTGCAAGCTTACTATTACCATGTCAATGGGGCATTTGGGACTCGGTTTCCCAACTTTCCACCCTTGCTGTTTAATTTTACAGCACAGGACTTGCCGTTGTACTTACAGACCCCGAAACGAGGGACCGAGGTCAAAATACTGGACTATAATTCGACGGTGGAGCTTGTGTTACAGGGGACAAATTTAGTGGCAGGAGATGACCATCCAATGCATCTGCATGGATTTAGTTTCTATGTAGTGGGATGGGGGCTTGGAAATTTTGACAAGGATAAGGACCCTTTGACATATAATCTTGTTGATCCTCCTCTTCAGAACACCATTGCTGTCCCTGTAAATGGCTGGACTACCATTAGATTCAAGGCAGACAATCCTGGTAAGTTAATTAATTATGACTTCTTGTTAATTAACTAATTAATTACAATGAATGACAATTAATTACATTTTGTTGATGAGTATAGGAGTTTGGTTTATGCACTGTCATCTGGATCGGCATATGTCATGGGGCATGGATGTGACTTTCATAGTGAAAAATGGAAAGGCTCCTGGAGCTCATGTCTTACCTCCACCACCGAATATGCCACCTTGCTGAAGCTAGCGGTGGCTGTAATTATATGCTCATCATAATGCATAATTCCGTGGACCAGTTTTTGATTCCATGGAATAAATTGGAGCAACTCCTTTCTACCATTATAAGTATTAATTGGCCTTCATTAATTATATGTTCCAAGAATTAATAAGATTATCATTTTGTAGACTTGTAATATTGTTTGGAAAATTAATAATTTTCAAAGATTGCCATCCCAATGGGTTTATCAGCATACTTTGTCCATGAAGAGAAATTAAGCAAGCTGCCATAGCAATGGATATTATTAAAAATAACTCCAAATCTTGGAAGCAAACATATGAAAAGGAATAAAAAATACAAAAACAAAAATGAAGAATCAAAAGTAACTATCACACATCGTTTCCATTGCCCTGTTTTCTGTTCTCTGTTTCGCATTTGCAAGCAAGGGTTGTGGCTTTAAGCTCATTTTGGACTGACACTGGATTGAGCTCTAATGAATCTTTCAGTGTGCTCATGGCTGGCAACTTGAACTTCAGGATATGTCTCAGACAACCTTTTTAACTCCCCAGCCACTTGTTCCATTGTAGGCCTTTCTGCACCACTCAACTTGAGGCATCTCTTTGCAAGCTCTGCAACTGCTCTGACTTGTTCTCTGTTCCCCTCATTTATAACTAATTGTTGCGCAACAATCTGAAAGAGATCATTTTGTTCCATGGACAAAACGAAATGGGAAGTTATGATTCTTTGACCTTCTGGTCTATCAAAGGATATTGGCTTCTCTCCTGTTAACAGTTCTAACAAAACCACTCCAAAGCTATGGACATCACTCTTATCGGTCAATTGGCCGGTTCTAAGATACTCTGGGTCCAGATAACCAACTGTTCTCTGAACCAATGTGCTTATCTGCGATTCATTGACAGGAATTAACCTTGAAGGTCCAAAACCACAGACTTTGGCCTCCAAACCATCACTTAATAATATGTTGGAAGAGTTGACATTTCCATGAATGATTAATGGTTTTGAAGAGTCTTCTGCAGAAGAATGCAGATAAGCAAGAGCAGCTGCAGATTCTGAGGTTATCTTTAAAAGGATATCCCAGGGCAATGAACGTTGTCCATTGGTATAATGAATGTAGTTAAAAAGGGTCCCTTTAGAGGCAAGTTCGTAAACCAAAATGGGAGCTTCAGTCTCTAAACAGCAGCCCAAGAACTTCACCACATTTTGATGGTTGATTTGAGTAAGAGTAACAATTTCATTTATAAAACACTCCATTTGGCTCTCCTCCACGCCAAAAGTGTGACTCTTCTTATAATAGTCAGCACCTATCTCTAGCTCCTCAGCTGTAAAAATTTTTGTGCTTCCAATACCATTTGAATTAGCAATATGCTGCTCTACCAATAACCCTCCATTTTTCTGGAAGAATTTGGATTTGAGCTTGATGAACTTTTTTTTCTTCACACTGAAATAAACCCCAGATATCCCGAACAAAATAAATGAGCAACAAAATCCAAGACCTGCAAGGTTGCATTTGATTATATATGCACGTTTTCTAAAAATTCAAATTATTTATATTAAAAGTAGCGTAGTTATTAACTTATTATTCATTACAGTAGAGAATGGGATTACGTACATACCTAGAGTGAGCTTTGTGGGAAGGACTTTGTGTGGGATGTAGCCTCTGTTATTTTTCAACTGGTATTCCATTTTTGTAGGTGTGTCGATTGTGAGAGCATGTCGAGATTGTTTATAAGACTTATGAGGGACAGCATATCCTTTGTAGATTTGGGTTAACTTGGTGAGTGCGTCCGGTTGCGCACTGCTGATGTTTCCTACCATCAACATAGGAAAGAACAGCCTGCAGAATGGTGCACCAGCACCACTCATGCTTACAAACCAGAAAAACATAGCTGCAAAAGTTAGATTCCATCTTTTACTGTTGCGGTTCGCTATACTCTCTGCTTCATCGGTCACAAAAGAAATTAAATTGATGCCTTTGGGAATGGAGGAATAGCAACAACATCCAATACCAGGACAAGGCTCATCAGTGAAGGTACTGTTGATGTTGCATAACGACACACATTCGCTGGCCAATTTATTTGTCCCTCCCAAAAAACCAAAGGAGTCACAAGTACTACCTTTGACTGTGAACTTGTTTGCAGCATCCCAGATTAATGATCCACTACTTTTGGTGTTGCAGCTATAAGCGACAGAGTTATCTACGCGTACCTGCAGGTTTGAAGAAAGTTGTACCACCTTATCATTATCAAGATTACTTTTGCCTGAAAATGATTTTGGTGGGCTATAGGAATAAGTGCTGCAGTTTATGTCAAACCAGAACTCGCCCATAGAACATGATCCTTTTCTAATGCCAAATTTGTAGGGAACTGTGATATTCTCACTTTCTTTTTGGCACCTGGAATTGGGGTTAGCTTCTAATAATGCTGCAAACAAAAACAAGGTAAACAACCAAGAGAGCTTGTGCATCAAGTAATGCCGTAGTATCAGAATATTGATGCTTTCCATTTTTTCTTATGTTAACATATTCTTACTGATCTACTGGTTGAAGAGCAGTATATATGGACTTGGAAGAGTTGGGAATTGCATTGACCTGAAATCTTAAAACTGAAGTATTTCTGGTTTATAGAAGAGGGCTCAATGTATGACGAAATACAGCCTGCTCCTTCCTCATTTCTTCCTTTCACCCAGGGTTGACTCTCTAGCATTTTATTCGGAGGTCAAGGTTTAATTTTCTAATTGAGATTGAGATAGACTACTCATTCTACTATTTTTAGAGTTGAGGAAATAGCCTTTCACTTGTTGTTTATATTTGACTTATAATCTTTGCTATGTATTAATTATCACATGTATTTAGTATGTAAATCATAGTAGTGAAGAGCAGATTAGCACACTGTAGTTTCCTTCAAAGGCAAATCAAACTTTAGAAGAAAACTTCACCAACACACATGACATGATATTGCTTGATTGAAATTCAAGAAATGTGCCACCACCGAATATGCCACCTTGCCGAAGCTAGTGGTGGCTGTAATTGTATGCTCAACATAATCCGTAATTCCCTCGACCAATCTTTGATTCCATGGAATAAATTGTAGTAGTCTTTGAACTGGCCGGCATATACATTTCCTAAATATTGGCCTTAATTAATTATATGTTCCAAGAAATAAGATTATCATTTGCTAGACTTGTAATTGTTTGAAAATTTAATTATTTTCAGAGATTGCCTTAGTATTACTTGCTTTCTTCCAAAGGGTTTATCAAGACACTTTAGTCGAAGAAAAGAAAAAAGCTGCGATAACAATGGATATTATTGAAAACAACCCCTAATCTTACAAGCAAACATATGAAAAGGAAGAAACAAAAAATCACAAATTAGCTATATATTATATACACATCCTTTCCATTGCTCTGTTTTCTCATTCCAGACTCCATTTTGTCTCTAAGCAAGGGTTCTGACTTTAAGCTCGTTTTGGACCGACACTGGTTCCAGCTCTGGAGAACTTTTCAGTGTCATGGTCGTCAACTTGAACTAGGTAGGATTATACGTGTCAGATAACCTTTTCAACTCCCCAGCCACTTGTTCCATTGCTGGCCTTCCTGCACCACTCAACTTGAGGCATCTCTTTGCAAGCTCTGCGACTGCTCTGACTTGTTCTCTGTTTCCCTCATTAACTAATTGTGGCGCAACAATCTGAAAGAGGAGATTTTGTTCCATGGACAAAACAAAATGGGAAGTTATGATTCTTTGATCTTCTGGTCTATCAAAGGATATTGGCTTCTCCCCTGTTAAAAGTTCTAACAAAACCACCCCAAAGCTATAAACATCGCTCTTATCTGTCAATTGGCCTGTGCAAAAATACTCTGGGTCCAGATAACCAATTGTCCTCTGAGCCAATGTGCTTACCTGTGATTCATTAACAGGAGCTAAACGTGAAGGTCCAAAACCAGCGACTTTAGCCTCGAAACAATCATTTAATAATATGTTGGAAGAGTTGACATTTCCATGAATGATTAATGGTTTTGATGAATATGCTGCAGAAGAATGCAGATAAGCAAGAGCAGCTGCAGATTCTGAGGCTATCCTTAAAAGGGTATCCCAGGGCAATGAACTTTTTCCATTGGTATGATGAATGTAGTTAAAAAGGGTCCCCTTAGAGGCGAGTTCATAAACCAAAATGGGAGCTTCAGTCTCTAAACAGCAGCCCAAGAACTTCACCACATTTTGATGGTTAAGTTGAATGAGAGTGACAATCTTATTTATAAAACGCTCCATTTGGTCCTGTTCCGCTTCTTTAGTGTCTCGTGGACCAAAAATGTGACTCTCCTTATAACAGTCAATAGCCATCTCTAGCTCCTTGGTTGTAAAAATTTGTGTGCTTCCAATTCCATGTGAAGCAATATGCTGTTCTAACAATAACCCTCCATTTTTTTGGAAGAATTTGGATTTGAGCGTAATAAACTTATGTTTCTTCACACTGAAGTAAACCCCAGAGATCAGAAATAAGAAAGAAAAGCCAAGACCTGCAAGTTTACATTTAGATTTAAATATTTACGCACCTAGTCTAAGAATTTATCATATATTAAAAGTTGCATAGTAATTACCAATTAATTGTACTAGAGCAAGGGACTACATACCTAGAATGAACTTTACCGGAAAGTCTTTGATGTGTGGGATGTTACCTCTGCCATTTTTTATGTGGTGTTTCAGCTTTCTAAGAGAATAATGGGAAGTTTTGTCTCGACCTCTCATTAATTGATTAGTATACACCTGTGGTGAAGTTATTGTCCATTGCAGCATGAGCATTAGGGTACAATGTTCCAATTTTAGTGTAGCAGCTAAATGCGACTGAGTTATTTGCACGTACCTGGGTTGGAGAAAGTAGCACCACCTCATCCTCACGATTAATTTCGCCTGACAACCATTTTTTTGGTCTATAAGAAGTGCTACAGTTTATGTCAAACCACTCGCCTGTAGAAAATGGGCTATAGGATCCGGAAGTGCTACGTTTTTTGTCAAATGGGTTGGGATCTGTCAGATTCCTACATAATTCATTTTGGTTGCTGGGCTTGGTGTTGGCTTCTAATGCTGTCAACAAAAACAATGAAGCTAAGGTAAACCAAGAAAGGTTGTGCAAGAGATGCCGGCCTAGTATCAGAATCATGCTTTCCATTTTATCTTTGGTAATGGTTGAACACCCTTTTAACTAGCTACTTGGGAAGTGCTCTCTCAAGTCTCAACTGATTTAAGTGAAAGAAGGGGATCAATGTATTACCAAATACGACCTGCTCCTTCCTGGTTTCTTCCTTCCACGCGGCTTTGACTCTCTAGTATTCTATTCAGAAGCAAGGTTTAATTTTTTTAATTAAAATTTAGGCATAAATTCAATTTAAACACATAACTATATATATTATTTCAACGGAGTCCACAAACTTTCAAATATTTCAAATATACACCTGATTTATTATGTAAATTGAAAAATGAAATTTCATCCATCAATTTATTGAGAGATCAGTTAAATGTCAGCTTCATTTTTGCTAACGGAGATTAATTGACGACGTGACACCAACTCAACATACATTTCCTGCCAAATGAGCAACACATGTCCACTTGACACGGGCTCACACACCCATCACATCTTTCCCGCTCGTCGAACGCTCTCTTGACCATTTAGTCTCCAAAAAAATCACGTTTTCCCCCAAATTCGAATATAAATCTCTCACTTGTGTTCAATGAGCGAGAAATAGATGATGAGTTTGTAGACCCGTGTCAGGGGTTAGGTAGACCTGTGTCGCTCATTTGGCAGGAAATGAGTGACATGGGTCCACAAACTCTCTCTCTCTCTCTATTATTATTAAATTATGGGTCCGTGTCGCTCATTTGGCGGGAAATGTTTGCTGAAATAACGTCACGTCGCCAATTAATCCCGGTCAGCAAAAGTCAAGCTGTCATTTAACTGATCTCTCAACGAATCAATGGACATAAATTCATTTTTCAATTTAGATAATAGATCGGGTGTATATTTGAAATATTTTAAAGTTCATGGACCCCGTTGAAATAGCTTATATAGTTATGGGTCTAAATTGAATTTATGCCTAAAATTTATATATAATTTTCCTGTTCCTTCACACACAAAAAAATATATATATATAAATAAAAAGTTTTTTTTGCACTAATACCACTCAGACTATTGAGGGTGTGCACATTTACCACTCAAAAAAAAAATTTGACAATCAACCACCCATACTTTTACAAAGGTGACAATGTGACACCTACCATCCATTTCCATCAAACTTTGAATTTTCTGTTAACTCTAAGAGTATTTTCGTCAATCCATATAGTAGAGTATTTAAAATTAAAAAAAAATGATAATTCTAAATAGACCCACCCAATTTATTGACTTGACTCTACCAAGGAGTAAAATTTCGGTTACGGAAATTTTTGCGGAATTTCGATAAAATTAGACAAAAACGACGGAAATTACTATCAAAATATGAAAATTTTGAATGAAACTTGACCATATGTTTATTTAACATATTATCTTTTACATTCATAAAAACATTGAAAAAAACCATATTATATAAATAACACCTCAAATTTATTTATATTACAATATTAAATCATGAATTAAATAAGATGAATATAATGACAAATATTGTTAAATAAAAATGGTTCACTAATTAACAATTATATAAAAATGACATTTTTTTAAGGGATATAAATGTATTAGGGTTTAAAAACACACGGTCAAACGAAATCTCAAACCCTTTTTTTTCTTGAGGGGTTGGGTTGGGAGGTGGTGGTGGTGGGGGTGGGGTCGGGAGGGGTTGGGTTGGAGGGTTGGCTGGAGAGAGGGAAGAGAGAGAGAGAGTGGAAGGTGGAGAGGGGTAAAAAAGAAAAAGAGGAAGAAGAATTCATTTTTTTAATTTAGATTTTAGATGAAATATGTTTTTGAATGATTTTGTAGATGATAGATGCAGTCAAGGAGTAAAATTTCGGTTTCGAGGAAATTTTCGATGGAAATTTCGATTAAAATTTTGATTTCGACAAAATTAGACAAAAACGACGGAAATTACTATCAAAATACAGATTTTAAATGAAACTTGACTGTATGCTTATTTAACATATTATCTACTATATTTATAAAAAACATTGAAGAAATCAAATTATATAATAGGTTTCATGTGATATAAGGTGAATATAATGCGCACTGGAAGTAAATATTGTTAAAAAAATAAGTCACTAATTAATAATTATATAAATAATACCTCAAATGGGCCATAATAGAAGTACCATTCAGTCTCCACTTACTTTTGTACCTAAGCTTGTAAGCCAAAAATTTGATAATTTTGAGATTTCTAATTTTTATTATTATAAAAAATATGTTTTTTTTTTTAATAAAAAAACCACACATGGACAGTACACTTTTTATTTTCACTTTATTCTTTGCCAAGCTCCTGACTCCTGAATACTGATACTTTACTGTAAACCATTAGCCACTCATCAAAGTATTACAAGTAACACCCTTGAAAAGCATTGAGAATTACGAAATTACCCAGTGCCTGTGTTGGAGACCAAAGTGCCTTCACTGATCAGAACGCTGCCGGGAGTTGACCTCTGAGCGTAGTACTCGGCCAGAGCCGGCTGCGGCACTCCGTTCAAAGCTCGACACCTCGTCATGGGCGCAAGCACCACCCTGTAAAACCCAGCCTTGCGATGACGCCTCCGCCATTTTTTTCAATTGGGTTCAGAAGCCGATCTCAGATCGACGATTGAAGAGAGAGCTTTATAGCAAACAGTGGTACTGAAACGTCACCATCCCTGCGATGACTCTTGGTCCCAAAACCCAGCCTCCCTAAACCCAGAAATCTCAGCCATCGAAAATTTCGCCGAAATTTTGAGGTTTTCGGCGAAATTTTCGAAATTTCGGCGAAATATTCCGAAATCAAAACGAAAATTATATGGTATTGTGATAAAATTTCGCCCACTCCAAAAAACGAAATTTTCGGCGAAATTTTGCCGAAAATTTCGAAATTTTCCTCCTTGGATGCAGTTGAAATATTCTCTATAATTGAGTGTCTAAATTAAATTTTAGCCAAAAATAGAATATGTTTTTTTTTTTTTTGCCATTAAGAATAGATCAATAGAATATGTTAAATCAACTAAGAAAATATTAAGATGCAAAATACTAAGGAAATAACTAATAACTAAGAAAATAAGAAAAACATCAAAATGAAAAATTGGAAAGCAAAAGAAAATGAGATGAAGGAAATACAAAAAGAAAGGAAGGAGAGATAGGGGATGGATGGGTGGTGGGGGAATCGGTGTTGCTGGCGGTCGAAAAGAGGGGAGGGACGAATGGTTGGTGGTGCTGTTGTATCGGGTGGGTCCGGTGTTTTTTTTTTGTCTTTGTTGTTTGATTAATTGATTTTTTTTTTTTGCCAATGAATTTTATTTATTTTAAGTTTTGTAATTTAATTTTAAATTGATTTGTGTAAAATGATGATTCTAAAAAAAAATAAAAATTGATTATTGAAAAATATTTTTCACTAATTTTAGTTTTTAAAATTTTATCCAAAAACAAAATAATAAATTTGTTTTTCTTTAATATAAAATTGGATGTTAGGTGCCATATTGTCAACTTTGTAAAAAGTTAACGTGTCTTTTGAAAATGTGTGAACTGTGTAAAGATTATGACGATTAGACGTGACATCCATAATAAGGTAGTAGAATCTAGTATGTGAGAAGTGAGATTATGAGAGAGGGACTTGCCTTCTCCATTATTGGGGATGTGGCATCACCTCTCACTCACTCTCTCTCTCTCTCTACCTCTCTCTTTCTTTCTCTCTCACTCTCTCTCTCTTTGATGCCACATCCCCAATATAGGGATAGGCAAGTTATTTCCAGATTATGATAATGTATATTTATATGATATGGGACTAATGGTAGTGGACAACTGGACATGCTCATAGCTTCAGTGGCTGCTTTCCATCCATGACACGAGAATTAAAATTCTCAATTAATTATGTAAATCGTAGTAGTGAAGTGCACATTGATTAGCTCATCATAGTTTTCCTTCAAAAGCAAATCAAACTTTAATTTGAAGATGGGAAACTTCATCAACACACATTGATATTGTCTGGTCGATTTTCAAAAAATATGCCATAACAATACAGTAGTAAAAATAACTCCTTATTTTAGATGTAAATAAGGGGAGAATCACAAATTAATGTGTGATGGTTGTCAACTTGAACTAATTAGGATTGTATGTGTCAGACAACCTTTTCAACTCCCCAGCCACTTGTTCCATTGTTGGCCTTTCTGCACCACTCAACCTGAGGCATCGTGTCGCAAGCTCCGCAACTGCTCTGACTGGTTCTCTGTTTCCCTCATTTACCACAAGTGGCCCAACAATCTGAAAGAGACCATTTTGTTCCATTGACAAAACAAAATGCGAAGTTATGATTCTTTGGTTTTGTGGTCTATCAAAGGATATTGGCTTCTCCCCTGTTAAAAGTTCCAAGTTTCCAACAAAATTACTCCAAAGCTGTAAACATCACTCTTATCTGTCAATTGCCCGGTGCTAAGATACTCTGGGTCCAGATAACCAAGTGTCCTCTCAACCAATGTCCTTATCTGCGATTCATTAACAGGAACTAACCTTGAAGGTCCAAAACCACAGACTTTGGCCTCTAAACAATCACTTAATAATATGTTGGAAGAGTTAACATTTCCATGAATAATAAATGGTTTTGATGAATCTGCTGCAGAAGAATGGAGATAAGCAAGAGCAGCTGCAGATTCTGAGGCTATCTTTAAAAGGTTATCCCAAGGCAATGAACTTTTCCCATTGGTATGATGAATGTAGTCGAAAAGGGTCCCGTTGGAGACGAGTTCATAAACCAATATGGGAACTTCAGTCTCTAAACAGCAGCCCAGGAACTTCACCACATTTTGATGGTTGATTTGAGTAAGAGTGACTATTTCATGTATAAAACGCTCCATTCGGCCCTCCTCCACGCCAAAAATGTGACTCTTCTTATAATAGTCTGCACCTATCTCTAGCTCCATTACCATTCGATTTATTGTAATAAAAACCACTATTACTTGCCATGTCGATTGCTCTACAGCTAAACTTAACCCAGTTGCTTATAGAACATTTTTTTCCACTTGGGCCAAATGGGCAGGGAACTATGAATCTGTCTTCAAGCTTGGACTTGCCATCCAATAATGCTGATTCTGTCATCAAAAACAATAATGCCAAGCTCAACAACCATGAGAGCTTGTGCATTAACAGATGCCGTACTATCAGAATCATGCTTTCCATTCTTAACAGATTCACTATTCTTGCTCACTATCATGCTCTCCTCTACCTTTCTCCTTGAGTAGGGCCTAGGGGGAATTTATCTCTCAACTTCTCAACAGCTGAAATTCTGCTTTATTGAAGAGGCCGGCTCAGTGTATCAGTGTCTTGCTCCCTCCTTGTTTCCTCCTTCAATCGGCCTCCAATGTCTAGTATTTTATTCGGAGGTATACATCTATAGAGTTACGTTCACTTAGGTCATATCCTGTATTATTAAAATGCTCAATTTTATAGGTTTCAACATCTATATATATTGATAATATATTAAAATTGAGAACTAAGTAGAATCCAGATGGTTGATGATTATGAGGAGCATGCAAATTCAAGTGAAGGCTCGTAAAGATGAAGGCGGCGACATGTCTGTGTATGTGACTGTGTTTAAAGAGAGAAAGAGAGAAGAAGGACAGAAAGAAGAGTATGATCGAGAAAAGAATAATTATTCAAAAGGATTGTAACCCAGAGAAAGAACAAACAAAAAACAGTGAGAAGGTAGTTGGTAAGTAATTATTTTTTATTATTAGGTCTTACCAAGACCAAACTGAATCCTCTTAGAATGATTCCAGAATCTATATGATAGTACTGAAAAAATTTCCTACAATCTATCCATTAATGCGGTAGCACTGAGGGTAACTATTGATCATGATACATATTCCTTGAATCCCATAACAAGGATAACAGAGGTCAACTCTGGTTCTGTGTCCTAAAACTAAGTGGGGGAAAAGGAAGAAGAAGATTGTCCAGTACGCCGCAATAGCAGTATGCATAGTTCTTCTGTTGGCGAAATTACAAATCCAGAACGATCCATTTCAAGCAGGAAGCTTAAGCTCCTCGTGTTTCTTCCAGCTGAAGAAAAAAATCAGACAAGTTTGTTAGTAGGATCTAGGAACATACATAAGTTGATATCTACTGTTTGTTTCAAATACAAGTGTCATTTTCCAGCAGCAAACAATCATGTTTTAAACTGCAAACTGCACGCTATAAAGAAGCTGACAGTTGATTCAATCCATATCAATCCTGCTGCTTGTTACCAATGCGTATGGAAATGGAAACATATGTGTCACAAGACCAAGACCTTTGCTAGGTATTCCAACATGTTTCTTGTTCCACACAAGAAAAATAGTATAGACTAAAGTTACCTCTTAATATAGTAGTAGAAAAAGTCAGCATAAAGAGCAGTCTGAACTAGGCCTGAGATCCAAGCTGCATTTGGGAATTTGACAGGAAATTACTTATATCACTCTAAAATGGGCTAAAACATTATTAAGTGCAAGCTATAAAGAACTTACGTATCCAGCGAACTCTGTGGAGCTCTGTGAAGAAACGATAAATCCAATTGACAAGATATAGGGCTCGGTAAGCACTACAAAGTTACCAAACAAAATTGTCACCAGAGATAATCAGATGAAAAGAAATCCAAGAAACATAAACAAACTGAGATCCTTAGGATATCAGTAATTAAACAAAAGACTCATGTCAAGTATATGATGATTCTGTTAGGCTGCAAAAGATGGAAAAATCAAAGTTATCTATAGAACAGTATTATCATCATAACACTCACTGTCAGCACCATATATCTGTCCTGTAGTACTACTACCAAGTATATGAGGGTACTGTTATCCATATACCACTACTATCAAATTGTCTTCAAATAACCGAGTGACACCCTAGCAGCAAAATCATGGTTATGGGGGCCATGTAATAGTTACCAAGTCAATCCTATCTATGCACTCCCTTTGTTGCATAACAGAAAACAGCTCTCTGTTTCTCTGAAAAGATTCACAATTTCAAAACTGTTCCATAGAGTCAATGATCATGTATCAATTTGACATGTTCCCTATGATGGAAGGTAGAAGTGAATCTATAGTGCTCTTCAATTGCATAAAGAAATCACCATGTGCAAAGTGCTGGCAGGGAGGAGGGGAGTACAAATGATGCCACTTTCCAGTTTGATCCTAACTAGGAGTAATCAAGTTCCAGGGAAATCTTATCCCAGAAATTGAATAGAACAAAAGCAAATGCATTTATTCGTCAGTGGAGTGCATACATACCCAAGAAGAAAAACGTAGTTTCCAGTTAAGTTGTCAATGTTTCTTGACCTCTGCAGTAATACCAATTGCGGTAAGATTGCTACAGCTTCAAGATATATTGAAAATGCCCACAGAACCTGTTACAATAGATCAGGTTCCAATCAGATTCAAGGGCATAAAGTGATAACAAATAGCATAAGAAAGAGGAGATCTTCAGTGATGTGGAAGAATGTTTGCAATTTTAAAGGATATAATGGTTTTAACTCAAATAGATTAAAGGGGAACTGAGGAAGAGAAAAACAAAGGCATGAATGCCATGTACCTCCATTACAGTAAAAGCATGGGGAACCAGAAGAGCCAGCACGAAGCATACAAGGATCAGATAGTAATGTCTGAAAGTATCTTGATCCTTGTTGTATGTTTGCTTCACTACTTTATGGTACCTCATGTACCAGACCGTGGCAAAAGAAGTTCCAATAAAGATTAGCTTCACTAATGTGTTATAGAGAGAGTAATACTTCACAACCAAGTCAAGGTATCGAGTAAGAAAGACCAAGGAATACAGTTCTTGAGTTTTGAGTGAAATTCCTGGTACAAGTGAAGTATTATTAGACTTAAGAGTGGCATGTAATAGGATCAAAGCCTTTCATGTTTTGAGCACCACTAAACAAGGCACTTTAATAGTTAAATAATTTTTGAAGTCTGAATCTGCGGAGTTTAGTCAAAAGAATTCAATAACAAGACCATTTTATGCTATAAATATCTATGCAAACTTTAAGAATGGGAAATCTGCAAAAGTAGCAACATATAATCAATCACTAACTTAAAGAATGACAAATGGTTTAGGGAGATGGGGTGTATGATTCTGGTTTAAATGTCCACTTGCCATATATATGGTATGCTATTTCGTCAAACTCTCTATCTTGACCACACATTTAAGCAAGAATCCATTTCACTCCGGGCCCTTACTTCTAGAAGAAATTATAACTAAATAAGCAACATGAAGGAATGATTTTAAGAAAAAATATGAATTAGCAATAATAAAAACAATTTGAAAGAAAACGGAACTTTTTGTAATAGTGGGTGATAGCTCAATGGACAAAATACACGCTATCGATACAAAGAACAGCTTAGCCCCCAACCAACACCCAGGGAACATCATTCTCTCAAAGAGATAAAAAGAATCCACTCGCCATTTCAAGCCTTAATCAAAGCCAAACCCAGCGAACTGGCCCCGAAAACCCAAACCACGATCATTCACCCTTCCAATAGGTACAAATTCTTAACGAAACGAGCAACAATCAATTATCATACAATGAAAAATGAGAAGAAAAAAAAACAAAAATAGGATTCAGAATCAAAGTTTCAACATAATTGATTATTTGATTACTCCGGGTTCAGTAATTCATTCACAACTGCCACAATAATCTCATGCCAAGCACTAACTCTCACACAAGCATTACATCAAACATGCTTGGAACAAAAAGGACATACAAGGAATAAGAGAAAAAGTACTGACCAATTCATACCTGCACAAGATTTGGTGGTGCGGATCTTAAGGAACAGAACCAGTAAGCTCACGAGGTGGGTTATGTCCCCTGCCAACCTAAACACATTCATGATTATTATGCACTCAGTTTCTTCTCTAAACTCTTCGTTTCCTTTCGTCGATTTCTTTGCTTCTTTTCAGTTTTTTCTTCCTTCTTGGTTTTGGTTTTGCTTCAGTAGACTTCTCGTTGGTTCAAGGTTGACCACTTGTAATGCACGCGCCTTTATAGAACGTGAGCATTGACTTCCCGTAGCTCTTTGGGATGAATTTATCGTCTTTGGCACGGTCTTTGCCAAAAAAAAAAAAAACAGAATACATATTTCGTCTGCTCTCTGCTCCTCTTCCTATACCTACCATTCCCTGCTTGGGTAGAGTTGGTTTTCTTTGACCAAAAAAAAAAGAGTTGGTTTTCTTTTGCTCATGGGCTTGGGCCCACTAAGACATTTAAGAGACCAAGAAGAACAAACCATGGAAACTCAGGGAGATTGAACTGCCAGAAACTCCAACAAGAAAAAGCAAAAGAAGAATATATAGACATGCAAAGACTGAAGCAGAAACGAAGAAAAGAAAAATATTGAAAAAGTACTAAATCACAGAAACTAAAGAGCAAAAATTTATCACAAGTATGATGAAAATGCAATTAAAGGCAAGGGCTTTATAGTTATCAAAGCTGGGCTTTATCCTTGGATTCCACGAGATGCAATGCAGGTGTAATTGTAAATTTTGACAAAAAAAAAAAAAACAAAGATGTAATTGTAACGGGAACGGGCCCGGCCCAATAGAGCTCAGAGCATGGATGGACCAGATTTAAACATGGTGAAGTCTGCAGCCCATAAACCCAAGTACATATGTCGAAATCATCAACCATTCGATCAGATAGTAGATTAGTAGATTAGTAAATCCAACGGTCATAAGTAAGACTCATAAAATAAGAAAAAGTGCTTACCATATGCACACCTCACTTTCTCTCACTATACACCTCTCTCTTTGAATTTAAAATTTAAAATTTTAACCCACTATAAAAAGACCATAAATAACAAAAATAAAAAATAAAATAAAAGAAAACACCAAGGTTTTCCTGATCCACCCCTGGCCCTTACCCTTGTAATTTTATTTTCCTAAATAAATTAGTTATTAATTTTATTATTGTGTACAATTCCGACCTAAGTACCTGCTTCCTGACTTTCCCATTTAAAAATGAACCAATTTATTTTAAAGTAAATAATTTTAAAATTCATTTTACAACCTTTAATGATCAATAAACTCATATAAAATATTTCAATGACAAATAAGTTCACCTTTTGACAAATAAACCCACATTATACATTATAACAACTCACGTGTTTTTAGTGCAGAGTGCTCGCCACCTCGCCGAGCGCTCATCGTGATTTTTTTTTCTTTGAAATTGGGTAGATTATGGTGACAATTAGTAACAATTTTTTTACATTATATCGTAAGTGGATGTGACTTCATAATCTTGAATTTTGTATACTATGTTCATTTTATTAGTTTTTGATATATTTATGTAAGAAAAGATATAAAATATATCAATAAGTATTATTTTTAGGCTCAACTACATTTACATCCACCAATTATAGGGTCCATTTTAAGTTGATCCACGAATTATAAAATATTTCAAATTTTCCCATTAACTATAGGGTTCATTTCAAGTTGGTCCACAAACTAACAAAAAACATACAGAATGGTATACAAAATCGAGTTGACAAAAAAATCGAACCGAACCGGATTATTTATATATTTTATATTATATAAAAGTTATATATATTGAATAGAAAAATGTAAGGTGTTTTTTGCACATGCTAGAATTCGAATCCATGACCTTATGAGGAGAGTCAAAGTATGAATTCCCTCTACACCACTTATGAAATTCAAGTACATGCAATATATTTATAGGCTTACTGATACTTGAAATATAATAATTTATAAAAGTAAATATATTTTATATATCATTCCTTTTTTTTTAGATATTATTTTAGGTCTCGGTTTAAATATTATCATTGCAAAAAGTCTAAAAATATTACTAAAAGTCTAAAACTATAATTTATAATTTATATACTAAAATTATTAGAGAATAAGGTTAATTTTTAAGGTATAAGGTTTCAGACTTTATGGTTTAGTGTATAAGGTTATGGTATAGAATACCAATTATAATTTTATCAATTATTATATTTCAAGTATTAGTATGTCTATAAATATATTGTATGTACTTACATATCATAAGTGACTAAATAATGTAGTGGAAATTCACACTTTCACTTTCATCAAGTGGTCATGGGTTTGAACCTAGCATATAAATTGCCGAACAATGACAATTGCCGAACACTCGACTTATTAAAATGGACCAGTTTTGTCACTGTTATTTTGCACGTGAGTCGTTCAATCATAGACTTTTATGTTTTGGACCTTAAAAAAAATCTTTTATTTTATTGAAAAGTTTTTAAATAATTTCATTGTTTGTTTTTTCAAACCTCACAATTTTTCTAAATTTTCCAATTTTAGCTTTAATAAAAAAAATCCAAACTCAAACCCAAGTGTTTCGTCCCATCTATCCTACCAATGTCGTCGGCCCCATCACCCGTCAATGAAGAGTTAGGATGAGAGGCAATACCAACCGATGGTGTAGCCGATGACAATATGGGTGGGAGGATGTCTATGTCTTGGTTTTTTTTAAGGCTTA
This sequence comes from Dryas octopetala, assembly GCF_963921425.1. Classification (NCBI taxonomy): domain Eukaryota; kingdom Viridiplantae; phylum Streptophyta; class Magnoliopsida; order Rosales; family Rosaceae; genus Dryas; species Dryas octopetala. The sequence continues at coordinate 302,195 of NC_141368.1, forward strand.
TTCACACCATTGCCCACTGTAAAATATATTTTTTTCACTTTGCCCCATGAAACTTAAATTCTCTCAGTTTGCCACCTGAATTTCAAACAGTTGTTGCAAAAGATCATATGCCGTCAACTCTGTCAATTTTTCTGTTAAAAAAAACTGATGTGGCATTTATATGGCATGTGTGAGACCTTTTTCTAGTTATGTAACATCCATGTAGACACTAAAAATTATAAAAAATTGATATGGATCTTATTATTTTTTAGTTTAAAAATTATTTTTTATTATTTTGTTTGTCCACATGGATCTTACATAACTAAAAAAGGGTCTCACTCATGCCATATAGGTGTCACGTTAACTATTTTAACGAAAAAATTGACAAAGTTGCCGACATAGAGTCTTTTGAAACAACTGTGTGAAATTCAGGTGACAGTTTAAGAAAATTTAAGTTTCAGGGAGGAAAGTGAGAAAAAGTGTATCATATAGGGGGCAATGATGTGAATAAACCTTTAATGACATTTGGAGGGATAAAGTTGACAATATTTAAAAAAATTGTGAGGTTTAAAAAATAAACAATGAGATGTTTTTAACTTTTTCATTTTTTATTAACAAAACTAAACTCATATTTTAAAGAAATTATTTTGTATAATCGATATACTGTCATGTGGTATAATTAATTTATATATTATAATATGAGTAAATATTATTAATATTAGATCCTATTAATATAAATATGTCGTTCAACAATATCCTTATTAAATTAATTACACCAAATAACAATATATTAGTTATATTCAATAATTTTTTCATATTTCATCAGACACTATTGCACCATCAACATGTGCACACACAAACAAACTTGAGAGTCAAAAGTCCCAAATTCCAAAAATCCAAAAATAATAATATAATACTTTTTGTTTTTGTCAGAATATAATACCATAAATAAGAAGAAGAGGCAAACGCAAAACGGAAGACCCAATTCAAAGTTCAAACCCCTCAGTCACTCGCTGCTCACTACTGCTTCATTTTCAAGCTGTCTTTATTTCCCTCCCCTCTCTATCTTTTTCTAAATTAATATAAATAATTAACACACACCCTTTCGCTCCCTTCAACACTATTCTCGTTCTATCTCTCTGTAGAATCTTTCTCTCTCCTAGGGTTTGGGTTTGGTCCTTTCTACACTCTCAGGCTCTAGGGTTTATCGGAGTGTGTTTGATCGTCCTTCTTTCTTCTCTATCTTCACGCTCTGGCTATGGCGGCCGAGAAGCTTAGGGACTTGAGCCAACCGATTGACGTCGGCTTGCTCGATGCCACCGTCTCAGCCTTCTACGGCACCGGATCTAAGGAGGAGGTGAGGGACTGTTGCTCCTTTCTCTCCATGCTTTCTGTTTGGTTTCCGACTAAGTGTGCCCAATTTGGGAGTGCAATTGAGGTTTTTGAGCCGTAGGGTTTAAACCTTACGAGGTCTCACTTAAAGAACCTTTTAGTTTTCTGTTTGGGTTTTTAGAGGGTAGCGGAAAATTCAACTTCTCAGTCTTAGGGTTTAACACTTGAAAGCCTTCACTTGGGGGTGCGTTTTACTTTATTGGCATTTAGGGTTTAGCCTCGGTGTCTTTCTTGGGGAACAAATGAGGTTTTGATGGATTACTGGACATTTTCTATCTGCCTATTTTGTAGTTTTCTTGTTTGTTTGTTAGGAAGAGAGTTGTTTAATAGTCGCCTAAATATTTGTATGCTATTTTCAAAAATTTCAGAAACTATTAGATGCATGGATAATTGTTTCAGTGTGAAATTTAAGTCAATTGGTAATTGTTCCCTCTCGGTTTGGCTGCTGATACTGTTAAACAAAAAAAAAAAAGGAAAATTAGTTTTTGTGTCTCAGATTTTGAATAATCATAATATCTGAAATTCTGTCTACAGTATGGTGCTAACCAAACAACCCATGACATGATGAACTGTTGATGATTAACTGCTTATTTGTGTGATTACATTATAATTTCCTCTTTAAGAAATTATGTGTCCACTTTATTACATTATTGTTACTAAGACTGCTACTTTTTTATCAGCCAAATTGAATTTATAAATAACATATCAATTTCCTTCATAAAAATAAAATTAGTAAAGACTTATGTTTTTATTTTTTGTGTGTATTTGTATTTGAGTAATGAATGAGTGGGTGAATTGTATGCTTAACATGTAATATTGTGTGCTGAACTCCAAGTAGTTAATTTTCTAAGAAGTTATTTTTGCCCCTTATATTGGTGACACAGCGGACAGCTGCAGACCAGATATTGCGGGACTTGCAAAACAATCCAGATATGTGGCTTCAAGTTGTGCACATTTTACAGAGCACAAAGAACCTGAACACCAAGTTCTTTGCCTTGCAGGTCAGTTTGGTTGCATAACAATCCATAACACAATGAGTTTTCCTTTGTCTAAGTCTAACTAGGCCGCCGTCAGATGCCCAGATGGTCCTTGCAGTAGGGCAGCAAGGCTTCAGCAGGTCTCAGACAGACCTTTCAAAACTACCAAAACTAGAAATGCTTTATGTGGACTTGACTGGCATAATAATCAACTTGATTACTTGGGATCATATTTCTGTCCTTTGTTAAAGAAGGCTCATACTAAAGCCTACACAACGTTTATACCATCTAATCTTTCTTGCTGCATATTCATTCAGCTTTCCAATGGTTTGATGCTTTGGAAAAATTGCTATTCAACTTTTCATTACAACCTGTATAAAACTTACCCATCGCTATTTAAGTTGGTGATCTTATGAGGTCTTCTTTCCATCTTACATACAGGTCCTAGAAGGGGTTATCAAGTACAGGTGGAATGCATTGCCTGTTGAACAGCGAGATGGAATGAAAAATTATATCTCTGATGTCATTGTACAGGTATGATTCATGCCGTAAATCTTTGAGGAGGGGATGTTTTGCTAGTGTTGAATCTCTTTTTTGGCTTTCACATACTTTATTTTTTTCTTACCTTTGGTCCCTCTTGTGAAGCTTTCAAGTAATGAGGCCTCTTTTCGAATGGAAAGGCTGTATGTCAACAAACTTAATATTATCTTGGTTCAGGTATTTCCTTATTTCACTCTCCACAAGTTTTATTCCATTGCTTTTTTATTTTTTAATTGTTATACCCTGCACCATTATGATTGGTGTGAGATGAACAGTGTTGAGTACGAGCAAGGTCATGTTTACTTCTTCGTTGTGGCTTTGGTATTTTCACTTCTATTGCATTTATAACTGTCTTCAGAGAATCTATGTGCATCTAAAACTAACTTGTTCTAATTCAAATCTGAAATTGCTTGCTTTGGTAGCTTTGAATATATGCTGTAAATTAATGTGGTTTTTGTTATAATGAGATTACTCAATATACAGATTTTGAAGCATGATTGGCCTGTTAGATGGCAAAGTTTTGTTCCAGATCTCGTTTCTGCAGCTAAAACTAGTGAAACGATTTGTGAGAATTGTATGGCTATATTGAAAGTAAGCCTTTTTTATTTTTAATTTTTGGAAAGATTGAAATCAAATAGATTATGGCTTCATTGGGTCACTACTAATTGCTTGAATGTGTTACCTTCAGCTTCTAAGTGAAGAGGTTTTTGATTTCTCAAGGGGGGAAATGACACAGCTGAAGATTAAAGAGCTTAAACAATCATTGAACAGGTAATTGCCTGATGACTTTGGAATCTTTATTCATAATGCAGTGAGATTCTATCTTTAGCTGTTATTTATGTTAGGATTTTTTTCTTGGCCTCATCTTTTTCAGTATAGAGTTTATGATGTTGCCTTGCACCTTAGTGATAGTCATTAGAGCATTAGATTCTCTGCTTGTTGGGCATTGCAAAATTTCTGCAGATGATTTTTTTTTTAAATCCTCAAAAAAATATAGAAGAAAGAAGAGTTGTTGATGAAAGTTAATCTGTGATGGCATTGCCTTTTATTTTGTTCTTAACCTTGTTTGACTTCATTTGCCACGGTGTACACAGTTATTTCTTTTTTTTTTTTTCTGATATGACATTCTAATCTCGATATTTTTGTTTGAAGTTATGCTTCTATGCTTAGTCTGTCTTGGCATGTTTTCAATCTTTCTTCTTGTTCCAATACTTGTCTCATGTGAATTTATTGTGTTCGTCCAATCTCTTACTCCCTATTCTGTTCGATCTATTTGCAGTGAGTTTCAACTCATTCATGAGTTATGCTTGTATGTACTATCAGCATCTCAAAGAACTGAGCTTATACGCGCAACACTATCCACATTGCATGCTTTCCTCTCATGGATTCCCTTGGGTTATATTTTTGAATCCCCCTTGGTGTGTACAATACTCTTGCATTGTTCTATTACCCTGTGTTAGGATTTATGCTTATCATTCTATATTGTGTGTGTACTGTACAGCTCGAAACCCTTCTAAAATTTTTTCCTATGCCTTCATATCGGAATCTCACCCTTCAATGTTTAACAGAGGTACATTGTTGTTCCATTTATATTCAATTAATTATGTGGTTGTTGCACTTATCCCAAAAAAAGGAGTTTATGCCGTCCTTGGTTTTTTAATTACTTAGGTTTTATCATAAGCTTTTTTTGGTTTGCAGGTTGCAGCACTTAGTTTTGGTGACTTCTACAATCCGCAGTATGTTAAGATGTATAATATATTCATGGTGCAGTTACAGGTGTGTGTATCAAATTTCTTTAATATACTTCCACCTCATTTGAACTTAACATTCAGATTTATACATGTTTAGGAATACACAGGATGAGAAAAATATGTATAGAATACATGTGCATAATTCAGTAAATTTATTTAAAATGCTCATTAAAAATTCAGCCAAAAAATATGAAGATGACAAGTTTATAAATCGGTATGCATATTCAGTTTTTTTTTTTTCTCATATATTAGTAATGAAAAATGTTGTATGCTCTATAGATTTCTCTTTAAAAAATGTGCACATTTTTCCTATCATTTGGAAAATATACCGAAGACCAAAGTATTTTTCATAGAAAGTACACACATATAATTATACATATTTTCATGGACCTTTTCTTTTGCAAAATCTCTTATTTTCTTTTATTATTTTAGTAATATAATGACTTTCATCTGTATACTTGTATTTTTCTAATTTTTTTGGTTGAATTCGTTTTTAATGGCACCGATTAGACTATTCTCCCATCTACCACAAACATCCCTGAGGCTTATGCAAATGGATCCGGCGAGGAACAGGTAATTGTTTCTAATGATTATAGGCTTCCATAGAGAGTGTGTGTGTGTGAGTATGTATGTGTTTAACTAGTTTCTTTATATGTTTCTTCAGGCATTCATTCAGAACTTGGCACTGTTTTTCACTTCGTTTTACAAGGCAAGTTTCTTCTCTTTCCAATGAATAATATGTTGATATATTAGCAGTGACCATCACTGGCCTTGTGTGAGTTGGTCTAGATAAAAAATTTGATTGCATTGATGAATCAGTTCTGTTTTGGTTCATGACTTTTTATTTGTTCATTTTTGGTTCAAATGAGTCTGAAGTTTTATTTCGGGGCTGGAATTTTGGTTTTATTTGTTGCATTACCTGTACCTAGTGTTTTCTTGTCTTTAAAAGATACTCACATCTATTATTATTAATCTTTTAGCCTCTCATGAGCACTTTACTTATTGTCTCCCTTTTATGCAGTCACATATTCGGGTTCTCGAAACCACACAAGAGAATATAGCTGCATTGCTAATGGGTCTTGAATATCTTATAAACATTTCATATGTAGACGACACAGAAGTTTTTAAGGTATGGTTAATTCTGATGTGCTTTCTCTCTTTCTTTCTCCTCTCTGCCTGGACAGCTGAACTAATGACTTGACTTGGACTTTGGTTGTATGGTCGAGCAGGTTTGCTTAGACTATTGGAATTCCTTGGTTTTGGAACTATTTGAGGCGCAACATAATCTGGAAAACCCTGCAGCAACTGCAAGTATGATGGGACTTCAGGTAATGTAGATACTTTTGTATTTTTACTTTTTATTGCTTTGATATAAGGTGATCTACTTTCATATAATAGGGAACAGATGATCAAGTTTTTGAATTGAATTTTTCCTTTTGAAACGTGTAAGAGTGTATCTTCTAGTTTCACTTGAATCCCCTTGTTATTTCATTTAGTTTGACTTTTTTTAACATCTGTTTTGTCACTTCTTGAATAACAAGTCGTGCTCTTAAAGTGGTATTAGATAGGTAGGAGTTCATTCCTTGTTAGTAATTGAAACCGTTACCATCAAATTTGGAGGCAGATTGTTATGGAGCATGTGTGTTCATATCCCTTTTGCTCATTGGAAGTTATGTTTGTGCTTTAGATTTCATGTTATTGCAAATGTAAACCATGTAGAAAATCACATTAGCCATGAAAATCCAAAGGTTTTTTAATTTGTGATCCGTTTGTCCTGGTATATATTGTTTTACTAAAAGTGGATATGTTTTATGCATGAGGTTGAATGTGTTTTGGGGCTTTTAACTTTCTTGTTGGGAAATTAAATTTGGGAGACTTTAGATAATACTAATTCTTTAGGAGCTTTTTTTTTAAAGTAGTTTTTATTCCTAAAAAATTCGTTTTATGTATCATATTATACACTTTTATGCCCTGGGTCACACACTCATCTGCACATTTTTGCATCTTTGTCGTTTTATTGTTTTTGCTTGGTCTGTTTTGGAGTTATTCTTGTATTGGAAGGCTTACTTGTGTCAGTTTGTGCTGTTGTATTGAATAAGCAGATGCTTCCTGGTATGGTTGATGGCCTCGGCTCACAACTTTTGCAGAGGCGGCAAATATATGTTGGTATCATGTCAAAGTTGAGGTTACTTATGATTTGTCGTATGGCCAAGCCAGAAGAGGTTCTCATTGTTGAAGATGAGAATGGGAACATTGTTCGTGAGACCTTGAAGGACAATGATGTTCTTGTTCAATATAAGGTGATACAACCTTATTTGGCTGATGTGTTTGTAATTACTAAGCTATTAAAGTGATGGTAAACTTTTCTTGTAATGGGAAAATGGGCTAACTTCTATATGTTGGGGCTATTTGGCTTGACTTTAGATTTTCTGAATAGAAGAAGTATTAAAATCTTTGATGACATGGTGGAGGGAGTGATTATCTTTGGAGAAGAATTAAATTTTTAGCATCTTTATCGGTGTCATTGTCAACATATTAGGGATATGCTTGTCAGTCCAATCCAGCTTGATTTGGTGGGCATTATGAGCTAAATGTATTTTATTTCTAGTAATTTTGGGGTTTGAAGGTTGTGCATTGATAAACATCTTGTTCGTCTTGTCTTGTATTTCATCTTAAAAGAATATGGGCTAATGTTTTTGCGCTCTCCTCTTCAATCTTTCTAGAGAATTAATTGTCTAAAAATCTATGTTTTTTGTCTAACTAGTATAGAAACTACAGGTTTAGGTTTGGTCTTTTCCTAATATAGAAAAGATTCATTTTACAGGATGTGCAAACATGGTCTTTTCTAAATGATTTTTGGTTTCTTTAAGGTCTCATAAAACCTAGAATTTGTTATTACATGTGCATATTTTATTTTAATCCAAGGAAGACCCTTTGGGGTGTTTGGCATGCCAATAATAGCAAATGCATAGGATTATTGTTATCTTCTTTCTTAAATGTTTTTCATATTTGTTTCTGTTATTGGTACTATTTTTATCTTGCAGATCATGAGGGAGACACTAATATATTTGTCACACCTTGACCATGAGGACACTGAGAAGCAGGTAAAGGTTTTTATTTTTTATTTTTTTATGCCAGTCTGTTTGTCTTTGAAGGAAAAATAAACAATAGTTTAGCTAATATTGATCCCATAGGTTCTTTTTATGCATATCCGTGCACGGGGATGCTGGTAGCATGATGTTATCTTGCCTGGATTTAAATATATGCAAAATAGTTTTATTTATTTAATTATATATGTAATAGTTTCTGGACATACATAGCTTCTATTGCTTTCATGATATTTTTTCTGCATCGTAATGAACTTTCTCCAATCCACCTCCCCAAGAAAATCTGAGCATGCAGTGAGAATATTCCTTTTGGTGTAATCTCAGTTGTGGGGAATCTCTAACAGTGAAGTAGTTAATCCTATAAATATTTCTATCTGATAGTTTTCTTTCTATTTACATTTGAGCACAGATGCTAAAGAAATTAAGCAAACAACTGAGTGGTGAGGATTGGGCATGGAACAACTTAAACACATTATGCTGGGCAATAGGGTCTATATCTGGTTCCATGTTGGAAGAACAGGTATGCTTTGCCCTCTGTTCTATGTAGGAAATTCCTTAAATAATTTTTTCTTATATGCTAGGATAAAACCATATGGTTCCTTTTTGTGCATATTCTGCATCTATTTTGATAATTCCTTTTCATTAATATGGTCTTATGCTTTTTATGCAGTTATCATTCTAGAATCTTTTTTTATGTTTGTTGCCTTTGCTTTTTGCAGGAAAACAGGTTTTTGGTAATGGTCATTCGTGACTTGCTGAATTTGTGTGAAATCATAAAAGGGAAAGACAACAAAGCAGTTATTGCAAGTAACATTATGTAAGGATTCCCGATGCTAGAGGGTTTTTTTTTTTTTTTTTTTTCATCTTAAGCAATAGGTTCTGCTCCCCTAAATGTTTACCAATAAGTGCTTAATGCATTCTAGGGCTTACGCCATTTCAGTTGAAAATCACATGAGTTTCTAATGCTCTTTTCTTTTGGGGTAATGAAACTTTTGGGATGCTGTGGTTGATAACTTTGTCACAGCAACATAGTTTTGTGGATATGACCTGTATTGTTATAGTATAAATATCCTTATGTTTGAAGTTTTGCTTTGTCTTCAGGTATGTTGTTGGACAGTACCCAAGGTTTTTAAGAGCTCATTGGAAGTTCCTAAAGACTGTTGTGAATAAGTTGTTTGAGTTTATGCATGAAACCCATCCTGGAGTTCAGGTATATTTTTTTTATTATGATGTTGGAGGTTGATTTTTTAGTTATATATACATACATATATAAGATCTCATAGTATCCTTGTGTTGATTCATAGTACATAACATGGAGGTGCTTTAAGTGTCACAAAATTTTACTATTATATGGATTATATATAAAAGTATTTTATGCTGTTTCTGTCAAGTTTCTTTTTCTTTGTTAATAGTATTGGGTTCTATTTTATCTATGTTACATATGTTTCAGGACATGGCCTGTGACACATTCTTGAAAATTGTCCAGAAGTGTAAGCGTAAGTTTGTCATTGTACAGGTAATATTTGGATTTTGATAGTTTCCCCTTAAGGTAGCATTTTATAATGTTCTTGTGGTAAAAGTTGTAAACTTGTCTTTTGGCCAGGGTAAAAAGTATGCCATTCATGATTTTTTTGTGTTATGTTTAGAAAATATTCAAAATTCTGTACATTACTGCTGTTGTGATTTTCAGGTTGGAGAAAACGAACCATTTGTGTCTGAACTCCTGACAGGGCTTCCAACAACTGTTGCTGATCTTGAGCCGCACCAGATTCATACTTTTTATGAAGCTGTATGCCTTTTTTATTTCCTTTTTGTTGGATATTTCTACAGGAAGCTATGTTAGTAACAATTTCTGTTTGTTTATCTTAGGTGGGTCATATGATTCATGCAGAACCTGATCCCCAGAAGAGAGATGAATATCTACAGAGATTGATGAATCTCCCAAATCAGGTGTGTTTAATTACAAATCACATTGTTTTAGGACCAATTAGATATTATCCTCTCTTTCTCTATCTCATGCACACACACTCTCACTGCAAAGGAAATGGATGTATGTACTTGTAAGTGCTGACAGTAGCTTGTGGCTTATGGTATTCATTTGTTCTGTAGAAATGGGCTGAGATTATAGGGCAAGCACGCCTAAGTGTTGATTTCCTGAAGGACCAGGAAGTAATTCGGACTGTGCTTAATATATTACAGGTATGAATTTTTCACATTTTAATAGGTTGGTATTGTGCAGTCAATAGTTCCACATTCATCGAACATCCAGACGATGCTGATAAATCTACAATGTAGCCTGATTGTCATCATGTTTTTTCTCCGTTGTTGATTTAGTGTTGAATTTCTTTATGTTAGATTTGTGCACTTTCTGTTAGGTGAGCTGTTGTTCTTTTTGTAGACAGCAGCTCTCTGTGAAAGTGTTCTGTATCCTAAGTGGGCCTTGTACGTGGTCATTTTCTTCTTTCCTTTACATCAGTGGTGAATTCTTTACTTATGTTTTGCAATGATCTTTCATCCTATTGTGTCATATCAATATCTTTTGTGATTATGCTAGTGGTTGTTGATTATCCTTAAGTTGGTTCTGTTTTGCATTGATTGGTCATTTTTACTGGTTCATGAGTGTTGTGTGTGATCATGCTGGTCATTGTTGATTTGCAGACAAATACAAGCGTTGCCAGCTCTCTTGGAACGTTTTTCCTAACCCAGATTTCATTGATCTTTTTGGACATGCTTAATGTGTACAGGTATGGCCGACATGTTCAGATGTTAGTTTTGAGTTTCTGATATTTAATTGGATTTTTAAAGTAATATAGTTATTTGAGGCTCTATATATTTTGGACAGGATGTACAGTGAGCTCGTATCTAGTAGCATTGCCGAAGGGGGGCCCTTTGCTTCCAAAACATCCTATGTGAAACTTCTACGGTTAGACCAATTATACAAATTTTCTTTCAGTTTAGCGTGCAACCCTCAAATACCATGTTCTTATCTGCTCCATTGAACAGGTCGGTGAAGAGAGAGACACTCAAGCTGATTGAGACTTTTTTGGACAAGGCTGAAGACCAACCACAGATTGGAAAACAAATTGTGCCCCCAATGTTGGATCCGGTTCTTGGTGACTATGCCAGGAATTTGCCTGATGCAAGAGAGTCTGAGGTTTTGTCACTTTTTGCCACAATCATAAATAAGTATGCCATCTTTCTTTCATTACCTTGCATTTTGCTTTTATTACATGTCAGTAGAGTGCTTGAAAATGGTATCTTGCTTGCAACATTAACCAACTAAATTACCTCGGCTGTTGCTGCCCACTTCTTTTTCTTCGGGTTAAAAAAATGATACTATTTTTCTAACAAGAAAAAAGAAGCTATTTTCGCGTAAGTGTCTTCCCATATTTTAATTTTTATCCTTTGTTCTTAGGTACAAAGGTGCAATGATAGACGATGTGCATCGCATATTTGAAGCAGTTTTCCAGTGCACATTGGAGGTGAGGATGTTGGCTGTTCTGCAATTGTGACAAACTATTAATATGCTTTATTAATATATTGAGCACCAGTAAAATACTGCCATATGTCTATATGTCCCATATTACTTTTTGTTGAGTATAGACAGAAAATTATCAAAGGAGTCATATGTCTTGTGCTATCTGTTATGAAATTATTTTTCTTTGCTTGTTTATAAGTGGCTTAGGTTTTATAAATCTTGATTAATTCCTACTCCTGCACTATCAAATTTTATGTTCTATCAAGTGGTCCCACCACTTGTAATTTTTTATGCTTTATAGTTTTGAGATGCCCCCACCTTTTAGAGTTGATGTGAGCATCAAGGGCACCTTAAAAATTGGATGCTTCTTGCATTACAGTCACACTACGTGTGGTGGCTGAACATGTTAGTATTGTTTTCCCAAATCTTCTTATGTTGCATCCCTTTGTTCATATATGTTGCTTTGCTTTCGCCACAATACATTGCTGAAGAGGGATTTTGGCATTTTTGTGTTGGTGATATGTATTATGTTGCTTATCCTTTGGTACCAAATAGTTTTTGGTGTGTGGTATAAAATTATTTAAAATTGATTTGTACGTTAGTTGTTTTACGTACAAGTGTGGATTTCGTGCCCTTGCAGATGATCACCAAAAATTTTGAAGATTACCCAGAGCATCGCCTCAAGTTCTTCTCTTTACTTCGTGCTATTGCTGCACACTGTTTTCCTGCATTGATCCGATTATCTGTTCCGGTTTGTGTTTCATCTCTATCCCTTTTTTTTTGGCGTGTATCTTGATTTTCTGTGCTATTTGGTTACATATGAGGGCTTACTGGCTTATTTAACATTAAATAATTATCACGAATTGACTGAATGGTTTTCATATTTTGGTATACGTCAGCAACTAAAGCTCGTCATGGATTCAATTATATGGGCATTTCGGCACACAGAAAGAAACATTGCTGAAACTGGACTGAACCTGTTATTGGAGATGCTGAAGAACTTTCAGGTGTGGTATTTAGTGTATTTGTGTCAATTATAATGTAATGCTATTTAAGATGCTCACAATGTGTTGGTTTAACTGACAGAATTCGGAGTTCTGCAATCAATTTTACCGAACATACTTTTTGACAATCGAGCAAGAAATCTTTGCTGTCTTGACGGACACGTTTCATAAGCCTGGGTTTAAGTTGCATGTCTTGGTTCTGCAACATTTATTTTGCTTGGTATGATCTTGTTATTCCTTCTTCCCTTGATTCATGAGCTTGTATAATTAAGAGTGACATATTTACAGGTGGAAAGTGGTCTGTTGACGGAGCCTCTGTGGGATGTTGCAACGGTTCCTTATCAGTATCCAAATAATGGAATCTTTGTTCGTGAGTATACCATCAAGCTTCTAAGTACTTCATTCCCCAACATGACTGCAACAGAGGTACAAATAGGAAACCATTTTGTTTATCTTGCACTTGTTTTTTTCTTTCAAGTATATAACTGATTTGAAGGTCCTCTCCAGGTTACTCAATTTGTGAATGGACTATTTGAGTCGAGGGCTGACCTATCCACATTTAAAAATCACATTCGAGACTTTCTAGTGCAATCAAAAGAATTTTCTGCACAGGTAGGCTACTTGAAGCATCAAATATTTGCTTGCACTGCCCTATTAATATGCTTTTATTTTTACAATCATGGTAAATTTGACATGCATCTATATTGTTTAATTTTTTATGTTATCTCAAATGTTGCATCTTGCCTGGTAAAAAAATGTGTTGCATCTTTTCCGATTCTTCGAATGTTGGGATGTAGCTAAGTGATTGTGTCGCCCTACTTTTAGATAATTTGGATTAGATGAGTGTAATCTGAATGTTCTAACTCTTTTGCAGGACAACAAAGATCTTTATGCAGAGGAGGCTGCTGCACAGAGAGAAAGAGAGCGGCAACGAATGCTTTCTATTCCTGGGCTCATTGCCCCCAATGAGATACAGGATGAAATGGCTGATTCCTAGGTGGCTAATTTTATTGTTGCAGCTAGTTTCATGAATGATCGATAGAGATGCAATGGGTGCCTTGATTCCATCATCAGAATCTGTCAATGCAAATACAGCATTTTTTCTCCTAATTAGTTTCCCTTTTGTTTCCAGAATATTCTTAGTTGAAATTAGTATAATCACAAAGGCACCCGTAGCCTGCTGGCTGCACTGCCTATCTATTGGATGGCTGTAGAGTATGTAGGTGCTGATTTAGGGAGGGATATATAGAGTCATTGTACGGGTTTTACTGGATCCATATTGATCTTTGTACTTGCCAGATATGGGAGGCAGTCTGTTTAAATGACTCTTAGTATTGATTGATGATGATTCGTCTTAGGTGTAATGTATACTAACCTGTGGCAGGGTTGTGCAGAAATTCCTTTTTTTGTTTGTTTATTTATACAATGGGTTGTCTCAATGTTTTGATGAAGGGCGCTGATTTTTTGTTACCCCTTAGAGAACGCTGAAATCTGTGTAATTCGATTGTGTTTAATATATATGTTTCCTTTTGATTTTCAAATCCTCAAAACGTTTGGGGTCTTGTGTCGGTTTCTTAGTCAATTTTTCTTCGTGTAAACAATTGAAGGTTAACAATCAAAGTGAATAATAAATGAAGTTCCAGCTCTATAAAAGTAAAAGTCTCAAAAGAGAAATCAAATGGTTTTGGAAAACTAGTAGGAAGGCTAGCAGTCCCAAAACCAAAGTTTCTGGCCAGCGCTACACAACCATCAAGGGTTCAAGGGGTCTAAAAGAACTCAACAAAGAAACAAACATAAGACCCGAAACAAGAACATCAAAGGCCAAATTATACTAGAAATAGGCCTAAACCCAGAAACAAAATACTCATATACTCAATAGGTTCTAGATGTGACATCTAACAATGTTTTAAAGTTTTGGGTTGAGCTCCCTTTTGGTCCAACCGCCTGTTGAGCGAGTTGTTTAAGGGTGTTTATCTTGTCTCTCATTTTGTTGCCCCTTTGATGTGATAAAACTAGGTCGAAACTTTTGATCAACCCATCCTTTGTAAAAACCCCACCCTCGACTTTGACACCAATCCCCCAGGCATCCTGTACCATCCTTGCGTTGAGCTTCTGATCACCGAAGAAAGGCCTGCAAATCATAGGCACCCCAGCTGCTATACTCTCTAGCACTGAGTTCCAACCACAGTGTGTTACGAACGCTCCAACTGAAGCATGTGCCAGCACATCTGACTGGGGAGCCCAGGGCACCACCATACCATTTAACTTTTTTTTGCTTAGAAACTCACTTAGCAATTGTGTCTTTAAATTGTCCCTCAGAGACCATATGAATGCTACACCACTCGCTTCCAAGGCTTCTGCCAGTTCCATAAGCTCGTCCTGCGTTGGCCTTGTCACCGACCCAAAACTAACATACACCACAGACGATGCAGCCTTTTGTTTGTCAAGCCATGACAAACAACCGCTGCCCTCCGCAGTTGTCGGTGGCAGCGGTAATGCTAGGTTGAAGGGTCCCACGTTTAGGAATTTCTTGAATTTGGATTTCAAATCATTCGTTATCACAACATCTAGTTCTTCAAACGAGTTTATGAAAACTGCCGTCGCACGTGGTAGCAATTGGCCCATTTGATGTAGCATGCGTGAAAACAGCGATTCCAAGTTCCCAAAGATGATTCCTTCTGGCAAATCCTGGAGTCCTACTTTGGACATTCCTCCGATGACGTTGATGGCTTCGTTTTCGTGACCTGCAATACCTGCAACAATATTAATTTGTACATGAATTACTAATTAAAAGCCTAACTTGGTATATATGCTAGCTAGCTCCTACTTACTTTTGATTCCAATAGTGTCCCTGATGAGATCAGTATGTAGATGAGCAGAGAGAGAAGTAGGTCCGGCAGTCCAAAATGGCACCCAAGGTACTCCCATCTCCTCCGCCATGTGGGCCCCGAACCAAAAGAAGGCGTCCGTGATCAAGCAGGTGAGCTCCTTCCCAGTCTCTGCCACGGCGGCTTCTAAGCTCCTCCTGAAGTTGTGTGGGGCAGCCTTCATGAACAATTCTATGTCCTCCTGCGGCTTACCCACAAAAACATACCCCGCCGGCACTCCATCAGCCACGTCATAGACCTTTACGTTGCATGGCAATTTGTACGTGGACAAAATAGAGTTATTGGATTGTGAAGTGTTGAGGAATGAGAAGAGGGTGTTTGGAGTACTGGCAGTGGCTAGGCGGTGGACAATGCCCAGCAGCGGACTCGCATGGGTTGAGAATGGGAAGGCTAGGACGCCCACATGGACATGGGGCTCATCATTTGCTTTAAGTGCTGCCATATATGCTTCGCTTAGCTAATGGACACACCCTTGGGGTTGCATTAGATTATATAGACCTAAACTGGGGGTTGTCACGATACTACTAACCAAATTGGAGTCAGCCTCACTTCTTCTACTCTTCTAGCTTGTTATCTTTCCTTTCATGCAAACACGAGACTGGTTGCTTTGGAATCGAAATAATATGCACGTGATATAACCCCCAGGCCCATATACTTTCTTTTTGGTAAATGGGGGGGCCAAAAGGCCCATTTACTTTTAATTACAATATAATAATAATAAAAAAGGTGCATTTGGAGGCTGCATCATAAAACAACTCACAAGTGTTGAATACATATTAGAAATGTTGACCCAAGTTTTTAAAAATGTTACAACAACCCATCATATCTACATTTACCTTGTGTATCTACTGATCCACTTTAATGAGCCGCCAGGTAGCTCATTAAAGTGGATCGGTAACTCGGTATGAAATTTTTTTTCGCATGTGGGCCAGTTTGTCCTTGGAGACTATGGTTTGGGCCAAAGAAAACCCTATTTATTACATGTGTAGTTTCAGCCCAGATGTTGATCAACCCAGGAAGCTTGCCCAAGTTGTAAGCTCAATTGAGATTTGAGCACATAGATTTTTCTAAGACAAAGAAAAAGCCCAAACAATACATGGGCCGTTAAAGAAGAGAAAAACAGGTAAATGAACCAGTCGGTGAGTCGACTCGCAGCTTTCTGAGAAATGAAAGAAATATCAAATACGGAATATTCTAATTTTCCTTTTTATTTTTTATTTATTTTTTTATTTTTCATAAAAGTTTTGGTTTGAGTCTTGCTGAAAAGAAAAAAACGCTACCTTGTTTCTTGTAATTTTTCTCTCACCCATCCTCAGGCTGACGCGGGTTGTTTCTCTATCTAAAAATCGATCGACTCCAATCAACCATAACTCAGCTGATTTCTCTCTCTAGTCGATGAGCTCGCGAAGTTCACAATCACCTTGACAGAGAGAGACAGAGAGAAAGAGAGATCGAGTTTTGCCTTTACTCTTTTTCAAGTATATTGTCATCATGGGTCAAGCTTTTCGCAAGCTCTTTGATACCTTCTTCGGCAACACTGAGATGCGAGTACTCCCACTCTCCCTCTCTCTTTTTTTTATTTATTTTTTTTATTTCAATTTTATTTTCGTTCTGTTTCATACGAATTTTGTAGCTTTTTCTTGGGTTTGATAATTTTTACTGCCGATGGGCATCTAGGGTTTTCATATAATAATGATTTATCGGTGTTGTTTTTAGCTTTTAGTTATTGAATTCTCCAATTGGTCTTCTAAATATTATATATGTCATTATTAACTTGCATATTTAGTAATTTACTCACCTGTTGGCGTTTTTTTCCCCTTCCATTTTTGGATTTAGGTACTGTTCAATTGCAGCAGATTTATTTGAATATCTCTCTCTCTCAATGATTACATAATATTATACGATCACATTAATACCTTACCCTCCCCCCCAATAAATATATAATATTTGTAATCCAATTTCCAGTAAATGCATGAATAATGGCTTATTTCGCATGCATTTATTATATTCTAAATGCTTGACTTCTTTTCTTGTTTCTTCGTGCTTACCTTTAATTTAAGAGCATGATATTTACTGGGCATACCTTTGATCCGCTTTCCTTATTTACCATTTTCATTTGCTGTGGCTTAGGTCGTAATGCTTGGACTGGACGCGGCAGGTAAAACAACCATCCTCTACAAGCTGCACATTGGAGAAGTTTTGTCAACTGTCCCTACAATAGGTGAGTGTCTTTGATCACTAGAAATGGACTTCGGGCATTGATGTTGACAAGTTGTTGTTTGAGTGTTGTATTTGTAATAGGGTAGATAATGGTTCGATTAAGATATTTGTTAATCTCAGAAGTCTATGCATATCAACAATTGTGATATGTGTGTTTAGATCATCACACTCAATGCACAATATGTTTTTGTAGATTTTTCTGTTAAGGCATCTTTTTTTTTTTTTTTGGTGCCTCAACAGGTTTTAACGTGGAGAAAGTTCAGTATAAGAATGTGATGTTCACAGTTTGGGATGTTGGTGGACAAGAGAAACTAAGGCCACTCTGGAGGCATTACTTTAATAACACAGACGGACTGGTAATGAAACTCTCTGTGGGTTTTACTGGATTATGGTTCTTGCTAGTCTGTTGTCCCTCATTTAGTTACTTTCTGATTTTTCTGTATGCTTTTCTGACTTGTCTCACTGCCCAGTTCACATTTTATAGCTTTATTATTGGTCAAATAGATAGAAGGTTCTAAATATCCATATTTTATATTTCTATCCTATGCAGATTTATGTTATTGATTCCTTGGACAGAGAGAGAATTGGAAGAGCAAAGGAAGAATTTCAGGTTTGTATGTTCAGAAAGGAAAACAGTTTAAATACAAGTGTCGGTAATTGTTTCTTATATATTTACGTTTCTTTTTTCAGGCCATTATCAGTGATCCATTTATGCTCAACAGTGTCATCTTGGTGTTTGCTAATAAGCAGGATATGGTATGCAGTACTAGCTTCTGATCCACATACTGCATGAATGATGTAAAGTTCATGTTTGTAGATATTCAAACATATCAACAAAAGAATGTACATACAGAAGAGGGATTATTACCTTTTTTTGGTCTGCTAATATGACGATTTACATATTGTTTGTAGACATTTGGAACCTAGAATATCTAGATGCATGGGATTTAACCCTCAAGTAATGAGGTTCTAAATCAGAATACTTACATTGCATTCTACTAAATGGTCCACAATTAGATGTCAAATAATGTAGTAAAGGACTGATCTTTTAAGTTAAAAAAAAACGTATTTTCATCTCATCTGACTACTGTTTGGTCTTTTTCTTTGGCCTTTGGAGCTGGCCCAAACTATATTGACCTGTGAATAAACTGAAAAAGCACTTGCTAGGTGTTTTTATTTTATTTTCTGATGACTTTTCTTTCAACATAACAATATATTGACCGTAAGACCAATCATAAACAAAGTAATTTACTTTCCACGGTTAAGACTCTAGGCAGTATGTTTTCTGTTCCCCTGTCAGAGTTCATGTGCTTATCTCTTGTGGGGAAGTTTTTTTCATGACAGGCATACACATAATGGGCAATGTTGTTTCCTTAGCAACTTGGAATGATTTATTTGTTTTATCCTTTCCCTATCCAGAAAGGAGCTATGTCGCCAATGGAAGTATGTGAAGGACTAGGCCTCTTTGATCTCAAGAACAGAAAATGGCACATACAAGGGACTTGTGCCCTTCGCGGTGATGGCCTTTATGAGGGCCTGGATTGGTTAGCTAGCACACTGAAAGAGATGAGAGCTGCTGGATACTCTTCAGTGGGCACTTCATCATTCTAATAGTTGAGGTCGAGACTTTGTACCTACTTATTTTTTTACCAGCAAAGTGGCAAGCCCCATTTACAGTCTTTCTTATTTCTTTCTGCAGGTTTATTAGGATTCTTGGGGATGGTCAATTGATAAAGCTGAGGAGTTGGTCATTTGTGCATCCAAACGTCCTGAGTCCTGACTGTAATCAACTTTTTTTTTGTGGTTTTTCTAAATATAGTGAAGTTTATTGGGTGCTTAATCCTGGCCTTGACATTTAGATATGTAACCTATTTCAATGTATATTGAAGTTCAGCAGGTTGTGCAATTGATGAATATTCGCTGGGGTTATATATGCTTTGGATGCCCCTTTAAATATTCGTCATATTATTTTATACTATGTAGATTTGTGATGATTGACTTGTGTGTAATTAAAGGTCTGAGCCTGAGGTTGGATCTTACATATGCAAGTCTCCTCTATTACACGGTCCACAGGTGCTTTACTTCATGGGGTGGATTGAAAACTCTTGGGGCGTTGATGGTTGTTTGAATATAAACGCTTGGATCAAATTAATTTTGCAGAGGATGCTGAAGGCAGGGCTAGTGACTGGAGTGAAGTTGTAACAAGGTAGCTGTACTGGAAGGTGCGGCTGGATCACCTCCTTTTCAGGGAGAGCTAATGCTTGTTAGGTATTTTGGTTTGATATTGCTTCACACCCAAAAAGAAGCGAGCTACGTCTGAGTTAAACTTGGAGATGGAAGTCTTCTTTCGTTTCTCGACGGTGAAGTAAGATTAAGCTAATGAGCTTATTATCCTAGGTCGGAACAAGTTGATAGGATCTCCTTTTTTACGCCCCCATGTCGCCACACGAATATTATATTACTTTAGTTGTAATTTAGATGATGCATTCGTGACATTTCTTTTCTTTTGAGTCAATTCCCTCAAGCATGGATAAAAATATCCATAATATTGTATGTCTAGATTTCAGTAATTTTATTCACCAATATTTTTTCAATATTGGTATATATTGATAAAATATCGATATATGTCGGCATAATTGTATAAAATTTTTCAAAATTAAGGAAGAAAAAGAGGAATAAGATAAAATCAAATCGAATTAGATAAAAAATTAATAAAAATAAATCAACAAAAGAATAAAATTTAATTCGAATAAAATTGATATATTGGTTGATATATTCATAAATTTGAATATCCATAGTTAAAGAATTTTTGATATTTTTATTCCAGACCTCAAGATAGCTGGGCTTTTTGGGGCTATGAAATTTGTTCATTCGTTAGAATACTCGCAATCGTGGTGTTCAATGCAATTTTATTTCATGAAATTAAAATAATGGATAAAAATTTACTTATAGTAGTTTAGTTCATTGCAATTGATAGCAATAGGGAGTGCATGAAATAGCACCCGGAATGAATTGCAATAGAGAGCTATCAACCAAAAAAAAAAAAGATACACATGATCAAAAATAAAAGTAGAAAAAAGATACACAAGATCTAATTCCACGTGTCAGCGTTTTAAAGAGGCGCAAGAGAGACTTATCTTTTTAGCGGCTACATTAAAATTATGTAACGGTCACTTGTCTCGCTCAATAGAAAATAACCAACAGCAATTGGGCGACCACACATTGGTCTGTTTGGTTTCTCTTTTTCATTTTTTATTTTGTTTGTTTGGTTTTCTCAGTTGTGAGCATAACTACCACAACCACCGAAGCATGCCCTCATGCCACTCCTCAACGATGTTAACCCACAGATTCCACCGTCTCCACCTCCGCAATTCCCCCAAATTCCGATGCGTGTTGGACCAAATTGGCCCCAATTTCGCGGTCTCATCCTCCCTCAGCTCCGTCTTCACCGCCGCGGCTGCCTCCGGCTCTGGCTCTCTCCACGGTGCCGTCAGCTCCACCATCACCCAAGTCGCTGTCACCGCCGTCGCCATCGCCTCCGGGGCTTGCCTTTCCACTAAGGTTGATTTCTTGTGGCCCAAACTGGAAGCGCAGCCAGGTGCGAGTCAATTTGCGTTTCTGAGAACAATTAGAGCAAGACAAGTAAAAAAACATGCATATAGAAAACCATTTTACAGTTAAATTTTGATCCTTGATAGCTGTGCTGTGCTTTAATACTGTGCAGGCTCTGATATAGTGGAGGGAGTAGACGTGACTGGATATTCTATATTTAATGATCCAAAGGTTTTCCATCTTTATTTTCTGCTTGAATGTATAAGACTCCAATTGATTGATTACCTGCTTCCACTAAAGCAATTTGTCTGTGAAGGCAGGTGCAAAAGGCTATTGAATTTGCTAAGAAAGCTCACCATGGCCAACTACGCAGAACTGGAGACCCTTATTTAGTCCATTGTATCCATACAGGAAGAATCTTGGCCATGTTGGTTCCATCAAGCGGTGAACGAGTAGGCATCTTTCTTATTACCCGTTACTTTTAGTGTACACCCAAAAAAAAAAAAAAAAAAACCCTTCTAGAGCTCAAAAGCAGGTTTCCATCCCATTAATTCCTTCAAAAATTTAAAGTTTGCTGCAGGCCGTTGAGACAGTTGCGGCTGGGATTCTCCATGATGTGGTTGATGACACATGTGAAAGTTTTAGCCATATAAAAGAAGAGTTTGGTGATGCTGTAGCTAAGCTGGTAGCTGGCGTTTCCAGGCTAAGTTACATAAATCAGGTATTATAAGCAGCTTAAAACATCTCATCGGGTGCTATCTTAACCATATCCTTGCCAGTTTTTAAGATCTATGCCCTGAATTTGGCTCCTTTGAGATTCTAATATTGCTTCTTGTTTTTCATTTGGTTGTATAATTTTTAATTTGTTTTGAAGCTTTTACGAAGGCACCGAAGGATAAATGTGAACCAGGGCAGAATTGGTCATGAGGAGGTATAAGACTTAAATTCTACATCGTAATATAAAATCAGCCATGCTATGAGTACTTGAAATTTGAAATGTTTTCAATGTACATTAATCACAAAAGATGAAAATAATTCATAAATACAATTTATCATTATTGAAGCATAAATTTAGATTTTTGTATGTCTCAATCATCCTGTAATTTTATGTGAATTAAGTACTATCTTACATTATGATAATAATTAAGCATCCTTACTTTTGTGTATAAGTATAACCGGTCATGTAGTGATCTTCCACTAGAGAAATGATGTGGATGGTATTTAGTTTTAACAAAGCCAACTGAATGAAGCATAAGTTCATGAAATAACATTTAACTTTATGGGTTTTTGTTCTTGGAGATGATCATATGAGCACCATATTTCAGCTGCTCCAGTTTTCCATATCTCATGCTTGCATTTTTTATCTATCAGGCAAATAATTTACGAGTTATGCTGTTGGGCATGGTTGATGATCCACGTGTAGTGCTTATAAAGCTTGCAGACCGTCTTCACAATATGAGAACAATGTATTGACTCTAAACTTGAATAAATATTATAAGCTTATGCCTCTTATATGATGATTTCTTTGTTTCCATTTTTAATTAATTCCTGAACTTGGAACAATTATCATTTTAATTTTTTTCTTTATAAGATAAGTTTTGACTGACGCGAGCATTAAACAACTAAATCTGTCATTGAAACTTTCTGCTTATTCTTGAAGAGGACTTAATAATATAAACATAGAACCTGTTAATCCTATTATTCTTAAAGTTTGTTGGGAAATGGCCAACCAACCGAAACTTAGTGCTACAGGGAGGGCCCCTTTAGCTATAAGGAGACTGCTTTGTGGCTGATAAATGGTTTCTTGAATTTCCTTTGCTTCTTCACTATGAAGTTGTGGGCTGATAATACTAGCAGATGAATCACACTCCTAGTCGATAATCTTTTACAGTTATGCCTTGCCACTGCCAAAGGCTCAAGCTGTTGCAAGGGAGACCTTAGTAATTTGGTGTTCACTAGCTTCCAGATTGGGCTTGTGGGCAATGAAAGCTGAACTGGAAGATCTGTGCTTTGCTGTTCTTCAGGTATGGCCACAATCTTTTTGGCTCTTATAGAAGATCTCTCATGATCTTTGTGGGTTGCTCTAATGCTTCTTATTTTACTGGCACTATTGCCACTGGTGATTCAACTAAACATCAGACAAAATTGCTTCTCAGTTTCTCATAATGTTCTAATTTTCCTTGTATATCATATGCAGCCTCAAATTTTTAGGAAAATGAGAGCTGATCTAGCTTCCATGTGGAGCCCCAGCAGAAAAGTAGGAAATTCAAAAAGAATATCTGCAAGCTGGCAATCCTTAAATGGAAAAGGCACGATTTCTGACAATGAAGGGTCCATGGCAGTTGATGAAGATGTCACAACCATGAAGGTAAGCATTTAGAAGGAAATTATTTTTTCTTCAATCTGAATTTTACAGTATGGCTAATATGAGGGACAAGTGATGGACAACACATCTAATGGTTGGATTTACTTCAACCTTGTATTGGTTTTACAAATGTGTTAAATCCAACCTTTGGATGTATTGTCCCTCACTTGTCCCTTATATTAGCCGGACTCCTGATTTTATATCCTAAAATTGAAGAAAGCGACACTAAAAGAATGAGGATTATAGTTCGAATAAGCCCCTGCTTAGATACTTATGCTGTTTATAAATTATTTTCAGGATCTTCTGGAAGCTGTAGTGCCTTTCGATGTATTGTTAGATCGGGGAAAACGGTCTAAATTTCTTAATACTCTAGGACAAGGTTTGGAGACTCACACAAGACCAAAGGTTGTGCAGGATGCTGGAATTGCTTTAGCATCTCTTGTAATTTGTGAGGAGGCACTCGAGCAGGAGTTGATCATATCAACTTCGTATGTGCTGCTTCCTTTCCTCTTTTTATTTGCTGCTTGCAGTTTAATGAAAGTTACACACACTCACAACCCCCTCCCCCTGGGAGTTATGTTTTCAGGTATGTTCCAGGAATGGAAGTAACTTTATCCAGCCGTCTAAAAAGTTTGTATAGCATCTACAGCAAGGTATTCATGCACTTCAGAGTTTAATACGTTGCAGGGCTTATGTGCTTACCTTGATCTTTATTGCAGTTATTGTCAGATAGGCTCTTTTGTAGAATTCCATTGTAAGTTCTAAAATATTACTTTTGTACCTCTTAGATGAAACGAAAAGATGTCAGCATCAATAAAGTTTATGATGCCCGTGCATTAAGGGTAGTTGTTGGAGACAAGAATGGAACTTTGCATGGACCTGCTGTCCAGTGTTGCTACAGTCTTCTCGACATTGTACACAAGTAAATCAAAGTGACTTTATCTTCTATTGTTATATAACACAAGCCTTGCCAATACTTTTTCTATTTCCTTTTTTTTTTTAATTTGTTGTGGGATCTTGGTAAGTGTTAATAATATATATGTATATAGGGAGAGAGAGAGAGAGAGAGAGAGAGAGAGAGAGAGAGAGAGATACATAGACAAATTGGCTTATGTTTATAATTTTATGTGCAGGCATTGGACCCCAATTGACGGTGAATTTGATGATTACATTGTCAATCCAAAGTCTAGTGGCTATCAGGTCAGATTTTCCAGTTCATGATCCCATAATGTTTGGGAAAGTCCATTAAAATTAATTGATTCCATTTTTCTCAGTTTCTAATAGCCTTGACTCTCGGGTCATGGTTGGACTGTTCACTCTGATTTGATATAGGTTATATTAGTATTCTGTAATATTTGGGGTTTGGTATGTGTTTTGTACCTTTATCATAGGCCGCTTTTTCATATGTTTTGTACCTTTAATTTGGACTGCAAATCCCCATCTGCAGTCTCTGCACACTGCTGTACAAGGTCCTGATAGGTCATCTTTGGAAGTTCAAATACGAACACAGGTGCCAAATTTCTTCCAAATTTAAAGGAGATCAGAGTTACTTGCTTGTATTTTTAATTTAGCTGATACTAGTATCATTTCATCTTTTTTAGAGGATGCACGAGTATGCTGAACATGGACTTGCAGCACATTGGCTTTATAAAGAGACTGGAAACAAATTGTCTAACATAAGTAGCATCGATGAATCTGAAATAGATGCATCATCCTTTTTCTCCAAAAATATGGAGGACCAAAACTCAACAGAAGATGATTTGTTTCAGAAGTATAGTTTGTTGAAAATTGGACATCCAGTTCTTAGAGTGGAAGGAAGTCATCTTCTTGCTGCTGTTATCATTAGGTATATAACTACTTAATGTCTACTTTACTTAAGTAGCTCTATGAGCATACCAGTCACTAACATTTGTGTTAAACTTGACATTGCAGAGTAGATAAGGATGGAAAGGAATTGCTCGTTGCTGTGAGCTTTGGACTAGCAGCTTCTGAAGCAGTAGCTGATAGAAAATCTTCTTTCCGAATAAAACGGTGGGAAGCATATGCAAGGCTATACAAGAAGGTTTAAGATAGTCTGAAACTTTATTGATTCCACACTGTAGTTAGTCTGAAACTTTATTCATGGAAAGAGGTTTAAGATAGTCTGTGAATTATCCCCTGACTATAGACTTGCTTGGTATATATAGTATATTAAGTTACCCCATTTGCTCTGACTTGGCATTCCAGGTGTCTGATGAGTGGTGGTGTGAACCAGGACATGGGGATTGGTGCACTTGCCTAGAGAAATATACACTCTGTCGAGATGGTATGTACCACAAGGTATGTTTAACATGTTCTTCCTGAGATATGTAGGCAATGCAGTAGATCTCAAATGTTAATTGAATGGAGCATCCTCCAGAGAACTCAGTGATCTTCAGAATTAGGAGAAAAAGAAAATGCAAAAATCTATAGTAACCTGAGAGACCCAGAGTGTATAAATGTCAACAATGTGGAATCGTTCAAACTGAAGTATACAGGGGCATCTGAAATCGGTAATTAGGTTTTTAAGTTTTCGGGCATCTGGTGTATAAATGAGATCTTAAGTTATCAATCTTAGTTCCATGCATATGGATGCCATGATTAAACTTTAACGACTCGCATGAGGAAAATAATTTAAATAATGTTTTCTTGTGCAGCAAGACCAGTTTGGGCGATTACTGCCAACCTTCATTCAGGTTATTGATTTGACAGATCAAGAAGAATCTGAATATTGGGCTGTTGTTTCTGCTGTCTTTGATGGAAGACAGCTTGATTATGTTACATCTACGCCAAGCTTTAACTCAGTTGCATCAACTTCGATGGAAACTAGCATCAATAACAAGGTTTGCCTATGACCTTGCCATTCTGAATCCCATTATGTTAATGACTAGTATGTGGAAATTTTATTAAATTATCCGGTTTTCTTGCTTACATTTGCTTCATGTTTGCATTCAAGCATGATGGAATTATTGCTTCAATCCATTAGGTCATGAGTCATGACCCTGACTCCTGTATATATGTGGAGTTCTCTTTTTCATTTATTTATTTATCAAGTAATTATGTACTTTAAAGCATAGGTTTCAAATATATTTGATTTCGTTTATAATGTAGGTTTAATAAATTAAAGACGGTTCGTTAAAATCAGGTTTTCTTTTCCATGGTTATGAATCTTATGATCCTTTAATCATGGCTCTAGACGACCTATTACTGAAGTCAGTGTATTGCTTGTAAAGTGAGTTTGGGTGTGGTAGTCAGCAGTCTCTATTGCTATAAATAAATTAGTGCCTAAATCATGGTACACGCAAGGCTCCAAACGCTAATGAGCGCTTTCAAATTGTAGGTGCGTTTGTTAAGGACAATGCTACGGTGGGAAGAGCAGCTACGATCAGAAGCAAGCCTTGGACAAGCAAAGCATAGTGGAAATTTTTATGGTAGTACTCCTCCTGGTTCTGTTGTCCTTGGGGAAGTGGTGATTATATGTTGGCCCCATGGGGAAATAATAAGGTTAAGAACTGGCAGCACCGCTGCAGATGCTGCTAGAAGAGCAGGACTAGAGGGAAAACTGGTTTTGGTCAATGGTCAGCTGGTCTTACCCAGTACAAAGCTCACAGATGGTGATGTGGTTGAAGTCAGAGTGTAAGAAATTTTAAAATGTTACTTGTGAATACTAAACAGTGAACAGGGAAAGAAATTGTCATAAGCTTTAAAGTACATATCAGATTTAAGGATTTGATAGGTTGATACCGGTGATATCAGATACAAGAGAAAGTAGAGCCCAGCATACAATTTTTGGAAGTGTAAATGGGCTCTGTATCGGTCTGATATTAGGACGAAATAAAGCAGATATTTCAATGCACATGTGAAAAATTTTACACCATAAAAAAGGTAGAAATTCGTCTACGACAGTGCTTCTTTCTTTGTCTTGTTGAAAATATATACCCGACAGTGCGAGTTAATTACATTTACACCCCTTGAGGTTTATCGTCTTTTTACATATATCCCTGGAGTTTCAAAAATTACACATGCACCCCATGAGGTTTCAAAACTATTACATATAACCTCCTATAAGAGAAAATAAATAAATAAATAAATAAAAAATATTTGTATTGAAATTGGATTAGGAGGTTATATACAACAATTTTAAAACCTCTAGGGGTATATGTATAATTATTGAAACTCCAGAAAGTATATGTGAAAAAACAATAAACTTCAAGGAATGTAAGTGTAATTAACTCCTGACAGTGCACATAACTTATGTTTTGCGCACGTGAATATGAAGTGGTGCACACAAGCCCATCACAATTCATAAGTCCCATCACAAGTATACTTGTTTTAAACCCAAATTAATATGGGAAAACACATTTTAATATAAAGATTAAGCCATGTATCAATAACCAATGGGTATGATCTACACAGCAAATTATGTTCCACCAATAATCAATGAAATTTTCCTCAGTTAATCTCAGCAGGCAAAAACCACAGCAACATCACCGCTGAAGCAATTAACATTTGGCTCAAATATTTTACATCCTTGCCTTCCCCACAACTCAACAACAAATGCAAAGTACAAATGAATGAGCATTTAGCTTGGCCTCACTATATATAACTCAAATAAACCCACCAAAGGAATCTAATGCCCAAATCCAATAAAATAATGCAGCAAAATTTAAAAGCCGAGAGGCCATTGTGTATAATGCTGCCATTGTGTATAATTTGACATCATTCAAGCATGAATAAGAATCTTCCCTACTCTATGCGGCCAGGACCCATGCTTCCAACCATTACTTTAATGGTTTAACAAGCCCAATACCAGATTTCAATGTTCCAAGCAAGTTTCCCATGTAGACATCTAAACCTCAATACGGTCCCTGTCAATGAGAAAACATATGAACCAATGAGCTTTGTAGAATTGACGTGTCTTGACTACATCACTGGAAGACTAGGAATTATTTGTCTCCACTGAATTTGTTTCTGAAGATCCAACTATATCTTCAAAAGCTTCCATGGCAATGGTCATATCGTCATCAATATCAGCCTGCTCTACCTCTGCCATTACTTCATCCCTGTCACCTACCATAGGCTCCACCCCATTTTGCACTGAATCAGAGTGAAGTTTAGGTTCTTCACTTGGTTTGTCTGGTTCAGCTGACTTTTCCATCATTGATTGTGGATACGGATCCGTTGAGATGGCCAGCATAGATGTCACCAATAGATTCTACAAACAAGAACATACAAGTTCTGACGCACAGATCAAATATAGAATTTTAAGAAAAAATGATCCTTTATTTAACTTAAATGGAAGAGTTAGAGCAGCCTTAAATCATATCAACTAGGAAAAGCACTATAGTGATGAAAGATGAGTAGATGCTCAAGGACATAAAGTAAAGCAACATCAGATGCACTGAAATAAATTATCAGACTAAAAACCTGTAAAATGATGGGAAACAGTGCACAGATTTTTACTAATATACCTTCTCCAGTGCTAGAGCAAGCTTTGAGAGATTTGGATAGATGCTCCGTGCATCCAATAGGATCTGTTTGACATCAATTTCAGAACAAACATGTTATATCCCATAAAGATACATTTTATAACATAAAACATAGCAAGATCATAATCATATATTAAATGTATCACACGCAAAAACATGTAAGCGCTCATTATAAAGGTTTGTTTGTGAACAACTCAGAAGTTACAAAAACTGGGAGCCATCTAAGAAGGGTGAAAGAAGGGGATGAGTGGGAATATCAGTTTCAGAAAGGCAGCTAAGGTGTCATTTGACCCAACTACACTTATACACAGAGCTTGAAAAGTGTCAACAAAGAGATGAAAGACACAATCATGAGCAAAACTTCTGGGACATAACTCAATTCATAAAATAAAGTTGAAGTGATCACCTCACAAAGCCTCTGAAGGGTAAATGGAGGGCCTTCGGTAAAACTATGAAGAGCTGCAATGAAGAAACATACTATAAACACTTCCATAAAAGAAAAAGGAACTTAAAGTTCAATAAAACTATAGACCCTAACAACATAAACTAAGAAACAATTTCAGCTTCACGTCCTCTCGTGATTGTTAATCCTTCCAGCGTTAAGAAAACTTTAGACTGGATCATCACACTGCCCAACCTTGATCTGACCATTAGCTAGTCCAGGTACACCATCTACTCATTATTCATTAATCCCAGAATGGGCTAGACTGCCAGTTCATGAGACAGTTGTTGGGTCTTATGATCACACAGAACTCATGGAATACCAAAAGGTATTAACACATATAAAGACACTTTTTTTTTATAAGAACACATATGCAGACACACTGATCAAGTGGGTTTCATATATCATCAGGAAAATGAGAATACCTTCATCCAACCTATTCACCAGCTCTGGGTAGGTTTCTCCTAAAGCAGAATTTTGCTCCTCACTTGTCATTTTTGCCTCAGGATACTCCGACAGAACCTTCATAAATCAGGGAATTGGGGGGAAAGAGATCATAATCTAGGAAATAAAGACTAGAAATACTATCATGCACATCCATTACAACTGTTAGTGTGCTCGTGTGTGCACGCATATGTGTGACAACCATAAATAGCTGAAAACCCACATGCTGGCATACCTCCCCATACCTGCTTCAGTTGAAAGGATAGCATGCTCTTTAATTTGTCCCAATCATGCCTGTAGGATATACATAACAAGAAGGTTGACAACCAAGCAAAAACAAAGTGAGAACCAAGAATGTTAATTTTTTTCCTTTTTTCTGTTTTCATGCATCGCATCTGGAGTGAAAACAATTAAAACACAAACATGCACCTTGAATAATACATTAATATGCTACACACAAATAAGGAAAATTTCACAATGAGATAACAGCTTACCAAAATTTCCCAGTGGATGCAATAACTTCTAGTATGCCTCTAACTTCTTCTTCAGCAATCTCATGCTTGGACTCCTTACATCTAACATGTGCAACAGTACTTTTCTTAATATGAAAATCAGAAACAAAAAGTTCATAACATAAATCAGGGGAGAAGATTTCTGAACCTTAATATGGGGTAAAAAGGTGAATTTATTTTTTAATGTCTCAATTATAAGGGCAAAACATTACTGATCCCCAAAAGATGTACATTATTGAAAAAGAGCAATGAGTAGTTCTCTTCACAAAACTTTGCACCCTGTATTTGAATTTTTTTCTACTACACTGGATATATATCATGCTATCGTCCATTTAGAGAGCAAATTATATGAATATAAACCCGACCCCTCAATTTGTCAGTTTCACCATCCCCTAATCCTTAAAATGCCCCTCGAGATCAAGGGCACATTGTGTTTCATTAACAATGAATAGCAGTGTTAAGACCCATTAGTGCATATAAAACCTTCAGAGACTGTTATTACTGTGGTATGATATGGGCCAGAGAGGACAGTTTTCGTTTATAACAATTAGGTAATTGCATCACACAATAGAAGGTACGCATCAGCAACCCCATGATGCTAGATATCCCTGAATACATGCACCAAGCATAGCTAACTTGAAATTTAAATTTGGACAATGAAATATTCAAAAAAATTGGAAAAGAAGCATATACCCATGATTTAAGACATCAGAAACCATAGCATCATGTTGATGATCAGCATCACTGGAAGAATTCATTAAGTGCTGTGAATTTTCATTTGGTGGCATCTCCATTTAGATCCCTTAACCTACTTATGATGATAAACAAAAAAAAAACAAATAAAGAATTATATTGAGTACATAAATCAGAACCCATTTGGCTGCTGAAAAATATTAATGGCTTAAAGTTCTCAAATGAAACAAATTTTAGTTCAGTAACTTAAAACTCCTACTAACCAGACCCAATAGCTGCGCCTAACTCAGTATTCACCTTCACTAAGTTTTCCTCACAAACAACAAGCCTATACTAAATAAAATTTGAAAAGTTTATGTTCTCCCACTCTGTTTGTTTGCCGAGAAAATCAAGCAAGACTTTGAAAGTGAAGCCACAAAACCCTAACTCGCATAAATTTTGAAGTATATGGAGGAACCTAAAAGAAAAGAAAAAAGAGCTACGAAATTTGTATCGATTTTTAATGAGATAGGGATTAGGAGAACTTACCAAGTTCGAATCTATTGAGAGCCCAACGAATCGAATCGAGTCCCTGTTTTGAGAGAGAGGAGACAGTGGTCGACAGTGTAGAACGTGAATGGTCACTGCAGTCTGCACAACAAAAATGCACAAACGTGCGCGGAGCGAGCATTAGAACGTTTATTGTGCAAGAAGGTATAACTTTTTATAGTGAGTCCTCCACTTTTGTGTTGCCACGTGACAGGATTGTGGGTATTTGTAGCCGACCCGCAAAACGAGTGAGGCTATGCAGACCACTCTAACATATTTTGTCCAACTTTTTTATTTATTTTATCCTTTATTGTAAAAACATGATAAAATCACTCAGATTAATTCGATGGTTATCTACCGAAACATCCATTAATGTTCGGTAGATGTGTCAAATAAACATAAACATTTCAGCAGATAACTGTTGAATGCTTTTTTTATTTTCATTTGGTGGTTATCTACAGAATAATCTATTAATGTTCAACAGATAACTGTCGAATAATTATAAATATTTAGGTAAGTAACTGTCGAATGACTTGACGAATAAAATTGAAATTTTTTATTTTAAGGGTAAAATTAAAATTTTAAAATAAAATGATCAACTCAGCAGTTTAAAAGGGTTAGAATAGCACCACTCTACGTAAATAGCTAATGGGCCTTCTCTTCCTCTTCTTCCCCGTTTTTGGGCAACGGAAGTGGGTCTTCAAAACTAGTCTTTTTCGACAAGGGCAGCAATTGACCCAAAAAAAGAAACAAAAATGACTAGAGAAATAGAGAATCACATATAATAGACCTAAGAGAATGACTACTTAGTCTAGTGAACACGACTTTTTGTACTCCAAACTCATGGACGCGAGTTAACTTATCACAAAATTTAAAAACAGATACTGGATCAATGATGATATATATCTGACCTCCTTTCGGAAAATGACATTTAACAAAAAAAACAAATTGGTCAATTTTTTTTTTTTAAATGTTGGGTTAATGTTTTAAACTGTTTAGCAAACAATAACTAATCTGAGAAAAAAAAATGTACACGAAACATTCGCACACTATACATTCCTCATCGTATTTATTCAGTCTTTAGTTCTTGGTCTACCAGTATTTTTGTGCATCAACATAAAAACAGGTTCAGAACCCAGGACAGTAGTCGAACAGCTTTCGAGGTCCACGACTTTAGTCGGTCAAATAACATGGTCGTTTCATTTTTTTTTTTCCCTTTCTCCAAACACAAATGCAATGTATACAGAAAATAACAAGCACAGTGATAAACCATTTAACTGATACGTATGTAATTTATGTATTAAAAGAAAAACCACCTAAAATACTGCCGGAAGGCAAATTGGCCTTTCATGGTGTCTTCCAACATATTCTGACGACAACAATATACAGATTCATACTCCCTACAACTTCATTTGGCAAAACAAAGAAACACAAAAAGATATACATAGAATAATAAACAGCCATAATCCAAAGCAATGGCTCAGGGAAAAAAAATAAAAATTGGCAAAAGGCACTAACTAAAATTCATGAAACTGCACTGTCGTGTCTGTCTACTCTCCATCTTGGTAGACCATATTCATCTACGCTGCCACCATCACCTGGAAGGATGTTCTGATGCTTGACCACTGGGAGAAGGATTTGATGAATTGGAAGGGCCATTATCTTGAGACGGGGCACCACCCCACTTCAGCTCTACATCAGATGGTTCAACTACATGCACTGACCCGTCAGTCATCCCTACTGCAATCTGGTTAGGCTCAGACGGATGAGCTGCTATTACCAAAGGATAGGTGGAGTTGCCGCTGCACAAGATTTTCCATCAACAAATGGCAAACAAGGTTAGAATACAAGTTTTCATACACAAGCAGATTATGACAATTGAAACAACCCCGTTCCTATTCAAAAACCAGCACAATACTCTTCGGCTCACCTGAGAGCAAATGATGGTATATAAGCAGAAGGTGCTATTCGACATCTGAGTCTTAAGCTATCAGCATCAAAAACCCCAACAGCACCATCGCAAAAAGTAGCGTAAACCAATAAACCGTCGCATGAATATATTGCACTTGAGATGGGAGCAGCGAGTGCATCTTTCGGTGACCACTACCAACATAAAGAGGAAGAAATGGATAGGCAGAACAAAAAAAAGTCAAATTACAATAGAGAAGTATAAATTTTATTTTTTATAAGAGATAGAGACGTATACATAAGAATATCAAATTTATTCGTCTTATAGATCAAACATTGCTAGGCAGTATAACTTTTATGTTAGTTTAACCTAAGAGATCATGTAATATTTCATTTCACCAAGTAATGCTACAAAGAAGGTGAAAATTTGCCACACAGCATGTTGCAATCTCAAGAATACACTTTTTCATTGAAAGGAACACAAGCTGTGCCAAGCTTTAGGCACAGATTACTAAATCTCTAACCCACTGTCCACAAAAGTTCATTCAAATAGGTAATTTCCAAGTCTCATTTCACCATCAACCAAAATCACCACTTTACTGCCAGATTTCAAGATGGCAATAGTAAGGAAAAAATTAACTAATAATTGGAAATTGTAGGTCTTGTATTCTCGATTTTCCAAAGCAGAAAAATTAATGAGAAACATGATATAAGGACTGGCAGGTGGAAAACTTACTGAGCGCAAACAATCAAGCTTGCAATCATACACAGCAATTTGGCTTTCATGGGCAACCAACAGATGTGTGTGATCATTATGAAACTGAACTTTAGTTTCTCCAGCCAACGGGGATTGGCGACCCGCTGGTGCTTGTATGAACCTTGTTTTCTTTTTCTCCCATCCATCAATGCTCCACACGCATAACTGCAATCCAACTCACCAAAGGTAATCAACAACCTCATACAGAAAACCAACTAGTCACGTAAGAAAACAAATAGAACAAGCAGCCAGCTTAATGTTCTTCTTGAGGATGGTAAAGAATTGCTATACTTGTTATAGAAAATAAAAAATTTAACCAGCCACTAACCTGGGTATCAGCCCCTGAAGAGACCAGCACATTAAGACTTTGGGAGAATGCAAGGCCTGTAATCCGATTCTGATGACCTTTCAGTTTGGTTTTGACCTGCCGATCACATGCAAGGTTTAGTTTTTCAACTAACTAGACAACACGAACAAAAGCTCAAAGACATCAAGCAACAAATACAGATAAAACCAAGAGATTTCTTCACCTCATCAACCCTGACATTATATATTAAAATAGAAGAATCCTCCATGCCAATAGCAATTATATTATTATCTTGAGGATGAAATGCCAAAAAAGTGGCTGCTGGAGGGGGAGATACAAATGTTGTCATGACCTGCGAAGTAGTTACCAGGTTTATTCAGTCAACAAGGTAATTAAAAGAGATTGCTTGAAAATATGTTTAAAAATAGCAATGTAGCTCGTTGTAGATGGTTCTAAAGAAACAGCATACCTTAAATGTCATCATGTTGAACAAAGAGACCTTCCCACCAGATGCAGACATGACATAAGAATCATTTTTGGATAAAGCAATGCATGCTGTAGATTCCTCCGCTGGTTTATTGTCATTTACATCATTAGTCATGAGAGTTCCACTGGGAGGCTGCCACAACTGTGGCATAACATATGCAGTAGCCTGGAAAAAAATCACAAGGTAGAAATCTATAAGAAACACCGAAAGTAAATAACAGACGGAAAAACTAGAGGAAAGACGGAAACCAGACCTTCCCTGATGGATTCCTTTCACTACGTTGCCATTTCCAAAGCTTGTGAACAGCATTGGAGGCAAGGGCTAACAGAGCCAGGCCATTGTTGGTGTACATTAGTCTCACAATCTGCAATTTGAAATTAATTATCATCAATTATGGGATTATGGAATCTACAATTAAGGAAGTAAATGATCATGCCCACTACAGTGCATAAATATTTGTTGATTAACTTGTACCAGTTTTGGAGGAAACAACAAAAAGCCTGTTTTCTAACCAAATATAATATTTTTCAAAAATAAAATATGCTTTATTTTGGTATAAAGACACACCAAAAAATTAGAGTTAGGGCTTTCCATCTCATATTTTATAATTAGAGGCTTTATTTAGGAATATCAACTATGCCCCTACGGGGAACAATTATATATATAAGGTCATCCAAGGTTTGATTCCTCTACACCTTTCCAGAAGTTGTAGAGTCAGGCAATCGCAGAGCTTTCATTTGAGACGGATCCACAATATCAGAAATTTTCCAGCTCTTCATCTTGTCTATATCATCAGATATCCGTGGTTTAACATCAACAAGCCTACTGTTCTCCATGGTGCCCTGCAGTAAAAAACCAATATAAATGTACGAACATAGAGAGCATTTACAATTTCATTCTACTTCAACTTACTAGATTACTGCTTCACCGAAGAAAAACTTACTAGACTACTGATAGACACAGCAGGTTGGATTCTATCAGGACGTTCCAGGGCTGGAGCAACAGCGTTAGAGACATTAACAATGGGGCCTAGTGCATTAACAATCAGAGGCTGCAAAAAGATAATTAATGAAAAGTGAGAAATAAAATTTGACATAAGATCCTCACTGGAAAAAGATAACGAAGAAATTAAGCCAACATGGGTTATTAAATATGGGAAGCATCATATTGATACTGATCAGACAAACAAGTAACAAATAATACCATCAAGCTTTTTACAAAAACTTCCTTAAAAGACTGTTGAACAAAAATTACCTTCGAGTTGATGGGCTCAGAAGTGCCTCGATTTTTCTCCACAGCCCTGCCCTCCAACATCCTTATCAAGCGCAAACCATCATTGTTTGCTAAAATCTTAAAACCGCTGTCATTTGTTGTTACAGCCAACAGTGAGCCTTCTTTGTTGAATCTCAGTCTAGGACTAGCCTGCAACAAGTGAAATGGCCCAAAAAAATTGTGACTTATCCACTCTTCAACTTGAATGGTATTAGCATAATGTAAAGGAGAGCATTACTGACAGGCAACCCGCCATCTGCATCAACAGCTGTCAACACATTGGTATTGTCCATATCCCAGAACTTAATTTGAAATTCATCACCAGCAGCTAAGAACCGGTTTCTTGTTGTGTCAAACTGGACAACATCTAAAGAGCGCTTCCTAAACCCAGAATATGTCCGTTTGATAGCCCCTTCACTCTCATTCCACTCCACCAGATGGGATTCACCTTCTTTACTTGTTCCACATGAGAAGAGTCTGCATATAAAAATATGTATCAGCATTATGTACACTATGTATTTGAGAAATAAAATTATAAATTACACTAATGGAGAAAAATGGAAATATTCCAGAAAGAGACAGGAAGGGAGGAGCTGGGAATATAGCTGTACACTCCATTCTATAAAATAAGCATCATTAATAAAGAAAAAGCTTCCATACAGTGATATATATTATTCAATTATTTCAATGCAAGATTATATAATATGCAATAGACAAAAAATATAATGGAGCACATGCATAACATATAGATATATATAGGCACAAACAAGTCCAACAGAACTTCACCATCATCCAAAAAAGTTGTACCTGGTTCCATCTGCACTATATGCCATCATGGTACACCAAAGTCCAGGAGCATCATAGTCCACCCTTGACCCCAAGCAATCATATAGCCAAGCTTTGATCTTCCCATCAATGGCTGTTGAAAAAATGAACTGATACAAGGAAAAAGTGCATTGGTGCATGAAATTTTGAAAGGATGAGAGTTATCTAATTTTTCCCAGCTTCACTTGTTATGCAGATGAACGACAGACTCCAACTACAAGTCAACATATTAAAAATCTAAATGATTACAAAGCTGATGATGAGCTTCTAAATAAGACTTACCTGGATATTTTCTTTGTAATGAGGGCACACTGAATATACAGGAGCTTCATGGCCTTCAAATGTATATTGTCTGCGTCCAGCTGCAGCATCCCATACCTGTCACCGAGAAATTTACAGTAATCAGGGAACCTGAATCTCCAATATGTACAAAACCACATCAAGTCTTACAGCTAATACCTTAATCACTTTATCATCTCCACACGTAACAATACACAATTGCTTGTTGGGATGAGCGAATGCAATGTCATTAACACCACCAGCATGAGCATCAATCTAAAAGATGAGACAAGATAGTCAATAACTAGTACCTTCCCATTGCCCAGGGAACAAATTATATGCAGTACAAGCTAACCTCCAAATGTTGTCTCAGTTCTCCAGTTGGATTGTAACCATATATCTGAACAATGTGCTTTGAAAATGCAACACCTGGATGATGCAAAATGTTGTCACAACAATGTTATTCAACAAAACAGATAATAATCATTTTTCAATTCGGTCAGGAGTATGCATACCAAGCATAAGCCCATCTGGCGCCCAAACACAACGATTCACTGATATTGCAGCATCATTCACCAAAGCTGTCTGGTAGAATAATCAAGATTGATATTAAAGTACAATCAGTCAACCTTCCAGAATCGCAATACTTATGGCACCAAAGTTTAGCATGAAGGTATCAACTACCCTGGTCTCTTGGTGAAAATACCAGACTCAAAATTATAAACTTCCTTAAACAGAAAGTTAGGGGTTTATAAGTTCACGATAGGGCCAACCCCATCATGTAGCCCATTACTGATTAGACCAGAAGATAGTCTGCAGGAAATTCAGTAATAACTCCTATGAAGCCATAACATACAGTACCTGCAATGGCATTGAAGCAGCTTGTATATCCCAAACCTTGAAAGGCTTATGTACCAACCTTTCCCGAGACCCTACCTCCCAAAGGCTGATGTCACCAACATTTGTCCCAACTACAAACAAATGATTGAAAACTTCAAAAAGTGAACCAGAAAACATTTGATGACTAAAATATCTTTAGGTACAAACCTAGAAGAATAGTTTGCTGCTGTGGATGGAAGTCCATGCTCATTACATTAGATCCTTGAGTAAGGGTCCGAACAACAGCCTTAGGAAGGTCATCTTGTGAATAGACATTGGAACTATGCATCACACCAGAAAAGGACACCTGCAAGACCATAGGTGAGCATATGTTCTTTCTTCCTTGTTCTATTAGAGGGTGGGGGAGATCTGTAGTTATTAAAACTAACAAACATGATAACTGCTTGAAATTTTCACACCTCATCTGCTTGGCCAGTGCGAATACGCTTCATCAAGTGCTCTGAATCAGCTGATTGATAATCCATCCCTGTAACACCGGTAGGAGTCCTCGGGTGCTTCAAGAAAGCAGCTGTATAAAGCAAACACAATGAGGAAAAAATCTTATTTAAGATATTAAAGAAACTCTGAAGCATGTGGAGAGCTAAAAGCATTCAGAATTACATACAAACATACTCACCTGCACTAGAAGGCTGCACGATACCAGGAGGAGCTGCTGCAACAGCAGGGTGGGGCAAAGAAGGATTAGTGCTTGACATCCAGCCAGCAATGGCACCGGGGGATGGGGAGACAACAGGCTGAAATGGCTGCACAGTGATAAAAAGTCAATCCAAGAATTATTAGAAATTGTTGCATCTCTCTCTTATGCAGATGAATAGATGCAACTTACACCATGGGCACCAATAGGGGGAAATGCGCCAGCCTTTGGAATTGGTCCCACAAGGGGACTGTTTGTGGGAGGAGGACGAGATCCATTAGCAGTTGGAGTGCAAGAATGATCCATAAATAATGTTTTAATATCAGGATTTGGACGGGGATTCTTGCAAAGTTGGTGCTGCCAATTGAGACTGAAAATTCAAATAGAGAAATGAGCTTCGCAAGAGCAACTTTTAAGAAAATCCAATATCAGAAAGAAATAAAAACACCAGGGAATAAGTAGATATGAAGGAATGATGGGAGCATCCAACAGTGGCAAAAATTTAGGTACCAAATGAATCAATTCTCTTACCAATTAACTATTGAAAATGTATCCTAAAATGCAAAAGAGGCAAACTCACTACAGGATAATTGGGTATCCAGTAGCATAACCAGAATCCTGAGTGTAAAAAGAGTTGATGACAAGTT
This sequence comes from Dryas octopetala, assembly GCF_963921425.1. Classification (NCBI taxonomy): domain Eukaryota; kingdom Viridiplantae; phylum Streptophyta; class Magnoliopsida; order Rosales; family Rosaceae; genus Dryas; species Dryas octopetala. The sequence goes on from NC_141368.1 coordinate 341,590, forward strand.
GACAACAAAATTGCACAAAAGAAGTTAAGAGAGGATGTGAGAATGACCTCTGGTTTATTAATGTCCGTAAACGTGAACTTTTGAAGGCTGGGAATGCAAGCTTATCACGGAATAATGGGTTTGCCTCAATGAGCTTTTTAAGTTCTATAAGCATGATATTCCGAGCCGACTTTGTGTCTCCATACTTGGAAAGCTGCTCATTTTGCCTGACAGTGTGATACAAATAGATGAAATATACGAAGGCCAATTACAACACATACCTCCATATTAACAAAGAAGCAACGGTTCAAACAAGCAATACCTGAAGTTATCAAGAGTGAGCAACTGGGTGATCTCCTTGAAAAGTTCCTCATTAAAAGATGCAAAAACCTTAAGGTCCTTCACAAGAATCTCAACTGCCTTCGCCCTATCCTGCCTGATAGCAGGAAACAGGAAACAGAACATCAATTAACTTATCAAACAACTGCATAAAGGCATATTGAGATCAAATTCTACAATGCTAGAAACCCTATACCAACTGACATGGCTCAGCTTATTTCCTTATTTTGATAAAACAACCTCCAGAAAATTACAATTTCAAGTGCCTTTGTCACATAATTTGGTATGAAATTTGGTACAGTCAATAGAGGACCAAAACCAGCTTTCATCAATATGTTCAGAAACAGGATGCCAAAAAAGAGATAGTGTTGAAACTCACCTATCAAGAGCTTCCAAATACTTCTGCTTCCTAATTTCAAAAAAAATCTTCATTGAATATCGGTTGTCTTCAACTTTAGTGAAGCCACACAAATAGCGCTCAACTTCGTCCCACTCTCCAGCCTGGACTTGATCCTCAAAATGTTTCATATTGAAGAAAAAGCCAGACTCTTGCTCTAGCCTATATGTCCAGAAGAAGCACATTACAACAACAACACAGCACTAAAAATACGTTTAAGCCCAATTTCTCATGCTCGATTTTGTTGCTGAGAGAAAGCAGGAAACAAAAAGACAAATGCCAGAAAAATATAAAGTGTGTATCATCACTTTAAAATGGCTGGCTTAAATTGGCGGTTTTATTTTGTAAGCTTTCATATTGGCCATTTTTCAAACAAACAACTCAAAAATCAAACGGTAGGCTTAGGTGTTTATCATCTTTTCTTCCCCAAAGTTCCTCAGCAAAGCAAACAGAAATTGAGACAGAAAAAGACATTCTTAGAAAACACACACTTACTTATGAACTGTTTCCTTGAACTTCTCCTCGTCTAAGAACTGTAAGATCAAGAATACCAGTTCCCTACTCAGCGAAGACATTGCCCCAGGTAAGCCTAAGCGCTCCAGTGCAAAGATCGAATAGTGAAATCAACTGCAATTTATTTGGGTTCACCCGAACTACTTTCCGGATCCAAAAAGGACGACAGTATAATGATAATTTGAACGCCCAGAACCTATTTCTTCTTCAACTCCCTTCAGATACTAAGTTTTGCTTCAAATCATTCATTAAGCACCTCCTCCTTTAAATCACCAACTCACACAGAGAACCCACAATCATCTAACCTTGTGGTCCGTACAAGTAATGCGTTTCACCAGCAGACGAATTTCCAAAAGGCAGAAATACCACAACAAAGGCAAAAAATACCCAAACAGAAACAAGACGACAGAACCTCTTGTTCAAGCAACCCACTTCGCATAAACCGAAAATAAGCCTTAAATTTCAGCCTCTAGCCTCTACAATAAAGATCCAACATTTAGTAGGAGTTGACATGTGGAGCATAAATTAAAGAGAGAGAGAGAGAGAGACCAAATTCTAGAGAGCTTGATTTCACAATATGTGGAATCTCTCTTTCTTCACATGACATGTAAATTAAGATTGAGAAAATAACAAGCCTTACTGGGTTACCATAGAGCAGCAAAATGAAACATTTTTCTAGGGTTAGGGTTTCTTTCTGAAGCTCTTTTTATTCTTCTTCTCTCTCTTCCTCTCTCTATGTGTGCGTGCTTTGCAGCTGAACTCTGCAACAACCCTTACTTTCTCTCTCTAAAATGTTTACTTTGTATCTGTCTCTTTCTCTTTCTATATCTTTATATACTTTTTTCTCTCTCTAGGACAAAGACAAAGCTGGTGCTGTTTTGTGCTTTTGCTGGGGCTCTCTCTCTCTCAGTCTCTCCATTATTATTTTATACATTTTCTATTTATGTTTATATGCACAACACGTAATCCCTCTGTTTCTCCATTATCTCTATTTCTGTTTCTCTGTCTACCTGATTTTCCTTGCTCTAAATTGGACTCTAGTGACGACTAACTAGTCTGAGAGACTGTACAAAAAAAACCCTAGACCAGTGATAATGATAAGATGTGGGAGTCCTCTACAGTACTCCATGAGCTCGTCGTCCTATTGGTCGACAGGTGATGGACCGTCCAAACAAATTAGCGCTGTTGAGTCACCATGACCATGCCCTCAACGGTAACATATTACGTGGAAGTGATGGATGGATTTTATTTTGCTTGTCTTCTAAACTTTTGTTCCCAACTTCATAAGCAAAATGAGAGAGACTCACTCCTAGGGGAAAGAGCCTCATTAAGTCGGCACCCATTCTAGCATTATATATTTTTATTTTAAATATGAATTTCATCATTTTTCTTGACAAATAACTTTTAAAAATACACCTAAAACTTATTCAAACAAAAGTTAAAAACATACTTTTAACTTTTATTTATTATAATCATATAAAATTTGATTCGTTTATTAATCAACAAATGTCGTCTATAAAATTTAAATTTAAAACTTTATTTCACAAAATGAAAGTTCGGCATTACTAAACTAAAGGATCATTAATTACTATCTAAATTTTCAAATTTATTATAATATATAAACTGGCATGGTGAATAGTAACTCCAACAAAAGAACTATTTTTATTTATTTGGAGCATAAGAGGATATACAACTATACAAGTATACAACAAAGAAAAAAGAAAAAGCTATTTATGATAGTACTTGATAATAATGATGAAAGAAGTGTTGCGTACCTTCCTTCAACAGCTACAAAATTTGTATAATGTAAGGCCAGATCCAAGTGACATTTCAATCCTTTGCGATTGAAAATAATGAAAGGGGACCTTAAAAGTTGCATGGGCTTTTTAGAGTATGGCATGGATGTGTGGTCATTTCATCGTTCCCATCGCACGCTTTAAAAGGAAAGACTAATTGTTGAAAATAACATTTAGTTGGCTTGAGATAATACGGACAATAATGTAGTTGTTGATGCTGTGAAAAAACATTTCCGTGGGCTATACTTTCAATGGAATGAGACTTTAATGAATGCTACAATTGTTGTGGTAGCCAGTGGAATGACCTTTGGGACAATGATGTTGGATTGTTGGTGATTCTCATTTACTCATACACGAATAAGGAAAGTAATTTTGCCAGGCGGGTAGCTTAGTATGAAATGATTTATAGTGCCTAATTTTAAACACCCCTACTCACCAAAAAAATTTGTCTAAACTCCCACCCATCTAGAAACTCTTTCAAAACCCTCTAAAACTTATAATCCTAAATTACCCTTCTGACGTATGCTGACGTCACTATAACTGAATTTTGATGAAACTGTTTTTTTTTTTTTTTTTGAATTGAAGTTTTTACTAAAACTCAATATTTCACTAAAACTAAAATCAAACACTGAAATTGAATTTTATTACACTAAAACTGAATTTCAAGAATTCAGTTACATTGAAACTAAATTTTAAGAATTCAGTTACACTGAAACTGAATTTCAGAAATTCAGTTACACTAAATTGAAGAATTCAGTTATGAATTCACTTACTGAAACTGAATTAAGTGATGAAACAATTACACCTCGACTAAAATGCAATTACACCTTAATTAAAAAACAATTACACATTTACTAAAACAATTACATTTCACTAAAACAGTTACACCTTTACTGAATTCCGTTTCACTAAAAAGAACACAGCAACCTTATCAAAAAAAAAAAAAACCAACAATACAACAAGTCATTGAGATGAGAGGAGTAGCCAACAATACAACGTCGTCTGATCACCTCACGCGCGACGAGTACACGACAGCCGCCACTGCCTCGATCTGTTTCTACCTGCAAATTTAATTCATCATATTTCAGAACCATAATTTCATTCAAAATTCATTTAAAACTCATGTTTCACGAAATGAAACTCTTTCACGAACTGAAACTGTTTAATCAATAAATGAAGTAAATTTGTATATACTTATAAATCAATTAAAAACCACATTTCTATCTGATTTATAACAAATTCAATTAAAACAGATTCACAAATTATACATTTCACAGACATATTCACAAATCAATTTCAAATTAGGGTTTTCAAATCAGGGCTTTTGAAATTCAATGCAATTGAACCAAAATTTGTATACCAGTAGAGAGAGACTGTCAAATGGAGAAGAATGAGACCGGAACCACTTCAATCCGCCGTCGGAATCATCGGCAACGGCGGTGATAAGTCTCAGACTTTCTCGGCGTCGATTCGCCGTCCACGGTGGTCAGTTGGAGAATCAGAGACCGCCATCACACTCACCACGTCGAGAGGGAGCTTCTGGAAGTGGAGAGCGGCTGCGACGTCGCCGGAATCTCGAAGTCACCGCCGGAGATGACGATCGGACTTCGGGCTGTATTTGGGTTTCTGTGGATTTTATGGGAAAGAAAAGGCCATGGATAGATAGAGGAGGAAGAGGCGAGAAGAACCCAACCAGTCCGACACCTCGTCGTCGCCGAAATTGATGGATCGCCGGCGAGGGAGCTCGGGTTTGCCTAGACCGATCCAGCGTCGATGTTATGTTTCGTGGAGAGTGGAGGGCAAGGAGAGGAAGAGGAAGGAGAGGCGAGTGTGATGGGACCGGTCTCGCCAGCAACCGTCGCCAGACGTTGGCGCACGCGCCGGCGACAGCAGCGGGGAGAGAGAGAACGCAGAGGGGAAGAGAGGCACCTGAAGGGGGGGAGAGAGAGAGAGAGAGAGCACCCATAAATTGAAAATGAAAAAAAAAAAAAAAAAAAAAAGATAAAACTGGAAAATTAAAAGATGGGGAGTCAAACTTGACTGGATATTAGTTGACTAGAGGGTTTAGGAAAATATTAAGTGTAAGATTGAGGGTTATAGGAGAGGTAAATTTTGGGTGGAGGTTATGAAAGATTTTATCTCTAACTATGGGGCTTATAATTATTAACATAATGATTTAAAGTATATTTAGTTCTTTTGTTTTTTCTTTTTTTGGAGAAGGTACATTTTAGTTGTTGAGTTGAAAAATATAACATACTTATTTACAAGTTACAAACTTACAAGTTACAACTAAGGAAAATTTTTCTTTGTTGACAAAAAAAAAAAGGACTTTTTTCTGTATATAAAATAAAAAGTAAACCACACACGCACAATAATTTTTCCACACAATGGGTATTAGTGTAGATATATGAAATAGTTGATATTGGGGTAATTTACCATTGTCGGTCATATTATCCTTGCCTTTGAAATTTTGTATAATATCATTTTAGCTAATAATAATATGTTTGGTATTTTTATATCTGATGAATAAAAAAAGTTCTATTTATAGTAGCATGGACAATAACTATGCTATTTTGAAGTCATAGTACATTATCAACTTTATTGGTGTAGTGAATTAGAATAATTCACGTAGTAACTACTCTGTACAGTGTTTAAGATAATACTAAATTCAAATTTATCTCAAACAAAAAAGGAAAAAAAATTAGAGTACATTATCTATATATCTTAGCTCAATCAATTATGAAGCCTTATATCTCTAGCAAAAAAAATACTTATTTCACACCCACGTTTAGGGGTGGAAATTATACGGTAACCATACTAAAATCTTGATACTGCATACCGACCGCTAGGGGTCGAAATCCTTGTTTTTGTCACTTATATTGTGCCGACGATTAACGGTAACTGTAATTTTCAGTTGCGGTCGGAGAAGGGAGGCATCGGCACAGTATTGGGCTTGCGAAACCTAAGGGAGACAATGAGATGGAGAGAACGAGAGAGAGATGAAGATGGAGAGAGTGAGACAAAGAGATGGAGATGAAGAGGTGGTTTATGGTGGAGTTCGTGGTGGACTGGTGGTGGTTTCAAGTCAGAAATGATGAAGATGGTGGAGGTTGGAGAGAATCAGAGAGAGAGATATGAAAATGAACTGAATGAGAGAGATTTGAAAATGGACTGAATGTATATATATGTGCTACAATATGGTATATCAACGATATTGAATGTGGGGAGTTGTTCCAATGTCGTTTATATATATGCGGTGCAGTACGGTATTTTTTTCGATACCGTATTTGACCCTTTTTATACCGTACCGTTCGTTATTTTACAATACAATTTGTAGTTTTTTTTGATAATACGGTAAAAAAAACCCACCCCTGCACACGTTAGTAATTCAACTATGACCTCTCTTACACTCATAAATTAGAAAAAGTAGGGAAATTAATAATAATTTTATATGTAAAGAAAAAAATAGAGCATATTTTTTTTAAACACAAAAAAAAAAAAAGAAGTTAGTTTGGATCACATTAAAATTTTGATAATTTGTGTATAAAAATTTATTACTAGTTGGATAATGAGGATTTTTCTACATCCTTTTATATTTTTGTAGTTGCTAAATTTGTCATATCAGTCCTAAGTTCACAACTTCACAAAGTGTTGATGTCAAATTGATAGATGTTGTACGAAAAATAATTTGCTGATAAAAGGTACAACAAACGAATATACATGTCGTGTTGCATTAAATTATGGTTCGGAAACTTACAAAACCTGTTCACATGTTGCTCCCGCGTCATTGATCATTATGACCATATACAATTGCCTTTCCTCTTTTCCGGAATACCGGGCTTAACATAAATCGTTAAAGACGAGCACCGTTTTTTTTTTTTTTTAAATAAAAACTAAAGAACGACAAGCACCGGATATTGGGATTTGGGGTTTTCATTCATTCATCTGTCTATGGGTTTCTTTTGCCTATGGCGTAAAAAAAAAATAAAAAATGTAAGGGGTCGATTTGGATAAAATATTTGAATTTCATTGTTTCCACTTTCACTTTCAATTATAAGTCTATAATGCAAAATAAAATGGAAAAGAGAGATAAGTATCATTTTACTTTTTAAATTATTACATTTATATTAGTTTTATTTTTTATATTTTTAATATAAAAATTAAGTTATTTGACTTTTTAATTTTGATAACTCAAATAATTTCAGTAATTTATTTGACAAATTGATATAAATAATAAACAAGTAACTGTCATTTTTTATTTAATAAATACCCTTTATGATGAGTGATTTTATGTAAACAAAACTTTGCATGAAAAATGAGCAATTTATGAAGTTATCTCAATTAAAAAAATTAATAAGTCAAGATCTTAAATTTTTAATTTAAAAGTTTTGAGTGATATAAGTGCAATAATAACATTTATCTTTAGAACAGAAGAGTTGGGACTATGAACTCGGAAAGAAATGACAAAAATTTGAAGATATCCAGAAAATGCGTGACCAGCGTTTAGCCACGTTACCCTACCTCGTACTTTTACTTCCCACTGGCCATTGCTTTCTTTCTCTTATTTTTCTTAATTTCCGGTGGCCCCCTACTTGTTTTCCCAACGATAATATTTTTATATTATTTGACACTTTTATTTTTAAGAATCTCATTTATTATCTACCAATCAACCTGTCAATGTCTGGCCTAGTGCGGAGTAGCTGTATGGTATGAGCTGATAAGTACGTGTGCTTATCAGCTTTTGGAATTGTGCTCCCACTTTTCTGACACCCACTGACCCACATATCTTTCTTTATTTTATATTTTCTCCAGATCTAATGCTTAGGCATTTCTTGTATGTAATACTCACACTTAATTCACTCTAATCTTCCGGAAGAAAAGATAGAGAGAAAGAAATCCCACTACAACCTTTTCATGACCAAGTTGAAACAAGTTAAGTAGATTTGAACCGAAGTTCATACCTTGACCAGTCACTGGCTGAGACTCAGTGGCTCAGAAATAGATAGGCATGGGCCGGATGGCTGGCACTCTGTTCAAAAAAAGACTTCAAGTCCAAGCTATTAAATAAGGCAATGGCCACAAAAAAAAAAATTAAATATAAAAATAGTTTATAAATTTTATACCGATTATTAATTTGATTCATTAATTCACTAATTAGGCCATGAATTTTTCAAAATTGTATCAAAACAATATAAACATTAATTTCTATCACAAAATTAACAAAATTGTAAAAACTTGAAAGAAATTGAGATATTGAGAGAAAAAATCTATGAATGTATTGTATGGAATCTTTGTGTATATTGCTGAATGTATATAAAACATAGCAGTACAAGAAATGATTATATATCACAAGCAGACAAATTAATTCTAACAGTTTACACCAATCAAAACATAACACCTGACAATCTAATAAACTAATACAACTAACTCATAAACCAGCTATTATTAACAAATTGATCATATAATAATGTGATAAACAGATTAAAATGTTCCTAAAAATGTGATTACTTGTTGTACTTGATCAATTTTTGTTAAATTTTTCGATGAAAATTAATATTTATATTATTTTGTTACATAATAAAAAATTTATAAATTGAATTGATATTTTTTATAATTAATAAATCAAATTAAATTTTATTGTAAAATTTATACACCATTTTTGTATTTTTTTTTTAAAAGCTATTAAACTAGGCAAAGCAACGTGCATGCTGCAAAGTTATCCGATTTAGTTCCGATTTCCGACCAATCAATTAGCCACGTGGCGTCATCTCATAAGAGATTTGCTATTATTTCTATCTCTTGAGGTGTGATTTTATTAAGCACACTGCCTAACTGTACGGAGCCACAGCAGTCGCTTTCATGGCCACTTATGACTTAAGCATGTGAACCCATTTTTCATAAAGGCATTAACTTTGGAGCTCTCCTCCTTATGGCATACGTTTTAAATCTGGGTAAAAAGTGGAAAAAGAAAATTCGAAAACAAGACCACCTATCCACTCATTTCATTTATTAACTCATCAATTATAATCCACTTCGCACCATCATGTATGATGTATGAGATGTTGATGTTCATTTATAGACTAAATATAGTTTCCCGTTGGCCTACTCTACCAAGCAATATTATGGAAACAACTTTTAAAAAAACATAAAAATAAAAATTGGGAGATAAATTAAAAAATGAATCAAGTTCTAGACAGTTTCCTATTTAATATTTAAAGTTTAGGCCAGCCTAAGTACCAGTGGGATGTGTACCTCTCCTTCTAGTCCAGGGGGATTCCATGTGAACAATGCCATAAACATGATAACAGTGCATCATCCACTTCAACATGCTGGAATGGTGATGGTGATGGTGATGGTGATGGTGATGAGGACGAGTGTTGGAAATTTAGGGCAGTTGAGAGAGATGTGAAATAGAAAGCGGTGTTTTAGTAGTATAGTGTGTTGTGTTTTTAAATGGTGCCTCACATTTACGCATGAAAATCTAGTAGCAAAATTTGGTGATTAAACAATCGATGATCCATATACAGACATACATACAAAGGATTACTGTTACAGCATCTTACCCCATTGCAAATTTTCTTGCATGCCCCATTTCTATATCATTTCTTTTCGTGTGATTCACCTATGTTAACCAGCGATCACCTGTCTTCTCTTTGACAGTTGGTGCATCGAGTTCAGATCAGGAGTCAGCAACTTTGGTGATAATGACTGAGGCATAATTGGCAATTGTTGATTCTGGGGATTGCCGAAGCCTTCCAATCACAGGGAACAACTCTGATGAACGAAGGAATTGCCTGCAGGGCTTATGCGCACACATCTTTGCCAATGAAAAGAGAGCTATTTTCAGAGGTGATTCATTTACTGAATCTTTCCTACCTGGGTTCAGTGCTACCACTGAACAGTCGGCCACCAACTTAAGTAAAGACTGCAACATAGATAAACAGTAAAATTCATAATTCTAACCATGGAAGCTATCATGATAAATATTATGATCTTTCCTCACAAAGCCAAACCACAAACCTGCATGGCTCCTTTAGATACAATGTCTTCACAAAGCTTGTTGGAGTTGCGGACAAGATTGCTTAGTGCGCCTGCAGCATTTGCCTTAGTCTTGTCTTCTTCGGATGAAAGCAACAAATTGCCAAGCTGGGGTATAGATCTCCGTAGCTCTTCATACAACAAGTCATTATGGTAAGCAGCATTTCCAATCTGCACATACACAGAGAGAGAGAGAGAGAGACTTAATAAAGGTAGATACATATTATCAATGGGATAGTGAAGATTCTTGTAGAACCAGTTACAATCAATCTACTGCAACAGACAGCTAAAAGGAGCATAGTATTTGATTGTACAGAAACAAAACTTACAGCAAAGCAAGCAAATTTTCGTGTCCGTTTGTCTGGATCAGAGCATCGATCAATAAGAAGACCAATGATTTGATGCTTTGCCTAGATGGTCATATTCAGTTGTAAGATAATAACCAAATATTGATTATCCAGACAAGTATTAAAACAATCTATTGTTCAATGTTTATTACTTACTAGGGAACTATAAAAGTCGGAGTTGTGCCGGCACATATTGCCTAGAGCACTGCAAGCCTTTGAACGCACGTTTGGATCTTCATGGGTAAGAAATTTCTTGAAGAACTCCAACACAGAAGCTCCATTAATGTATGCGTAGAATCCCTAAATACCATAAAGTAAGAAATTATAATTCCCAGGATGTTACATGCAGCAACAATTATTCAATCAAACAAATCTTACCTTGTCCATGCGAGCCAAATCAGAAACAATCATCAGAACATCCAGAATGACCTCTTTTGGGCTTGAACAATCAAGCAATCTTCTCATCCTAGTAGGATCCAGTAAGCCTTTATTCACAAGTTCAACTGCTAATTTTCGGTGACCAATCATTTTAGCAAGAAAGGCCACAGGCTTTCCCATATCTTTTAACTCCAAATGTTCTAAACACCAAAGAATGATGCCCGGCACTCCTACCTGAAAACTTCAGAAGCAATTGAATGAGAAACACAGGTCCCTGAGTACCAGGATGGCATCATAATTCAGCATCTAATGAACACCATCCTGGAAGAAGAATCTACATATGAAACAAACCCATTCCCCTTGCCCCACATAGAGGAAAAGTAAAGGAAAGAAGATCAGACCTCTGAAAGGAATTTAATATACTTTTCCAGGTCTTCCTCAATTACTTTCACCATGTCCTTGTCTTCCATGCCAACTCTCACACCTGGTGAACCCATGTTAAGAAGGATCCCGCTGTTCACTGAAGCAGTGGCTGATGGCAATCCTGGAGCATTCTGTACAGCTACAAAAGGAAATGCCAAGAGATCAATTACTGCGTTTATTATATCTCTCACACCATCCTTCCCTCCACCAGGCCCAACCCAGGACTTTACAAACTTGAGATGCATATCAGATATCAAGCCAGAGATGAGCTTGATATGATCACTTCTAAGCAGAATCTGTCGAAAAGTTGAGGCTCCACCTGAAAGGCAGTGACATATGGACGATATTGTCCATACAACTCCTGTAGGGGAAAGCCCAACTTGATCATCTGTGCTGCCAACTTCTTGAGGAGAAGCAGTTTGAAGGTTGTTGGCTAACAAATTTATTAGAAGCAGTGGGATATTGTTGGCACAGAGCTGCTTAACAGCTAAGGGTCCTCCCCACCTCAGTCTGGACTCCAGCAATCCAACACATCCATCCCTAAGGCCATGCCAGTATGAGAGAGCCCCATTGGTGGCATTAGGACCCAATTCAATTTCATTGCCTGATGAAAGCTTGAGGTATTGACATAGTGTGGCACTTGGAGGAATCAAAGGCGCTGCTACTTCAGAGACAGAGGACCCAACAGAAGCTCCAGATTCAAGAGACAAAATGGACGCCAGTGCCAACATGGCTGATGCACTATGAGTTTGAAAGTTAGTGTTTGTGTTCTGATCAGAAGAAAAATGATGAGCAAGGACAGAAAGTCGAGAAAGCTGCTTCTTTGGGGAGGTTGTTAGCATAAATAATGCAGAATTTCTTCCAGTTGCCTTAAAACACTGTGCAACTGTTGCAAGGATGAGGCATGAATGCAGAACCAAGGTAGTGGGATTAGTTAATTTGCACTTCAAGTTGGTTGTCTCATTTTCTTGTGGATCTTTATTAACAGATGAAATGCACAAAGTCAACAAAGAGAATATCTCTGAAATAATGGTTCCATCACCTCCACCACTGACAACAGTAGTTGCAGGTAGGGAACTAGGCAGGCCACAGAGAACACCGGGGACAATCCCATCATGCATGCAGCACCTCAACAATAGCTGAAACATGAATAAAATTGCAGTATCCTTCATGTTAAATTATGCAGGCTATATGCAAAAACAAATAGTAATTAGAAACTGCTTGTAAAATCTCAAGAGAATTGCCCTCTCAAATTACTTTACAATAACAAAAAATTAACAAAAATGGCTGTTTATATGTGGATTTACAGTGTGCAAAGAAAATACCTGAATTCCAGCATAGAGTGAAGCCTCAAGACGTTGGTGGAGGCAATAATGGATAGCAACCTGCACTGCTTTCGATCTAAGGAATGCTCTAGTCACTGCAGCAACAAGTTTTTCCGATTCCGTCCCAATCAAAGAACCTCGATATTGACCCCTAGAGTCAAGTTGCATAGTGTTTAGCGGAAATAAATAGGCATTTCCTTTGGTAGAAAGAATTTCTAATGCATCTATCAGCAACCAACTAGCCCTGCATGCTTCACAAGCTGCACGCAGCATATCTGAAGAACCCGAAATAAGACTTGACCCTGCAGTAGCTAAGCAAAGACAAAGTTGATCTACTAAACCAGATTCTTTAGCATGATCCAAAATCTGTTTCAGTGTTTCACTAGGACCAGAAGCCACCTCAGGATCCGAAGATGAAAAAAATGTTCTAAGGGCCTGAGTAACTCTTGTTAACATGACAGTTATGCAAGCAATGGATTCATACAGAACACGTCCACTTGCACCTCCACTGGAACCAACAACCTACGCATTGAACAAGATGAGAACTAGAAGCAAGACCTTAACTGGTCACCATTAAGAAATATGTACCATAATCATACCTGTGAAAAAATATCAGCTAAAGTAACCCAGTGCCTGAAATATGAGCCTCCAATGCCACTTCCAGCACTGTCTACCAAAATTTTAATTACTGAGAAACTCTGCAAAAGTAAGAAACCAAGGTTTTTATCAGACACTTTGATCATCAAACAGAAAGGAAGAAAATAACTATATATTTGTAATTATTCAACTGTTCATCAATTTGAAACTGTTTAAGAAACATAAAAAGTCGCAAAATATATTGGAAAAATTTCAGAAGTTTCAGTAGACATGGAGGAGATGAAAACAACAAATATATGTGAGTGAAAAATTAAAAGCAAATGTGGGGATGGAGAACATAATGTGCTACAATCTTTTCCTGAAATTTTGTGTGTGAAATGTCAATGAATTTTGTAAGGTGCAGCATGCAAATTTATATCGCACCAGATAAGCCTGACAAGGGTGCATTTCAAATCAGCAAAAAGCACAGTAATTTTATTGACAGCCAATCATCTCCAAGGAAAAACCAATAGAAAGCATTTATAGCCATGGGGATGAGTGGCATAACTCAAGATACAAAGATCAGAAGTAAAAAATTTCCAAATGAAACAATTATACCTTTGCTTTTAAATCATTTACTTCTGAAGATTTCAAGCTCACAATGATGGCAGTGTAAACAAGAAGTTCATGTATTATTTCATCAAGCAGCTCACTGGAATGGATGGCACCAGCTGCAACTAAGTTTGAAAGGATTCTCAAAGACTGGTTCGAATTAAGAATATCTTGATCCCTGTATGCATTGAGCAAACAATCAAGTCTTACAGATAAAACATTTAGTAGGTATCTGATTCTATCAATGACCAAAAAAACCTATATAGAATGCAAAACAATCCTAGACTGCAGTTAAAACAAATTGTAAAAAATTCCGTTTTATGTCCAAGCATACTCCTTAATATAACTAAGTTACTGTTCATCCAAGGTGCTTAAGCTATAGAAAATAGGCCCAAAAATGTGCATCAAGATAACACAACACATACGCACTAATACTCTCCCAACATGTCCATGGCCTGCCAAATAACAGTGAACCAAATCTGGGCTTGTGTAGAGTCAAAGAAACTACTCCAATTGAGGGTTGCTAGAAATTGAACCAAAAATCTCATAGACAATACTATATTAAGTTACCCTTGATCTCAAAAGCTTAAAATGATAGGAAATGAACCCAACTATATATATATATATATATATATATATATATCAAGATAACACAATAAGCACTAAGAATATCTTTCAAATTAAGTTAAAGCATTCTGCACAGAGTAAGTTGGGCATGGTGCTCAAACAGAACTTGGCAAGAGACTAAGAAACAAAATTTTAGGATATATTTAGTAGAGGGCATGCATATTAGCTTCACCTGCAAGAATTTTGGGATCCTTTGGAGCATCTTTTTAGTGGTAGCAAAACATGTGCTAATGCTTCATTATCTTGACCAATTATTTGTGCACCTTTAACTGTACGAGAGTTATTTTCCAATCTGTCCAAAATTTGGCAACCTGAAGCAAAACAGTACTTAAGTTCACCCCAATATAGCAACCACATGTAAACTTAGGAAGTAACAATGGCAATACTTATGCTTTTCCAAAAGGAACTCAGTACAATCCAAAAGATGATAAAAATGGTGGGGGGAATGGGGGATTAGACAAAATATAGAACAGATCTGGCCAATATAATTACAAATTACAGTTTAAAAAACCTTTAAAATGTTGAAAAGTTAAATAATAATTAGACAACAAAAGAACAAACAATCACAACAAACCAAGGGACAAGAAAAAGCACAGGAGAGAGGAGACTGTAAACCCCCAACTAGCACATCAGCACATAAGGGCCACAAGGAAAATTCAAAAAACAAATAATTACGGAGGGTTTTACATGTTCCACATTGAAATGATGTATTCTGTCTAGGCACGTTAAACAAAAGAGAAACAGATGATTTTCCTTGTTATGGTAAATTTGAATACCTGAATGTTGAACTTCATTAGAATCTGCAAATCCTGGGAACTCATTTGGGGAAGAATTGACTGTTGTGGGGTCAGGAATTTTTGATTGAGCATCATTCTGAAAACTTAGTCCACTGTTGTTCTCTGAAGAAGCTGGAGTATTGAGTTGACCAATGACATGGTAAGTAGTTAACAAAAGTTAAAAAGGCAAAAAAAAAACTCATTTGAAGTATAGAATAAAACTTACTACCAGGACTAGAAACAGCCAAACCAATTGATGTTTGATACTGAATTGTGTTTCCTTCACCCCTCCATGCTGCAACACATCCCCTTTCTGCAGCCGTTGCAGAACGTAGTTCCTGGAAGAGGTTTAATAATTGCTAGAATTCATAATTCTACAACTAGACATTTTAAAATATGTCTCAGTAAGTACAAGACAGAGAACTACTATGGTCTTGACTTGATGGTATATTAAAACCATTGTGAAACAAATAGGTACGTTGAGGTATCATTACCCTAGCCTCCAGTTCATGAGGCGTCTCTTGAACAAACGGGTGTTCCAAAAGAGCTGGCCAAGTCAATCGATTTTGAGGTACCTGTTTCCCAGGAATAAGACCAGTAAATATTGAAGGTTAGCAGAAATAAACATTAAACCTATTCAACTGAAAAAGCCATGCATTTCAGATTATATAACAACCTTATTGAGCAATCCCTTCAGAAAGTTTTTGAAACTTGGACTCATGTTGTCTGGGTATTTAACTGGATCCTGAACCATTTTAAAGTAGTATTAGGTTACACCTTCTATTGGCATACATAACAAAACTGACATAAGATTTGATTACATGTACCTTAACAATGTGCCGGATGAGTGCATATACAGAATTTGTATAAAATGGAGGCTGGCCAACAAATAATTCATATCTGTTGTGTACACAGAAAATTGAGTTTCAACAAATATGGGGAACAAGAAAAGAAAAGAAAAAAGATAAGGCTAAAGGAGCACACCGAAACAGGCTGTGGAACTTTCGATTAAAATAATATTTATATTTGGATTAAGATATGGAAAACTGAAATTTGTTCATGTATGAAATGTTGAAAGACAGCTAACTGAAAAAGCAATAAGGTAAGAACACACACAATGCGAAGTAATAAATAAAATTAGAAATCCTCTAGAACCAAGTTATAAAAGTACAAGAATCTAACACATGCAACATGGGTCAAAATCTAACAAATTAGAAGCAGACCAGCTGAATAGAAATTCAAAGAAATTGTTTTGGCTGAAAGGTAAAGTAAAGATGCAACATACAATATAACTCCAAGCGACCATAAATCTGCTGTGTGGTTGTATGGCTGTTCCCGTACTAGTTCAGGAGCCATGTACAGAGGAGTACCTAAGGAACACATTAATGAAAACTTCACTGAATGGGCAAGCACAGTACCATAGTCCCCCCCAGGATCTTCATGGAGATTTCTAACAGTTAATCTAGAAATGTAAGCTAACCTTTTATGGATCGCAAAACAACAGTATTTGTGGACATTGCACGTGCAAACCCAAAATCACAAAGCTGTGACAAATAATAGAATTTAGAAGCTATCTGATACTGGCCACACACTTATAAGAACACTAATGTAAGCTCTACAAGGAATAACTTAGATATCTCACCATGAAAACTTAACAGCATAAAATATGGTAATATATATATGATATTGGTAAAAGGATAGAAATGAAGAAATAAATAAATCTATAGAGAATAGAGCAATACTCCTCTATCTTTTGCTAGCAAAATAAATTACAGTGCAATAGTACAAATAATGGACATGAAAACAAATGTGAGAGGAACAAGAACACTCAGCTTTGAGAAGTTACTTCAAATATCAACTACAGTGTACTAATAATTATGAATTAATTCACTTCAGCTTCGTATTAGCAGACGAATCAACCTTAACAATAGAACCAGCACCGATGAGAATATTTTGTGGTTTCATGTCACGATGGATGATGCGGTTGGAATGCAGATAATGCAATGCTCTCACCTGTAAAATTCAATAACAAAGAAATGTTATTATATCTGCAGCATAATTAAAGAAAAAGTATAGCCCATAACTGGAAAGACCAAACAGTCAACTGTGATAAGAAATTGAGATGGAACCAAAATTGGTAATGAAGAAAGTACCAACTGCTTTGCAATTGCTTGAACTTGTTCTTCAGGAAGGCACTTATCATCCTCGAGAATTTCAAATAGTTCACCCTACACATCAAGAAAAGTCCTTGATTGTTAATGCATCTGAACATATTCCAAAACAAGCTAGATAAATATATACAGTAAACATGTGTTTTAGAGAAGAAAAGGATCAGTACTTGCGCAAATTCTGTGACAACACAGAATTCTTGTGGGCTTTCGAAGGAATCAAGCATTTCAATGATATTTTCATGCTTCAGCTTTCTTAGAATCTGCACATTTAGGATCACCAGACATTATACAACTTACAAAAAAAAAGCATAAACCAAATCAAGGAAGTTTTAATTATAAACTCTGTTTGATTTGAGATAAAATGAGTCCAATACCTCAATTTCTTGTCTTAGATTGTGAATATCCTTGTCGCTTTTCCCATGTTTCATAATGAATTTCATCGCAACGGTCTGAATCAGTGTTAAAAATGTAATCGCACAAAGAACAAAAAAGAATAAAGAATTGAAATTAGAAGTGCAAAGGGTAAGTACCTGCCCAGTGTGCTTGCGTCTTCCCTTGTATACCTTCCCAAAGGAACCTTCGCCTATAAGCTCAAGCACATGGTAGTTCTCGACACCCATCCTTTAAATCCGCAGCTATATATCTTTACCCTTTTCAGTCCTGTAAAATAAACATACCAAATACCCACGAAGTATCAAAATCAATACAAGTAGTTCAAAAATGCTAACTCAATCTTATCTAAATTGTTATAAATATGCTAAAACTTAGCCAATTTGGGTTTCAAATTTAAAAAATAACCAAATATACCGCCGACCCATGAATCAGTTCACATCAAATTATTAGGAAATTAACAATAACTTGTAGATCCTAAATTGAAAATGAAACTAAAACTCTAATCTTCATAATAAATTTTTTTCCTACCATAGGCATCTAAATCCGAACCCAAAATGGTGTTTGGTTAGTGATTACTGCGTAAAAAGAAGTAGAAAATGAATTGCTGAATACTTTATCGGACAATCAAATAAAACGTAAGCGATTAGGCGAAGCAAAGCAGATTAAGAAAATAATAAATAAATAAGTAAATGCATACAAAACCCTATCGAGTATAAAAGGAAGCTACTAATAATTTTAGTAATTTTAGAGAGAGAAAGAGAGAGTATTGAAGTAAACCTGAAAGTCTGAAACTGAAATTAGAGAGCGTTTGAAAAATAGTGTGTTATAGAGTGAGATAAAGAGAGAGTTCTGGTTTTGTGGATTTTTCCCGCCCAGTTAATTTTTATTTTTCAAACTATAAATTATTTCTTTCTGTTTTTTTTTTTTTTTTTTCAATTTGGGAGGGATGTATTGAGTGTGGTTGCTCATATTTGACAAGCGGTGTGAGTGAAGGAGGCCTTGAATAATGTCGTTGGAGAGCCGGCTTAAATTGTTAGAAGTTTTAGCTTGTCGTTGACTGCAAACGACACTTTTTTCTTTTTGAGCGGTGACTGCAACGGCACTGGATAACACCATCCAAATTCCAACATCACTTAAAATTGTCTGAAAAATATACTTATTTATTAGATATTTTGTCGTGGGGTCAACCTAGATATTAGATATCAATCAAATTAAAAGAGAAATAACCTGGTTCAATAACACAAAATCATTTCAATACACTACAGTTCCATAGCTTTTCTTTTCTAATATTCCTCTATAATTGTATTCTAACTCCTAATTATTGAAACATACATACATATTAAGTATTTTTTTGATATATTAGCATCAAATTTACTAAAGAATGATAGTGAAGAACTACTGAAATAGAAAAATGATAAACAATGGTGAGTCTAGGAGATTAATAAGTACTTGGGCCAAAAACATTTTATTAAATATGCTTCTCTATACGCTAATCCTTAAATTTAATGGGCCAAAGGCCCAAAACTAGGAAAATGGGTAAAAGACCAAAACCCAAACAAAACATAACTAAATATTAGTAGGAGGGTTACTTGATCCTTGTGGGCCATGATTGGCAAGTAAGCAACACATGGAATTTTGCAGCTGTTGGTTGACCAACCTTAGCTCAATACATTCAATTACGAAGCCTGGAAGCTAAGTTGTATTTGTAATGGTTCTTTAGGTTACAGTTTCCTACAGCCAGGTTTAGTTTGTGATACACAGAATTGGCCAAATCAAACCATAAACTGTTGTTAATTGAGACTCAATAACTAGCTGAGGGAGAGAGAGAGAGAGAGAGAGAGAGAGAGAGAGAGTGAGTTTTGTGCAATCTGGAACAAATAGATGCGGCAAAATTTGATAGTATCAATAGAAATTGACATCTTTTAACAACTTCCAATCCCACCATTATCGAAAGATGGTGAACTACATTATTAAAAGGACCATAATGACCAAAAATGAACAAACCCAAAATACTATCAGTTCCTCGAGCAGGAAAGGACAGAAGAAAAAAAAAAAACTTAAAGGAGGCAAACCAAGGTTTTGAACCCCCAACATTTTGACCCCTCTCAACCACCATCAAAATTATTATTCTTCCCTTCTGCTTCAGTTTTCCTTGACAGCCATTTGGTTCTCTGGCACTTCCTGCAAGGCAGTTCTTGCCTTATCTGCCATCTGCAGCACATTATCAAAGGAACAATTATAAGCAAAAAGAAAGCAAATAAATCTAACCATTGCAAACAAAAGGATATATTTAGACCTCACCTTGGTACCATGATTGTCGGTTTTGACAGACTTGCCTGCAAGCTTAATTTGTTTGATCATCTTTTTCAGCTGCCTAATACTCTTGTCTTGATACGCCTTCTGCATGATATCATTTACAGAAGCGTCGTCGTCTTTCTTCATCTCGACTGCGTCAGAGTCCAATGTCTTATCATTACGGTCATTGTTGCCCTCCTCATTGTCATCAAAGATGTACTTCTCAACTGCCGACGGTTTCTTGCCTGAAGATTTCGGAGTTGAACGAGGAAACTGAAGCGCTAGTTGGTTAGCTGCCAAAGGTGGGACTGTTGGAGTCTTAGGAGCGCATGCAAACTCTTCTGCTGGCAATACACCATCATCAACCAAAGTAGAAGACTCGTAAGGACTCATTTGCTTCACAGACAAAGGATGGAACTGGGTTTCCATGACAGCTTCTGCTACTTCATTCACATTAGTAACAGAGTTGTTAGAACCCAAATCCCCTTCACCTGCTTGCATATGGGCACCTGTGAACTCAAGTGGATTTTCATCCACAGCCTCATCTTCACGGGATTCTCCTTCAGTGCTGCCATCATCAGAATCTTCTTCAGTAGCGGATTCTGGTTCAAAATCAAATTTCCCACCATAAGCACCCTCTGTCTCGTACATATCAGAGCCCTTCCCACTAAGGATACCTTGTTGTTCATCAGAGAAGCTTACAGTCAATTTCTTGGGCTTGGCAGCTTCTTCTGCATTTTCCACATCCTTCACTTTTTCAGACTCTTCTACAGTGGCATATTTTGATTCAGAATTATCGTTCTCTGAATCTTGCTCCTCTGGCATGTTGATATCAACTTGACCATGAGTCACTGAAATGGGACCAATAGATTTTTCGGCATCCATTGATTCATTAACTTCTTCTAGCAATGAAGACTGAGAGACAGCAACATGGTTCATGACCTCAGCAGAAACATCACCACCAGAAACTCCTTGGGGAACCACAGCCTCAGATGTGAACTTGGTAACCGCTGCATCATGATGTTCTGCAACAACCAAAAGTCAGAGTCAAATTGGTTCAATCAAAAGTAACCACAAAAATTGAACTGAGACCAACAAAATCAGATGAATGAACATCTTGGCCAAATAAAATTACCCTTACCCTCTGAGCCTTCCTCATGAGATTCATCCATAACCTCTGGAACCATAATGAAACCATCTGTCTCAGATTCTGGTTCTGATTTTGGCTTTGAATCATCAACAACTCCAAGCATGTCAGTCTTCTTATTTTCACCAACCATATCTTTCAACTGGCTTTCATTCTCCAGTGATCCAATTGATTTTGGTTTCGATGAAACTTCAGCCACATCCATTCTCTCTGAACTCACCTCTGATACCGTCTGCATATTAGACCCTGTATCATACCATGAACTGAGTCAGAGAACATAATTTACCTTCCAAATATTTTTCTGAGAAACATTAGATTTAGTTGATTAAAACCTCAAACTCTAAGTAGAAAAAACAGATGCTAAAGCCCATATTTACTCTGATTCATTTTCCAGAAACCAAACAGTCCAAGCAAATCTAAGCATACACTAAACGAAAAATCAGCATATCTATAATTCTATATATATCATATACAAATCAGCTAAGGAATGCTACCGGACTTTACCCTTATCAACTGATCCACCAGATTTCTCCGAGCCATTAGTCATGTCTGTGGAATATCCTTCAATCTCAAAAAGAACACTGCTTCCATTATCCAAGCTCAAGTTAGCCATAGTCTTCTGCAACAACCTTACCGATCGCCTCGTGCTATACGAGTGCTGCACCGCAGTTATCTCCTTCTGGGCCTCGGTCTTCTGAGGAACTCTTCTCCGAGTGCTTGGAGCCGCAGGAGTTTTAGGCACCTCAGTCTTTTGTGAGCTTTCTGGTTCTTTGATTGGCTTTCTTCGAGCCGCAGTTCTGGAGGCAGTGCGAGGGATACTTTGTGATCCCTTCATGGCTTTCTCTGGAGATTGATTCAAGATTTCTTCAAGTCCTTCGACCTGACACATTAATTTGCAACAATATCAGATTACAAAACAAGAACAGGAGGAAAAGGGGGAATTTTGTTTGGCTGCTGAGAAAGTGCACGAAAAATGGAAGGAAATATTAAGATGTTGTCTACTGATAAGAAAATAAGATAAAAGCGTATATATTGATAAACTCTTCTCTTTTCCTACGGATTCTCAGCAACCAAACAGAATAAGATTATGGACGATTCAACTATTTTATTTATCTCATAAATTTATCGATTCAGCTGAAAAACATTATATAGCTTTAGAATAGATTACAGCAATTCCAGAAACATCTGAATCTGAGCATATAGTGCTAAAATATTAGTTTTCTCCTTCGAAATTTCTGGACAGCCAAACAGATTATAATGATAAAATATCAAATGGATATGAAAGGGAAAGGGAGACATTACATGTTCAAGAGCTTGGAGAGAATCGGCCATGAGGACATTAGTGGTGTTAGCTGGGATGCTGTTCTTCTTGCAGAGAGTCTGGAGCTCCTTTCTTGCGAGGCTGTGGAAATCCATGGCGACTAGAAACCCTAAAGGATCAAAACAAGCTGTTTTGGTCTTTGAAAGAGAGACGGCTACGTACTAACACTGAAGAATGTAGAAGCGTTGGAGAGAATGAGAGAGCAATTGGGGATATATAGGGGGGGGAGACTGACGTTTGGAAAACCCTAGAAATGTGACCGTTGGAGCGCGGATTTGAAATTTGAAATTATTAATTAAATTAAGTATTTTCTTTTCTTTTCTTTTCTTTTGGCAAGTGAATATTGAATAACAGATTATACTCGGGTAAATTGGCATTGCTTTTTGTGCATGTTGACCTGCATTTTATTATTTTTCGGCCTTATTTTACATTTTTACCCATTCATTTATTTTTTAAAAGTTCTGTGCCTATTCATTTAATCTAATCCAATTCATGCAATGGATTTTGATGGATTTTGTTCCTCTGCCTTTACTGTGTCAGCTGCTGTGTGCCTTTGGAGAGATCCACATCCTTCATTTCATCTAATGATGCAAAACACTCCACATCAGCATTTTTTTTTTAAGCCAAAACGCACGTCTGCCTCTCTTCCCCCTTCTCCTTCCCTGGATCTCACTGAGTATTAAGCACTGCCCAAACCATTATTTCCAATAAACCTTAACGCCTCATATGATAATATAAAACTTGAGCATCTTCTGTATCTGTCGATGAAGAATCGCACCTTGTTTAATCAACCTCGTTTTTTAGTGTTTATCTCATACCAAAATTCTCAAATGGGTTTCTGTAACCTATATAATTTTTTGCTGAAATCTGTCAAATTTGTTCTATTTTTCCTTATACTTCTCTTTCACGTCACGTTAATTTTTCATTTTAAGAATGATACAAAACTGATATTAATGCTTTTATGAATCTTGAGCCAAAAAAAGTAGAAGGGCCATGTTCATTTTGATTAAGAAATTTGGGAATTTGTAGTCGATCTGATGCCATTTTGAAGTGAAAGCATCGTGTTGAAGTTAGTGTTTTAGGTTTTCGATTGAAGATCTTGTATCCTGTCATATGGTAAGAGATCCTAAGCTTATCACCATGGGAATGCTCATCATCCAATCTGTCAAACGGTGCACCATCAAAACTGGGCTTGTGATGCTTGTTGAAATTCAAAATCAATATCTTCTAAATTTCTAATGAAGTGAAGGAGAAGGGGGCAGAGGTTTTGGCTTTAAAAAAAATGCTGATGTGGAGTGTTTTACATCATTGAATGAAATGAAGGATGTGGATCTCTCCAAGGGCACACAACTGCAGACAACTAAACAGAGGATCATGACCCCTTTTAATGATGGTTAATTGGTTATTACCGATTGTTCGTGCTAATGTTGGGTGGTAACTGATAAGATATCATTTCAAATTTTGTTTGACAGCCTATAATTTAAATCTTGTTATTACAAGAGAGAGAGAGAGAACAATCTTGTTGAAAGAAAAATAAAAAATTTTAAAAAACTCTCATTTCTTCATGCTCTTGAAATATCCATATGTTATAAATGGCTCACCAAAAAAATATTTTATCCATATATTATAGTGGCTACAATTATCTATACATATGGAAAGATGTACATAACACAAGTCTAATTTACCAACTAGTTACCAATACAGTTGTATTTCTCTACCAAATATTAGGAGATATCTCACATTCCGTATTTAAATCTCACAATAAAAAAATATTCGTAATAAAATAAATTGTACTAGGTTTTACTTTATAGCACAAGATCCCACATTTTTATTTTTCCTATCATGTTTATGTCCTTTTATTTTTTTTGTACATTTACTATAGCATACATACCTATGACACGTGATATTATGATGTTTCTAATTGTGTGACAAAAGGTCATACTTTTTTGTAATTAAAAAAATCTTATGTTATAATTAATTATAGTGAATTTGTAACATCACACCAGCATGCCACATGATGTTATAATCAGTGTGATCACACGTAAATTTTTTTAGTTCTATTGGAGGAAATCGAATCATGAACCTAGTCTAATCCTAACACTTACTCACCCACTCTCACCACTTGATCACACATAAATTTTTTTGGTTCTATTGGAGGAAATCGAATCATAAACCTAGTCTAATCCTAACACTTACTCACCCACCCTCACCACTTGATCACACATAAATTTTGTGTGATAAAACATTATAATAGCGTCATGTAGTATAAAAGGGCTTTGATCACCACCTGATCACACATAAAAGGGCTTTGATCACACATAAATTTTGTATAATTATAATAGCGTCATTTAGTATAACCAATCTACGTATTATAATATGAGTGATCATTATTAATATTATATGTTAAATGTATAAACTCGTTGTGAACTCATATTATAACACATGATTGATTATACTATCATAATAGTGTTACAATTATATAAAATAATTTCTCTAGAATGAGCTAGAGTACTAGTGATGGTTTTATTTTGATAATTATGCTGGATATTTATGCAACGTTCAAAAGAGAAAGTCTTCTATAGGATTGTTTGGCTGTTCTCGCACAATGATATGATCATAGGGGGGGGCTATTCACACCACCCTAATCCACTAAGTTGACCACCCCACTTAAATTTTTGTCCCTTTTTGCCCATTTTGCCCCTGCATTAAAAAAAAAAAAACCATCTCCACTTTGGCCGGCCACCCCTCCCCGCCGCTGGCGCAACCCCACCCCCTCCCCATCGCCAGCGCGACCCCACCCCTCCCCTTCGCCGGTCGACCCCACCCCTCCCAGGCGAAGACTCACCCACCCAGGCGAAGACCCGACGGCCCCTTCGCCGGCGATCTTCCTTTTCCGGCAGAGTTGAGACGCCGGACCACTTGGGTTTTGTACCCCAGGTCACGGCGAGTCCAACCTTGGTCTTCCCTTGTTCATCCGACCACTGTGCGCGCCTAATCGACGTCGTGACCCGATCGGCCCCTTCATCGGCGATCTTCCTTTTCCGGCGAAGTTGAGACGCCGGACCACTTGGGTTTTGTTCCCCAGGTCACGGCGAGTCCAACCCTGGTCTTCCCTTGTTCATCCGACCACCGTGCGCGGCTAATCGACGTCGTAAAGCTCCGCGGCGGCGGGGAAGGGTGGCCGGCCAAAATTGAAGATGGTTTTTTTTTTTTTTTTAATGCAGGGGCAAAATGGGCAAAAAAGAGCAAAAATTTAAGTGGGGTGGTCAACTTAGTGGATTAGGGTGGTGTGAATAGCCCCCCCCCCAAATGATCATATGATCGACTCATAACTCTTATTGCAAGAGAATGCCATTGAGGCAGCCCATTGAAGACAAGAGGCTTTCAAAAATGGGTATTGGGCCAAAAACACTCTAAAGAAAAGGGTATTGGGCTTGGGCTTATAATGTTAACATGCAACGTTCCAATCTGATTGAAACGTTGCCTATTGAAACCAGAATAGTACATACCGGAGCCCAAACGACCAGATGTCCACGTGTTTAAAACCAAAATCTTGCGCAGCACGCGTTGCATGCGACTCACTCAAAACTCGTCCGATTTCCGCCTGCGTCATTCAACCCATCCACAGGCCAGAGGCCACCGACCCACTCTACTAGCCCACCTTCTTCAATTTACACCCAAGTCCCCAACCCTTACACACACACACACACACACACACACACACACACAGAGTTCTGAGTATTTTATTTTATTTATTTATTTTTTTACAGAGAGAAGCAAACAGAGGCTTCTAGAGAGAGAAAGAGCGGAAAGGAAATTAAATCAAACGTACAAATGAAAAATCCCCAATTCTGAATGGAAACCCTAGCCCTAACCCGGATCTCTCAAATCGGACCCTCCATATTCGTCTCTCTTCGGATCATCCGTTCCTCGCTGTTCTTTGCTGGAGGCTGAGACGACCCATCTCTATCGTTCACATAAGGAGAGCAGCCCACAGAGAGAGAGAGAGAGAGAGAGAGAGAGAGAGAGAGTGCGTGGTTGTGCGTGTTATGGGGAGTACGGAATCAGGTGCAGGCGATTTCAGCGTAGGATCGATCGTGTGGGTGAGGAGGAGGAACGGGTCGTGGTGGCCGGGGAAGATAGTGGGGCCCGAAGAGCTCTCCTCTTCGCATCTCACATCGCCTCGCTCTGGGACCCCCGTCAAGCTCCTTGGTAGAGAAGACGCCAGTGTGTAAGTCTCTCATCGCTTTTCTTTTTCTTTTTCTCTGAGTAAAAAGTTCTTTTATTTTAGTTGTTGGGATCTAATTCATGTTACTGTGAGCAATTTGTTAAAATGTTGGGTTATGATTGAATATCTATCTTACAAATAAGAAAATCAATGAACTTTAGCGAGTCTCTGGTCCTGTTTGTTGTATAAGATGAGTAGAAAAGCGCTCTTGTTTTTTACTTGAAGAAATTACAAAAGCCAGCGGCCAAACTCATGTATACGATAGTAAGATACTTGAGAGGAGATCCTGGAATGGAAAAGCCTTGATTAGATGTACTCTTCAGCATCTAGAGAAATAGTAAAAGCCAGTAATCTAACCCCATTCTATGCATACCTTGGTACACCTTGTATGTGGTTGTTTCTCAAAGAATAAAGAACCAAACCCCATAAAATGTAGACCTTTCACATTTTAAAGATGAGAGGTACAGGTACTTAGATGTGTCTGAACTTATTGTCTTAAGATGTAAGTACTCACACACACATATGCGTGCGCGCACACACACACACATGGAGATGCATAGTGAGTTTGGGATCTGACAGGTGATGCTATAAATAGTCCACGGTTGTGTAGACATGTAATTTGACTGATTATGATGGTCAACGATATGATGATAAGGCATCTCTTCTTATGATGAGAGCAGTGGAATCGTTTGTGTTTTGAAGCTTTTGGATGTCCTCACTTGTAGTATGTTTAAAATTCTTAATAGACTGAGGCATTTTCTTTTTACTTATACATTTTCCCATATTTTGTTTTTTTTTTTTTGGTCTGGGGCTGTTGTGAGCCTTGCATAGTTGTATGGTACAATACATAACAAATTGCACCTATGTCATCCACTTTTGCTATTCCACCTACTGTTGCCTCTTTTGCTTATCTACCTAGTGGCACTCAAATTTCTTTGAGAAATTACTTAACATTAATTTTACTAAATATGTTATTCTAGCCGGGTAGTTCTTTTTGTTTTAAACAAGAGTTGTAACAAAGTGTAATTCACCATTGTTTATTGTTGCTGATTCTTCCACTCACATGGCTGCTTTGATTTTAACGACCTTTTCTTAATAAGGATATTCTTTGTGGTATTCTTCTCAGTGATTGGTACAATTTGGAAAAATCCAAGCGTGTTAAGGCATTTCGGTGTGGTGAATTTGATGATTGTATTGAGAAGGCTGAATCCTCGCAGGGTATGCCGGTAAAAAAAAGGGAGAAATATGCACGTCGAGAAGATGCTATTCTTCATGCACTTGAACTTGAGAAGCAACTGTTGAAGAAACAAGGAAAGTTAGGTATAACTTCTGAATGCATGAACAGTAAATTATCTGGTTCTGTGAAAAAGGGGTTAGTTATATCTTCTGAAAGTTTGGGAAATGACAATGTAAAACTTGGAAACTCCAAATCACTTAAGTTTTCTAAGCGACTAGATATGTCTGATGAGATTATAGGCAGTCCTCTGCCTTCCCATAGAGCCAAAGAGGGAAATCAACTGAGTGGTGAAGATGATCATTCTGAAGTCATACCTCGGATGAGAGGCTTGCAGGATTTTGGTCTCAAAATTGCCCCTTCAAAGCGAAAACATTCATCTTATGTTGCTTCAAACGGTTCTTGGAAACCCACAGTTGATGGTACTGTTCAAGCTCTTGCTCATGGTGGTCTTAGCATGGGAGGAACAAGTCATGTGAATGGTAAACATTCTTTTGAGCAAAGGAGAAGGTCACGTGAGGGGTTGAGTGATGAATTTTTGGTCAGGAGACCTGATAAACGTCGTCCTCTTTTCCAAGTTTTGCAGAATAGTGCAAAATTAGCAGTCCCACAGTCCTTGCAACCTGACAGTGCTACTGTTTCTACTTCTGTTTCAGGAGTGGAGCAGGCAGGAGCTATTTGCAAAGCAAAGAGGAGTAAATGTGTATATTTGCCAGCTGAGTCTGGTGAATCCTTGGAGTATGAAGCAGCTCCTTCAAGCCATCTTGAGATCTCAGATTCTCCGGTTGGTACTCGCCCTCATTCCGAGTCCTTGATTGAAGAGAACACTTCTGGTTTTACAGAAGATGAATCTGATTCTTCTGAAACTGAGTCTTCTGAGTCCGCATCTGATTCTTCTGAGACTGAACCAGATATGGACGAAGAGATGCCTTTACTTTCAGGTTCAGCTTTTACTTTTCTAATAATGTCTATTAATCGTTTATCTAGTTGCGAGATTTTGCCATTGTAATAGTCATGGTGCTCGTATATATTAGGAAGATCAGCTCTATGATCCTAGCTTATAATATATCTTCTACATGAATGTTTAGCCCATCTGTTTGCAGTTTTATCCTTTGATATTAGATATACATATCATATATTTCTTACTGCCATTAAAAATATATTTTTGTAACATTACCTTGTAACAGATCTTATCCTGCCATATGCTAATTCTCTTAGTTTTCTGACCCATCTGATAAAACAAATCCTTCTACCTATCTCGTGGTGGTTGCTATTTGTCCTGTAGTATATTTAGTATATATATCATCAGTTATTACTGCTATCAAAATATGTGTTTTGGGTACCATTGTCCAAGAATGTATCTATTCTGCCATATGGCACTGTTGCATCATTCCTTATTTTTTCTTGTTTGTATTAGTTACTTTTTGCCATTATAACTTGTGAAATTCACTCATTTCATGTCATTGACTTAGTATTCTGTGCTTTGGCTTAAAGTGCTCATAATGGCTTTGCCAATTCATTTTCATCATTCTCTAAATCTTGGATGTACATGTACCTATAGAACCAGAAGTGGGAAGATATGAAGCACAAGAGCATGGAAGCATGGTTGGTGTAGAGCCTGATGAATCAACACATTCTGGTGACATGTCTCACCTCTATTCTCATGACCCTTTATTTGCTAGTGAAGCGGTGTCCAAATGGCAGTTGAAAGGGAAAAGGAATATCCGCAATCTCACGAAA
The DNA here is from genome assembly GCF_963921425.1 of Dryas octopetala. NCBI lineage: Eukaryota > Viridiplantae > Streptophyta > Magnoliopsida > Rosales > Rosaceae > Dryas > Dryas octopetala. Next base: position 371,245 of record NC_141368.1, read on the forward strand.
AGGTCAATGGATGCAACTGATGGAAAAGGTTATTTTTATGGACCATATTCTGAAGAAAAGGTATGTGCTTTCAGCCAACGGTTGTTAGAGTTCCAAGTTTCTGTAGATCTAGTGATTTTAATGATGGTCCTCATAGGGCTAATGTGGATAAAAATGATTTTCAGCCTGAGATGATTGGACAGGACGATGGATGCTCCTTGATGTCAAGAGCTGCATCAAAGAGTCGAAACAGTGTTGGACAGAGCATGATTGATTGGGAGGACGGGACCTGGGAGGATAGGTCTGCCTGGAACGAATACTGGGATATCAAAAGAGATCGCTTTCACCCGGTATATGATGGTCGTTATCATTATCGCAGGAGGCCAAGATACTTGATAGATGTGGACTTGAAGGTCCAGGCAAGTTACCAAAAAGAGCCTGTTCCTATTGTTTCTCTGATGAGTAAGTTAAACGGGAAGGCAATAATAGGGCACCCAATCCAAATTGAAGCCTTGGAAGATGGTTCATCAAACACTCTTCTTTCGACAATTGATGATTTTGGGGATGAAGCAATTGACAATGATGGGACTACAACTCTTCCACATGCATGGAGGACTGCAAGGAGGACAGCAAATGTTCGAGTTCCGCGTCCTCATTTATTGTCTGCATTTGATGGTGATGAAGCTGCTAATGACATACCCTTTTTAGATGAAGGCAGACCACCATTTAAGAAATTAAATATAGGGAGTTCCAGTCACAAGGCAAGCCAGGTTAAGAGGAACCTTCCTCACAACTCCCGGCTTCCCAGTGATAGGAAGATCTCAAAAAAAGTGCCCAAGAAAGTAAGCTTATCGTCTAGCCAGAAAACGAGGACTTTATCTTCATTAGCCATTGAACAGAATTTTAGTAACAAGCCAATACATCATGATAGCAGTAGTTGTCAAAGGGATGGGCTGATCAAACCAGAGTCTTCTGGGCCCACTACCGTAGCTTGCATACCTGTGAAGTTAGTATTCAGTAGGTTACTTGAGAAGATCAATAGGCCGCCATCAAAAGCAGTTAGTAAAGCGGTTTTATTGACTAGCGATGTGGAGAGAAATTCATGATAGATTTACTTGTACATTGTTATATAAGTACAATAAATTTATACTGCAGCATACCATTTATTGCTAATCTCTTCTTTCCGGACAAGCAATACCCACCTGGACCCTATAAGTCAGCATTTTTCTGCTGTCTTTTTGAATAATCAGATGAAGCAAGTAACCGAGGAAGCAGCTATGTACAGCAAGCAGAGAGGTTGTCAACTACATATTTGCTGGATGTGGATTTCTGAGGAATTGAAGGAACGAAGCTCATGCATGGTAGCCAGGAAATGTAGTAGGTATAGATAGAATTCACAGGGAAATGTACATTTATTTCCATTCAATGTTATGTATCTTGGTCTGTTTTTCTTTACTAATTCAAGAAATATAGAGAAATCTGAAATGGTGGGGAATCTTTTGTAGATGTTCTATTGAATTTGTAGTTATGTAGTTATCAGAGTAATGAGGCAGGAGATATGGTCCACTGCAAGGGCAATTTAATTATGTGTTGTAGATATTTCATTCCCTTGGTGTTCTCATCTTTAAGGCTGGTTCAAGCATTACCTTTTTGAGAATTTGGAATATAGAAACTGTTTTTGTTACTTTGTTCTTTGCCTTTTTTTCTTTAAAGAAAATAATTATCCTGCTCATATTTTGTTGAAATTAATACAATCAAAGCAAAATCTACTGGAGAAGATCATGTATACAATTGTTGTACACCGTCTTTACATTAAACCTCTTGCATACTGGGAGGTTATTTGTTGAGCAGAAAAAGATATGTAAAGACGGGTGGGAATTGGAATTTCATTTTTGGCCAAAGTTTACTTTTAGTTCTTGTATTTTGAGTTAGGTTTTATTTTCGCCTCTATAGTTTTAATTGTTCTGATTTTGATCTTGTAGTTTATAAATTATTGTAATTGAAGGACATGTTAGGATTTTTGTCAATTAATTCGTTAAATTAATCATTGCATCGCTAACAGTATGTAAAATACATGACCAAAATTGAAATGATTTGTAAAGTATATGACCAAAAGCACAACAAATTTGACGATTTGATGGTTTGTAAACTACAGGACCAAAATTATAACAATTGAAACTATAGGGACCAAAGTAAAATTTAATTCAAACGACATAAACCTTAATTTTTTTGACTGTTGGTCAAATTAGAAGGGCTCTGGGTCCAACAGTTAATTTAGATTGGGCTTGATTCGGTCTGTTTCACGTTGGCATTCAAATTGCGATAGTGGGCCGGCCCAACTTGCATACGGATTTTGGATTATAAAAATGGAAAGTCATTTCCGTCCTATCCGGACCACAGTAGGACTTTTCCTGCATCGGTGGCTCACAAGACACAACATTGGAGAAGTGGTTTTGATCGTTGGGTCACACCACAGTGGATCCGAACCCTTTTGGAAAGAGGTTCACTCAGTGAATTGTCTCATTCACAGGTAGAGGGAGGAAGAATAGCTTGGAAGGGAGAGAGAGAGCTGAACCAAAACTGGTGAGTTCGTTTTCCTCTAAACTCTAAATAAAGAATGCTGTGTTTCTTGAACACACTTCTGGAATCAAATTTTATTGCGATCAAATGGTTGCATTTTCCCGACTATGATACGGCATGTTTGGTTCTGGGTGGAAAACAATTTCTTTTTCTTTTGATAGCTTGGTGGAAAACAATTGAATAGTAAAAGAAAAAATAGAACTTTTGGAAGCTTACTTAAGCATTGGTATAGATTGTAAACTGTTTCGTTCATTTTCTTTCTTCGATTTTGTTATATCATGGAAAGATTCTTTCTTTTCTCTTATTTATGCGTACTCAGAGTTTACATTCTTTGGTTTGATTAACACAAGAAAGCATGAAAATATGTGGCAGGAATTATAAAAGATGAATTGGAAAAGTGGTTGGCGTTGCCTTGCCAAATGTGGTTCGCCCTTCTGTTATACTAGAAAACCCCATCACAATGTTCTTCGTGACACTGAAAGCATTCGAGTCCGTTGCCGCTTTCAGTCTCAAAGAGGAAGTCTACCAGCAAAATCATGGCTTTATGATGGCTTGGGTGCTACTGTGACTGCAGATTTTCAAGATTTTCAGCAGAGGTTGGGGTCAAAACACAGCCGGATATCTTTATCTCGACAATTTGGGCACAAGGCTTCTAGTGATTCTGACTTGAACAGGGATATCCTTGTACAGCTCTGGGTTGCAGATGAGAAAATGAAACAAGCTAAAAGAAAAAGAAGAGGGAAAGCTGTTAAGTCTCCTAGTGAACAACTAACATACCACCATTCATCCGATCGATGGTATTCAGGTGCATCTGTTACTGAAGCAGACTCTTTTGGTCGGGGTAGACCAGTTCTGAAGCAACCACCTCCAAGTCAGTCCATCTCGGGATTCCTGAAGCCTGAATCTCCAGAAGAGGTTAATTTTTGGCTCCCTTTTTTCTTTCCGCACTTAGAAATTCAGCTTTAAAATTTATTCACAGAGCTGCAATCACATTATTTTCATTGCTTAGGGTAACAATTTTTGTAGTAAGTATCTTTGCTTAAACTAGAATGATTGCTTTTACTGTTGGAGATACATTCTCATGAATGAACATGCTATAATTGTTATGCCACATTTTCTTACTTCTGCTCATCATTTCAAGTTTCTACTATCCGAATTATTCCTCATTATTGAGTAACATGACAATGTCTTACTTGCCACTCCTTGTATTTTTTAGGCCCAGGTGATCCCTCTTCTTGCTAGATCAAATATGCTGATTACTAGGGATATAGAGTGGGCAAATCTTGCACTTGGCTTTGAGCAGGTGATTCTTGTTTCGTTCTTCTATGTGCTAATTTTAAGCACATTCTGTCATGGTCAGAAAGCTAAGATTATGTGCTTGACATTGCTTGTCTTGTATTCTCTAATTTAGATTTGCTGATATTTTGTGGTGTTTGAGAATTACATATTTGGTCACTCTTAAATTGTCAAATTGGCTTTTATTGAAAGCTCTCTTTTATTTCTATTTTTTCCCCTCCCTCTCAAATTGTTGGCGTTGAATGTTCAGCCAATCTTTTCTGAATTTATTAGGTCTGATGTATCCATTTCAAATATTTCTTGAGAACCAAGTCAGTTTTAAAGTTTGTAGAATGCTTCATCTGAGTATACAGGTTTTAAAACATTGAGAAAACAAGGTTTTTAAAGTATGGTTAACAGATGCATGACTCTCTCTCTCTCTAAATAATGTCTGCTTGTCTGCTCTGCTATATGATATTCCATCTGGGAGTATATCATTTTCCCTCAATCTGGCATTTCTTGCCTTCTTGGGCACTTCCTATTCCAACTTTCAATTCATTTTCTTGGCTTCTAGTGGCACTTCTGATACTAATTGTATTTGACATAATTCCAGGAAAATCGGTATGCAATAGTAGATGTGTGCTACCCAAAGTCGGTGAGTAATCATTATAATTCATTTCATCCTCTTGAGGTTTCCCATACTAGAAGTTTTTGTTTTAAACTAATGGCTCATTTACTGTTACTCAATGTTGTTTTGTAGCCTGTAGGTTTTATTCGTGAGCAGAGTAATGTCATTGCTAGACAGGTACATTCTAATCTAATCTCTATATCTTTTTTCAACTCTGCATTTTGATGATATTCTGTCATGTACAGTATTTGTAGCATGAGCATGATATTGTTAATAATTTTTTTTATTTTTAAAGTATTAATCTCACTAGTTAAAGTTGAGATGCTGGTCCAAATTATGGAATTACCTCCTTTTGGCCACTGGTTGCTTTTTGTGCTTTATGTTATTTTGTAGAGGTTTTCCCGCTGATGCTTGTTTATCATTTTGCAGGTGCTTCGCCTGAGACGGCCTTTTGTTGCTTATATAACTGATGCCATGGGTAATGAGCTCTTTAGGGTGAGGAAATAGTGCTTATTTTTCTTCTTTTTTCTTTTCAACAGTGTAAGAATTTGGAAGATGCTCCATTTTTGGATATCAATATTTTTCAGTTTGAGCCCACATTTTATCTTATTTAGGTTCGCAGGCCTTTTTGGTGGATAACCAGCTCAATTTATGTAGAGATCAATGGTAAGGTATGACAATTTGACATATTTCCTGTTCTTGTTTGTGACATTATTAGAGATTGTTGAGCATGTAAAATAGTATTCTGGTTGTTGATGGTGTTGGATATCTGCTACTCTCTAGGAAGTTGGCGTGGTTCACAGACGATGGCATCTTTGGAGGAGGGTGTATGATTTGTACCTGGGGTAATTTCCAATTGCCTTTTATTGTTTATCATATACTATTTATTTAAATTTATAATGAGTTACTCCATATAATCAAGGTTAGTTCCCTCTATTGCACATTGTTGCCTTACGCTGTGCTGTTGTTGAAACTGTGGTCTTATTCTTGGTGTTCCGCATTGTTTTCATCCTTTGCATGTAACCCTAAGATCAAATGGTTTGTAGGAATAAGCAGTTTGCAGTCGTTGAAAATCCTGGCTTCTGGCATTGGACTTTTACTTTGAAGGACATTGATGGGGGAGTTCTGGCTGAGATAGATCGTGACTGGAGGGGTTTTGGCTTTGAGGTTGTTTCATTGTCTAAATGTAGATAAATGGTGTTCAATTCTGGTGCTCTTTGTTTGACCTCTTCACTGTTTTCGTATTCAAAAAAATTGTTCCATAGAGAAAAGGAAAAAGAAAATGAGTTTTGGGAGTTTCTCTTGGTTGTGTATTATACTACAATGGTCAAATGATTGCTTACACCAAGACCAATGTACATAATTTTCTACCATGGTATACATTACTGTGGAAGTTGTTGACACAAGGATTAATGGTAATAAGTGGATTATAAATCATTTACTTATATTATTTTTGGTCAATATGAAATAAATATATTTAGATTTCTAATGTTACTATCTTGTGAAGAAAGTGTTTCAAGTTTTGGAGGGTGTATTTGGGAACCTAGATCTCGAGGCTTAAGGTTTTATGGCAAATTTGATCTTATGATATCATGAATCATTTTTTTGTGGTTCAGTTTTTATGCATATTTAGATTTCCTTGTCAAATTATCTTTTTCACTGGATAAACTTGAAAGCATATTAGGTTGAGATAATTCTCTGATTTAACATGAACAGTAGCCTAATGCCTTTTCTGCCAAGGCTCTTTTATTGTATTTTCAAGTTCAAATATCAGTTTTTACGTGGCCTGTCTGCAGATTATGCTGCAAACATAACAACTAATGTTTCATTATTCTTTCCTATCATACAGCTTTTTACCGATGCTGGGCAATATGTGATCCGGTTTGGGAGATCTGATCCCATCTCCAATACTGGCCCTGCTAGCCAGGTAGAGTACCCAATTGGAAAATATGTCCTCATTACTTTTGTTCATTCCATTTAATCTTTTTCCTATTTTTTGATGGCAGATTGAAGAATTGGAAGTCATTCGCCCACTGACTCTGTTGGAGAGAGCTGTAGCTGTTGCTCTTGCTATATCATTGGACAATGACTACTTCTCAAGACATGGTGGATGGTAAGCTCTTTCTTAAAACACCATTGCTAAAAATGTTTATTGGAAGTTCTGAGTTCTGACTTCGTTACGTATTTGCACATCATTACTCTTGATAACGGCAAAAGTAACTGCTTGTGCTATAAGAATTTAGAATCAATTCCAATTTATAAACTTAGACACCCCAACTTCTGTCACCTCCACATTGTTTTCATAGTTCTGTCTTGGAAATTTATATTTTTATTCTATACCTTGTATATCTTGGAGATTGTTTCAGACTTTTAGTACATTAGAATGCACACTAATTTGCTTGCATGTGTGTGTTCTTTCTTTCTTTCCTTCTTTCTTTGATCCAGGGGATTACCTTTTATTGCTGTAACCGAGTAGGTCTGGCTGGCTGTGTGCGGACGAGAATCCTTGTGGTTATGTGTTCATTTGTAATATGTGAGGGCTCGAAAAAAGTCCTGGCTGCTTTTATGCTTCTTTAGAGGTGTTCTAGTGGAGATGCTATGTTTTTGTTTCTTTTAAGCAGAGGATCATATTTCCTTGTAAAGACCCTATCTTGGTGTTCACAAGTCACTTCCGTGCAGCACAGAGACATGCCCAATACATGAAAGAAGAGAACTTTTTAATGACAAAATGTGTATTAAGTTTCCTATGTCACCCTTGATTAGCAACTTCTTAGTAATTTGATATTTTCACATCATATCTTTAACTTGAACATAAGCTCAATTATCAAAAAACTCAAATTTGAATTCGGGATTTGCATATCAACTGACAACTTAGAAAATTATAACAATGTTTTTCCATATAAGATTAAAATAGGTCATGAGTTCGATTCTATCAATGTACTAAAAGAAGAAATATGTTTTTGGGAATCAAGGAATATACATAGTTCAAGCAAATTTAGGCCTGTATTTACTTCGCTTAGAAATACTTATATCTTCTTTCTTTTGGGTCCTGTGAAAAGATTTACCACTAGTACAATGACAAAATACTTATTTTTATGTGTCGCTCAGTATCAGAAGCCGACAAATTGGAAAAGAATTCAGAGGACGACTGTAAAAGAGCAATGCTTGTAAAATTCATGGCTTAAACTATCAGTCTATCACGCAATAAGCGAATTCCTTTACCTTTCATTAAGGGCGTGTACCAAACGTGGGCTTTGTATCATAAGGAATGAGACGTCTATACACCCCCTGGAATTCGCAAACCAAACGCGTCCTTATTTTGTCAACCTTTCTGTGTCTTTTATGGTTACCAAACATTTCCATAATTGGCATCACTCAATACCATGACCAAAGAACTTCTAATATAATCATAAACAAAGAACTTCTAATATAATAACATTTAGGGCTCATTTTTTTTTTTTTTTTCTGGGTTTTGCATGTACAGTCACGAATGCATATGAAGTTTGTTCTTTGTAGATTCATTTGATTTGTGCGACAGAATATGGCTTCAGCTCTTCAAGGTATTGTACAGAATGGAATTTAATTTTGGTGGGTAAAGTTTAAACTGATGATAAAAAAGGAGAACTTAATATCTGTTCGTCAATGGATTTTAATTTTAATTTTCAGAAAGATGTCTGTGAAATTGATTGGTTGTGAATTGTTTTTTTTTTTTTTTTTTAACAGGGATGTGTGTTGTGATTATGGGTGTCAGTGGTGCTGGGAAATCGTAAGCCTTAACCTCAGCTTTTGTCCTTTTTTTTTAATAAACTTGATTTAAGAATTTGTTGCCTCTTTCATTAATCTCTGGTCCTCTGCTATCCATTCCTGTCCTCCATGGCCTTCTGCCATTTTGATTTCAACATTAGTTTGATTTTGATGATTTGGGTCTCTTGTCACCTCCAAGTGATTCCACCCAACCTCTGGTATCGCCCCCTCTCTTTCATGGCCTTCTGCGATCATGATTCCCACATTAGTTTTATGGTTTCTTGTCACCTCTTAATTATTTGAATTCACATACTGTTCAAGTGATCCAGCTTATTGTGATACAAGTAAATTATTCATTGTTAACCCTTCGCTTAAACAATGTCATTTCCACAGCTTCTATAATTCTATTATTTTCCAATCATTGTTGACAAATCACTCTCTTTCCAACCAATTCATACTTATCATGTCACATATAACCCTCAAAACCCTAATGCTGATCAATTAATAATGATAGAAGAGAAATCCCAGTTCATTCCTATAATGCTGTATCAAATGAATGTGCCACGTTTTCTCTTTTCTTGCATCATTGTTTTGCATTACATTATTCTTTCCAAAATTTAATATTTGATCCTACAACATTGCAGTTTCTGCTTCTCATGCATTTAATATTTTCTTTAACAGCACAATAGGTGAGATGCTGGCAAAGGAGACAAATTTTAGATTTATTGATGCTGATGATATCCACCCAAAATCAAACAAAGGTAGATATGTAGCTTTATATTTGATGTTGGGATTTTTTCTGATTTCCATTGAAATATCAATGTTTTGTATCTTCCTGAAATGTTCATTTCTTAAAAACAGAAAAGATGAGTAAAGGGATCCCTCTTTCAGAAGAAGATCGGATTCCTTGGCTTGAAACACTTCGGAATGCCTTAAGAGAGAATTTGGTCAATGGAAGAACTGTAATTCTTGGGTGTTCAGCTCTGCAGAACCCATACAGAGAAATTTTAAGATCCGCTGACCCTTTCTATGAACCCGGAAGTTATGCTAGTTTGGTGAAGTTCATCTTGTTGGATGCTCGGGCCGAGGTGCTGGCTGCTAGATTAGAGAAAAGAGTTGCTGAAGGGAAGCATTTCATGCCGCCTGCGCTTTTGCAGTCTCAGTTAGACTTGCTTCAGATTGATGATTCTGAGGGGATACTTAAAGTTGATGCTACATTAAGTCCTCAAAACATAGTAAATACCATCCAACGATTGATTTTTGGCGTTACCCAAAATAGGAGCCAACCTCTCTTGGTAGCAGCCTAGCAGGGAAGACTTTCCATCAAACATGGTTCTGAAAACTTTTTAATGTAAGCAAAATGGCACTTTATTTAAACTGATTGGTTGGTCGATCATATTGATCTTTATTCACTTCTGCTTAATTTTCTGTTGCCATTGTTTGGTGGTACACCTTAACCACATTTGACCATTTCTGTGAGAAACAACAGGCCATTTGAAATCAAATCACGGAAGAAGGAAACAACATGATTTCAATAAAATGGAAGGCTTGGAACCAAATTGACTCTGTGCAAATTCCCTTAAAAAAAGTTGACTTTTTCCAAATTATTAAGTCAACAATGTAGATGAAAGGCTTTAAGTCAATCCCCATTTCTGTGCTAGCCAGAAATTAATCCCTAATTCTCACCAGAAAACATTCATTGAAGTCCATGTTCCTTTCCTGGTGTAGTCTCTTCTACACTGCAAGTGGAGGTCCACAGAGTTCAGTGACTATAAAGCTAGAAGAAAAAATTCGAGTACCGACTAACATGCTTGGAGAAATCAAGAGATTCATCCACATCTTCTGACAATTTTTCCAAGATGATGAGTTTCCTATCTATCTTGAGCACCCCATTGCATGACATAGGAAGTGACTCATTTGCATGTTATATCTTAATTCCAAGTAATATAAGATGTTGTTCTTTTAACGGTTTAACCATGGACGAGGAAAATATATGACAAGCACGAGAAAAAGAGGAAACACAGGATGTTGACGTGGTTCGGCAATTTGCCTACGTCCACAGGGTAGGAGATTGAAATCCACTATTGACTAAATAATTACAAGGATTTCCTACCACTCTTATACAGGGGAATTGTACAAAGAATATGGACTGAGATTGTTGTGCACGTTTGAGAGACGTTTGATGAAAGAAAAGTTAAAATCACAACAAACTATTTCATTCTAATTTGCCGCGTCAAAGGAATAACACTGAAGCTAGTCCTGGTTCAGCATCACAACTGTTTCTGGTCCACAAACCTCCATCTGATGATGTAATTCCTCATGACTTGATCAGCGGAATAATACTGAAGCTGGTCCTGGTTCAGCATCACAACTGTTTCTGGTCCACAAACCTCCATCTGATGATGTAATTCCTCATGACTTGATCAGCGGATACGACTCAAATTGGCAAAAGGCTCACGGTTAACAGCTTTGGGAGCTTGTTTAGCCACCTCAGGGACCCCAAAAACATTCCAGAATCTCAGTGTTTCATCAGCAGCTGCCGATGCCACGGTGCAACCATCTGGGCTCTGAAGACATTTACAACATAAAAAGATTTAGTTTGTTGTCTGAGAGGAAACATGATTTATAACAAAATACATTTATAAGGTTGTTAATAACTGATTCATTACCTGCGCCATATAAAGAACTCTGGAAGTATGGCCAGTGAGTTCTGCCATTTTAACCATTGAAGGGTATTTCCAAAGAGTAAGCTGATTCTGGGTAAACCCATGTGAGCTAAGCAGTTCTCGTTCATTCTTGTTCCATAGCAAAGAACAAACCTGAGAGCCAGTGTCGATTGAGTTCACGCATGCACCAGTGTGAGTATTCCAGAACTTTATGCACCGGTCACCCCCGCCCCCACCAGAAGCTAGCAAATTGCCCTGGAAAGGACACCAAGCAAGGGCTTTTACAGCAGCAGTATGGTCCTCAAGCCTGTGAAGCCACTGTGTTGGTGAATTTGAAGATGCCACTGATCTGTCCCATATATAGAGGAGGTTATCATTTCCTCCACTTGCTAATTGCTGGCCAGAGGCCGACCATTTAAGCCCACAAACCTCTTGTTCATGTCCCCTGTATGTCTCAACAATGTGAGATCTAATTCTTACATCATTATTAACGATACAACCATCCATTCCTCCAGTTGTAAGAATGTGATTGTTCCATGCCAATGAGCCTACTCGCGATCTGTGGCAACCTCTCAAAGTTCTCAGCTGAAGAAACATCACAATAACCATAAACAACATTAGCACACTACAATATAATGGAAAGGGAGGAGGAATATGAAAAGTACAAGGATTTATAACAAACCTGTCGATTGGCAGTTGAGTCCCATAATTGTACTTCAGAATTGTTCAGTCCAATGGCAATGTGCTTACCATCGGGAGCCCAGCTGATGCTGGTAACAGGTCCGACTTCCTCATCGAATGTGGCTAGTTCCGAAGTAGAACCATCATTAGCATCCCACAAATAAACTGTGCTCCCAAGAGCTATTGCTAGAACATTGCAGCTACCCCAATCCAACAAATTCAGGTAGTAATCATCCACAAGGTCAGGAGCATCCAATGTCCTCTCTGATGTCTGCATATATCAAATCAAAAGTAGTTAGACCACAAGAAATGCTTTTGGCACATAAGAACTTCGAAAATTGAAATACAAGTTGAAGCAATATTAATCCATAAGATCAAATAAAAAATACGCACTTGAGGAATGTGTCTGCGGGCCTTCGCTGGTTTATCCTGTGGTAGAGAAGAGAAGAACTCCCTTGGGATCGGCTCTACTGGGGTAGGAGGCTTGTTCTTGAAAGCAAGGATTCGAGGCCGATTCATGTTGAAGGCTTCTGCCAAGTGTTTCTGATAGGCTTCTCTGGATGGGGAGGAGCTCATAGATGGGTTTTCCTTACCTTTCCTGCCTTCAGTGAGCATGTAGTGTGCATAATCAAAATCCATTGCTGATCGGTTTGGTATGAATCTGTCCAACTGGTAGTCACAAAAAGAGTACATCAGAACATCAAATAAAAGAATGAAACTGTAACCCCTTTTTGCATAATCAAATCAAGATTAGAATTATATTTCAAGTTCAATTTTAAGATTAAATTATAATCAAATCAAGATTATAATTCAAATTCAGAGGCCCCCAAACCCTAATAATCTAATATTCACAAATTAAAGTCCAATCAATAACGAAAATCCCAATTCAAGGTAAAACAGAACCCTAATTTCATTTTCAGCTATTAATCAAACACATGGAACCCTAATAAAGATATCTACTTGTTAACGAAACTTACATTTTCCCGGGAATTTCTTCTCTGAAGAAACTGTTCTTGAAGAGGGCACCTAGATTGTGACTTCAAGTTGGATGAAGAATTCATTGATCCTGCATCCATTATGTTTAATACCCACAAAAGAATATATATATATATATAGATGTATATCGCAAAAGAAGACAATAAGAAAGAAACAGAGAGAGCAAATTTGAAAAAACTCAGCAAAAATATTAATCAGTGTATAAAAACCAAAGCCTGCAAAAGAGAGTTAGATTGAAGAAACCCAAAACGAAGTTATAACTGCGCAGAAAAGAGAGTTGGAGGCCGCGTTATTAGATCACTGAGCGTTGCAAAGAACTGCGTCTTCACAGAGAGAGAGAGAGAGAGAGAGAGAGAGAGAGAGAGAGAGAGAGAGAGAGAGAGAGAGAGAGAGAGAGAGAGCGTGAGTGAGTGAGCAATATTAGGTTGAATCAGTGAGTTTATATAATGATGAAGGGGATGATTAGGGTTTTTACTTTTTAGTGGCATATTATATCTAATTCCAGAAGGAATATTTCGGATTTGGAAAACCTGCAACGGCTACATTTCATAGAGCCGTTGTAATTTTATGGGACAAAAATGCCCCTGTGATACCGCCATCGCTACAGTAGTCAGACCATCCACATTCAGGGGTACTCTAGTAAATAGATCATTTGCCACATGCACATTGGTCAAATACAGGCTATACAGCGCACCGTAGAGTTGGAATCCGGAAATCAGGCAAAAAAAAAAATCATCATTTTGAAAATCAAGATAAAAAAGTATGCTATTAAAATTTCCTATTAAAAAAGATATTATGCTAATTAAAATTGAAAGTGTCATTAACATTCCATAATTTCCTCTATTAAAAAAATATTTATTTACAATTATTCTTTTTTATCGGAATTTTTTTTTGCCACTTTTTTTATCGAATTTTAAATATAAGAAATCTCTGAAGAGAAATATTACTAAACTACTAGACCAAAGATTAAAAGGAAGAAAAGCTTATTTGGATGCCTGGCATTCAAAACTATAGGAAAATCAAAGGAAAAATGCAGGATTAATGTTTAACGATAATTGGAGAAATTGAAGAGTAGGTTTTTTTTTTCCTAATTTTTATGAAAAGGAAAAAACAAGTTAGTAAGACAAGCTTTTGATTTTAAATTTGGCAAATTTTGGAGGACAAAATAAGAAAATTAAAGTTTAAGGAGATAAAGTGAGAAAAAGTCTTACTTTAAGAGAACATTAGTGTGAATAAATCTTATAATAATATAGATTATTTATCATAATCTTACGTGTACTAATATATTTAATGCACCAAATATTGATTTTTTCTAACTATACTAATGTACTTCTATTGTGTCAATTTTAACAAAATACCTCCCTTATTCCATATATTTCTGCCAAATTAATAGCAAACTAGATAATCAAGAATGAGGACAAAGTTTGCCAATCCATCCGTTCCATGCAATATGCCTGAATCTCTATACTTGGAGATACTACTACCATGGATTGTGGAGATGGACCCCAAAGCATTTTCCTTAGGTTCAAATAATCCATACAGCTCACACATTCGTTTCGTGGACAATGTCAAGTGGTTGGTATCTACAAATACAATCCTAATGACCCCTACCGACAAAACCAATACAGTGATTTTACCTATATGGCTACATGCTACCAATACAACAGACTGAGACGAAAAAACTACCCATTTATGCCAACCATAACATCTTCAAAGAATTGATCATCCGTAGGCTCATAGCATAATATCTAGTGATGGAACACGAATAACTGAACCACGATATCCACAAATCATGTGAATTGCCGTCTCATATATGTGTCTTCATGGATAAAAACCGGTTCTTGAGTATTATTCTGTGGTGGGAACTGGGGTTGCCCCATAGCTACTGCCCCCTGATTAGGAACTGAACTGCCCCATGGATTGCTACTGTTCTTGGCTGAATTTAGGGTGACATAATAGAGAATTCCTAGTGCCACACTTGCAAGGGACAAAACGGCACCTCCAGCAAACACTCCGCGTTTCACAACATAACAGTAGTAGTTGCCAAAGTACATGCTTTCTAGACCATGTCGATCATTAAGTGCAGCACCAGTGAGCAGCAGAAGAAACGCTATAACAAACGTGAACCTGCACCGGTGTGGAGTAAAACACATGCATTGTTAATCCATTTTAAACTGATATACAAGTTGCACGCCAACTGAAGTGTACAGTTAGATACACCCATAATAAGAGGTGATAGAAGTATCAATGTTTTTTGGAAAAACAAAAAATGTGCATGTGATTTTTAACTAGAAAACAACAACAGCAGCAGCAGCAACAATAAGAAACTGGCAAGACATTGGACTCACCAATCTTGTTTTACCATTTCAGCCTGTCAAGGGACAAACCCTCAAAACCAACCATGCCTTTGACTTTTGCATTAGCAGCCTAAGTAATTTCCTCATGATAATATAATTTCACAAAGGATGATACTAAAAAATATCAAAAGGGAAGAAGTGTTCTATCACCAAGTTGTAGTTGTAAATTACCAGGAAACAACGAAGCAGACCAGGGCTATCGTCCAGTTAGAGTTGGAAGGATGGGGGCTCCTCTTGCAACAAATGCACCCTGTTGAAACATTTATAATTATTTGAGCTACCAAAAGAGCCACTGCAGCAGTTACACCAAGAGCGAGAGCTGGGCTCCGAGGGTATTCACATTGAGTAGCAGAGACAAATTGAACCTGAGAACCCTGTAGGAGTATAAAATAAAGTAAGATCAGAGCATTTTAAGCATCATTTCCATCATACAAACTAAGAGTAGTGTTGACAAAGAATATAAGAGGTCAACCAAGAAAAGATGTAACCACCACATAAGAGATACTTGTTTAAAGTTTAAGCAATCTCTCCATAGTTCATACTGAAAAATGACTTGTGAGCATATCTTAACAGATTGAGGTCTACCAACACTAACCGCCAAATGGGAAGGGAATGCATACTCTCTCTCCAACTCTCTTTTAAGTTTTAACCTCCATCTCAGATTCACACACAGACACAGCTCTCCCGCACCCTCATTTTGGAACCAAAAGGTTTAAGCATTAAAATCAAATAAAGACTTGAAGTTCATGTAAAAAATTTCTCCCTTTAACCTCCATCTCAGATTCTCACACAGACGCAGCTTTTTCTGCACCCTCATTTTGGAACCCAAAAGTTCAAGCATTAAAATCAACTAAATAGTAGCGGAGAAAGGGGAAAATGCTGAAGTCGGCTAAGAAAAAATAAATAAATTTGTTATTCAGCTAAACTAAATAGATGAGGAGAGTGCCGAATAAAAATTAAAAATTGTCTCAGCTTTCCCAACAGGAACTTGAAAGCAAACGCAGTAGAAGCAAGATAATCACAAGGAGTGAATTAAATGCAACAAAATAAACCATCTAAAATTATTCTCCATTTGGACCAAGCAAATAAGAAATTAAAGCGTCAAACTCGAAAATTTTCGTCCTTTAAGGTTCACTCTACCATGTCTAACACAGCTCCATGGCTTGGTTTTTAGAATAATCCAAAATGAACCAAATAAAAGACTATATAAAACGAAATTCCTCTTTCACTTTCCTCAGTTTTCCGAGCAAACAAACAGAGGTTAGTATATGAACAGAAAAGAAACAATTTTAAAGGAACCCATGTGAGAAAAAAACAAGAAGATCTAAGCAAAACCCAGTTCACTTTTTTACTGTACCTTGATTCTTGTTGCCTCAGCACCAAAACCAGTAGCAGCTGATAAGAGCCCCAATAATCCCACTGCGCAGCACACCAACAGTACCTTTCTCTCCATCTCGCTCTCCAAAATCTCTACTCTCACTCCTTCTCCCCTTCTCGCTATTTGGGCTTAAAGTTTGGTTCTTTGTCTGAAGAAACGTAAAGGTGAGTTGCGTAAATAATTATGTTGTGGATGTGGAAGATGAGGAGCTCGGGAACAAATTGAGCAATACAATTGAATAAGTTAAAAACGCCAAAAGATAAGAAAAGGTTAAAGCTATAATATTCTTCGCTTACAATGGATTAAAATATAGTGGCACGCATTTATATTATAGAATAGACGTATAGTATAATTTTGCTACCTAAGTATAAATTATTATCCTCCAGTTAATATGTATTGTTTTGTACACATAATTGTCATGATTACTTTTATAGTAAAGATAATATGAAATGAAAATTGCAAAAAGGTCGGTTTGTTTACTTAGTTTTGACTAAAGTTTGAATTATGAGGCATGCCATAGAAAGTGTTTAAGAGATTCTATAGCTAAGGTTTGTATTTTATAATTATTTTTTGTCATCTGTATTTTAAAAAATTATATAAATTTCATCTCAAGACTAAAAGCATGGGGATAATATTATTAATTCGTCACATATTTAAGTATAATTGATAGATTAACTTATATTGTATTGACTTTTCAATGCTTTAGAATAAGATGGATAACAATTTTTTGTAAATTACTGGATTGTCTATGAAGAAACTTACCAAGGTACCAAAAGGTTCAGTTATCAACAGAACCTGATATAGCCACGTCATATTTGACATATATAAGATACATATATTAAATTGATTTATGTTTCAGTAAAATTATAAATATATATTTTAAAATTATTATCTGAGATTTTCTCAATTTTGTTATATAGTTTGAGCTATTCAATGAGCCCGCCCATGTGCAGATACTTAATCTATAGTTTATAATATTTTATAAGAACCTCTGGCTTTGAGCTTTAAATATTTTATGGAATGTATATTCTTCAAATGTATGAGAGAAAAATATATTTTAAACATATTAAATGATATCTACATTGGACTGATCGTCTTCGAAAGATAAAGCAAAAATTTGGCATAAACTATTGAGAAAACTAATGATATAAAGATTGTTGGTCATAGACTCATAAATCAAGTTTTCATGGGTTTATTTATATCTATATGAAACTAGTGATTCTTCCTCTGTAAAAACAAATAATTCATCTTTTGAAATCCAATTCATCTTTGTGATTCATATTTATTCCTAAAAAAAATAGAATCAAAATCCCATTAAGTAGGCCAACTCTATAAACAAAATATCAATAGGAAAAGTAACATCAAAGATAGGAACTGCAAGCTTAGACAATAGTACAATACTTCAGTTTGAACGCGTGTTGATTGGCCTAGCATATTCACTTGCACGAAATATTGAAACTTTCAACACAAATTCCTTACTGCTGATCAGCTCAAACACACAAACATCTCCTTCCTTTAAATTATTGTCCATGGAGAATTCGGGCCATCCAGCGCTTATCTTTTTAATCCCACGTTGAACCTTCAAGTTCTTGTAAGTGCAGCGAACGCGCCACTGCTTTCCATTAGAGTCCTCAAGTTTAATGAAGGTTGGACTTCCAAGCATATGATTCTTAACGAATTCTGTAGGCACAAGCTGCACAAAAAATAAAATTTGCAACTAATTACGCTTATTTTAAGTTAAAACTGGAAAACCTCAAGAGCAAATTGTGTGTGACTGCGTGTCTTTACCACGAATTTCAACATGTTATAATAGCGCATGATAGCCAGAAAAGAAGGATTTTGAGGCTTAAATGCTCTGGCAGCGCTGACCGCCCTCTTGGTTTCTTTGGACATCGCCAACTTTTTTAATTTAAAAGAGAGATACATAGTACTATTTTCGAGAATTCCTGCATTTTCTTCATGTTCCACAGACAACTCATGTGAGTGGGAGGTTCCATTTTCATTCAATATGACTTGCTCTAGTTTTATGTCCGCCTCCTCATCTTCATATGTATGTCTTTTGCTCCTATTCTCACAGGCATGCTGAAATTCTGAATACTTCAAGGATGCAGCAGTTTTGTTCCTTTTCTCATGGACCATGCCTGCATATTCAGCTTCACGAAATACTGAAACTTTCAGCACACCGTCCTTTTTTATTAGCTCAAAGAGGCAGACATCTCCTTGCTCCAAATTATTCTCTTTCAAAAACTCAGTGCACCCCCCCTTGCCAATTCTTGAAACTGCATAGGCACCATCTGGCGAAAAGCCTTGGACATCCCACTGCTTTCCGTTAGAATCCTGAAGTTTGATGGATTCTGACCACCCGCTCATATATTTTTTAGCAAACTTACTAGGCACACGCTGCACAAATGAAACAAAAAGCATGAAAGTAAGCATATTTCTGTGCAACTGGAAATTTTAAAAAATACATCATACTGTATGGCTTTACCAGATAGCGCATAACGAAATTATATGACCGCAATATAACGCTGAAAAAAGGATTTTTTGGCTTGAACATTCTGGCAGCATGGATCACCTTCTCACTTTCTTCGGACGTCATATTGCATCTTCTAGGAGAAGCGTAAGATAATATGTTACTTATAAGAGACAATTCTTCATCATCATTCTGTTTTGTTGGTAACTCATGCGAGCAAGGCATTCTATTTTCATTCAAATTGGCTCGCTTTGATTTCTTCACATCACTCAAGTCTATTATGTCTGCCTCAGCTTCATGCTTAAACTTTTTTCTCCTTGTCTCATTGGCAGACTGAGATACCAAGCACTCCATGGAAGCGGCACCTCTTTTGAGACACTTGTTGAGTCTCAAGCCAGACTCCAAAGAATGCCTGACCTGATTTTGCTGAGACATTGGTTTGTGCCTTTTCCTGGTGGAAGCATCTTCCATTTGATCTACACGTTTGCCTTTGATGGAGGCTTGAGAAGGGGGAGTTATGGCATCTAAAATTTCTATAGAATCATTATCATCTTCCGCACCCTCTTCATGAAACCCATTACAATGCACATCGCAATTGTGTTCTTGATTGCTACTTGGACCAATACATGGGTAGTCAATCTCAGAAGCTGACCTATCAAAAATACAAACATGAAATTTTGAATCGCCTTCAAACCTAAAGACTAACAAGTGCCCATAACAAAGAGAATGGTATTCTGCAAATTCCTGCCAACCGTCAACAAACCAAATCTCTCTCTTAGCTCTTTTCAAACCTACTTGCCAAACACGACCAGTGGGAACAGTAAGTGTAGCCACATTAGAGAGTTCATTCCCAAATTCCCTTGCAAACTTTTCTGGGATCCTCTACAGGCACCAAAATAAGTTAGACTCTGTTAGTTTCATAGAAAAATGGAAATGTATTTCTTAAATTGTAAAAACAAATCAAAAGCTAAACCAAAAACAATTTTAACATCGTACAATTACTTTATGGCATGCAAAGTGTATCACAATTCACAAACAGAAAGCCAAAGCGAAAGAAAGAAAGGTTTTTTAATCTTTTAAAATCGTTCAATTACTTAATCAATGGCATGCAAAGTGTATCACTTTTACAAGAACACTTTTTTCAACTCAAATGTTCTGATTTAAGTAATCGTTTTTCACTTGCATGTCAAGCAAGTGTTAATTGGAGACAATGTATTCATTCACATCCGAATTATTCACAGCCCTAGTGGCTAATGGTGATTACCACTTACCAGGAGACAAAATAAAAAGTTGATAACAAAGCACCTCAAGCATTGAAAAACGGCACTGATTTTAATCTTTAATTAAAAAAAAAAAAAAAATTGTCAATAATAATAATACGCAATCAACACACAGACACGCGCTATGAAGACGCAAATCATTCCTCAGTATTTTCCAAGTAACCAAACAGAGCATAACATGGTTGTTACCAGTTTCTGGTCGTCAATGTTGGAGGAAGCTATTATCTTGAAAAATTGCCGCGGTATGCTCACCGTCGAATCCGACGGCCGGAGATAATTCTCGTCAGGCCCCATACCCCCCAGGTGAGTCTTTGGCGAAGTCGCCATTGCCATTCCAACGAAATTAACCAAAAAGCTTTCCTATTCGGCTTTGGAGTCTGAATTTTGGTCCACTGCTTTGACGACAGAGCTCAGTGGCATTGGACCCCGTGGGATTTTGTTCTTTCCTTTTTCCAAGCCTAGATTTGGGCTTTGGCGGTTTGACGAAGGCCCATGATTACAGACTTCCTCCTTTGGTTGAAATTGTTGGGTAATTGATATCAATCGCTAATATCAATCAGATTAGGACGCAATTAAAGGCATTTACGAATTTGACCTTGCCCATTTTTGGTAAATGATATGGATCTCAAATTTAGATTCAAGAAATGTGGCAGAGTATATGTGACTATTTTACTTAGTTTTAAATGAATGAATTTTGAAGTTGATCCAAGTATGAAGCACGTAATTTGGGATCCATATATGAAACAAGATCCCTAGCACAAATCAACTTTCATATTGTTAAAGAAAAAAATAGGCTGTTATATAATTGATACATGATTGAGGTATACTTGGAATATAAGGTGAAGTAAAGAAGGGGTAGTGAGAATGTCATTGAAGACCATACACAAGCAAAGCTCCAACTCCGCCAATACCAGCGAGAAGGCCAATAATGACTCCAATCGGAGGCAAACCACCACCAATAGGTTTCCCAGTGTTCACATCATATCGTACAAACCTCTTCTTTGGTGCTACACATTGAGGGCATGTGTATGAATCCGGCTGCAAATCCCTCAAAAAGTAATCATACAATTATAATAATAATAATAGCATTAAGAAGATGATCAAGGTTTCTATGGATTTGGTGAAACAAAAGTAAAGCGAACTGATTACCTGCTCGTCAAAAGGCTTCTGTAATGTGTATACGAATCCGCAGTCAAGGCATATGTGAGTAGCTCTAGCCTGAAAACGGTGCGCACCCACTAAATTATCATAAACAAATTTGGCCAGGGCAGAGTAGAAGCTAAGCTACTATATATGAATTTTATTATGGTGCTAAATTGATGCTTGCCTTTTGAGCCTCAGTTAATTTCCTTCCAAAGCGAGGAGGAGCTGGACGCTTTGGTAGTCGTTTAACATTTACCTCAGCACCACCTCTACATTAAAATGATCTCAATTAATTCACTGACTTTTTTTTCTGGATTCACCATATTTAAAACTTGTATCATCAGAGGTCAGCTTTGAAGTAATTTGCATATATAACTTATTAAAGAGGAGATTAGATTTGAACTATATGGGAGGTGAACCTGCTAACAACAAAGTAAACTGAGTCTGGCTTAGCATTGATGGCAGTTTTTGTAAACCCCAATTTATCTGCTGGCCATAATTCATCACCAAAGAAGCTGCTAGTGTACAGCACCTGGTCCCCTGCCTTCAGCCCTGCCTTTGCTGCATTCCCACCTCCATCCACAGCCTAAAACAATATGCCAATTGTAAGTCATATTCTTATACAACTTTCTTTTTCCCTTTCCACATAGCAAAATGTACATAATTATTAGACAGAGATAAGAGGGCTCACAGTGATGGTAACAACACCTCCAGGCTTTTGACCCAGAGTGAGGCCTAGTGGCTTGTCAACCTCAGCCTCTATTGTCTTTGAAGCCCCAGCAGTTCTAGCTGTAATACTGAGCCCTCTTCTAACACTGGAGAGACCACTCCTATTCTCAGCTTTTAAGGAATCAAATACACCCCTTTTGGCTTCTCCAAGTGACAAGCCTTGGAAGCTAGTTTTCTAGAGACCAAAAAATTAAGACAGAATAATAAGGTCTTGTCTTAATGGGGGAACTTGGAAAACAAAAGAGAAGTGATTTGGGCATTAATTAGAATTGATACCTGGGATTGTATTGGTGGCAATGGCTTTGGAGTTATAATGTGTGGAGTTTTGATGGAGTGGTGCCTGTTGAAGGTGGCAGAGCAAGAAGAAGAGGAACCTGCAAGCACAGCTGGTGACATGGTTGGTTGGTACCTCTAAACTGTAACCAGAGAAGCCGGAGATCAGGGCTATAAGCTGCCACTGACTGTGGGTGGTGTTTCTTGAAGCTGTGCACAGGTTTGCACGACCAGATAAACTTTGATCGGCATTGGACGATGGATTGACAAAGAGCCACGCGACCTCTTTCACTCCTAGCCACAAATTATGAACAGCACTTTAAAAAAATAGGAATATTAGGATATTAATTAGCACTTTAAACTAATTTTTATTAAGTCTAAAACCATTAGTTTTTTTTAATAGCTAAAGTTCATATTCAAAATTCTACACACGTATGAATGTATGATAACAATAATCCTTGAATTTCTTATTATTTACAAATTTTGTTATTGTGTAATTATTGTTGATTTCAAATTTCTCGCTTCTCTTAAATTACTAAACTATAAAAAATCATTAAATTACTAGAATTATAATTGTTCATATTTAAATATAGAAAATAATAGATATGTGAGTTTTTTTTTTTGAGGTGTATTAGCTAGTGTATTTTAATTAGTACCTAATTTTAAACACCCTACTCACCAAAAAAATTTATCTAAACCCCCACCCATCTAGAAACTCTTTCAAAACCCCCTAAAACTTATAATCCTAAATTACCCTTCTGACGCATGCTGACACATGCTGACGTCACTGTAACTGTATTTTGGTGAAACTGTTTTTTTTTTTTTTTTTTTTTTTGAAATTGAAGTTTTTGCTAAAACTCAATATTTCACTAAAACTAAAATCAAACACTGAAATTGAGTTTCATTACACTAAAACTGAATTTCAAAAATTCAGTTACACTGAAACTGAATTTCAAAAATTCAGTTACACTGAAACTGAATTTCAAGAATTCAATTACACTGAAACTGAATTTCAAGAATTCAATTACACTGAAACTGAATTTCAGAAATTCAGTTACACTAAATTGAAGAATTCAGTTATGAATTCACTTACTGAAACTGAATTAAGTGATGAAACAATTACACCTCGACTAAAATGCAATTACACCTTAATTAAAAAACAATTACACCTTAATTAAAAAACAATTACACCTTTACTAAAACAATTACACTTCACTAAAACAGTAACACCTTTACTGAATTCCGTTTCACTAAAAAGAACACAGCAACCTTATAAAAAAAAAACAATAACAATACAATAAGCCATTGAGATGAGAGGAGTAGCCAACAATACAACGTCGTCCGATCATCTCACGCGCGACGAGTACACGACAGTCGCCACTGCCTCGATCTGTTTCTACCTGCAAATTTGATTCATCATATTTCAGAACCATAATTTCATTCAAAATTCATTTAAAACTCATGTTTCACGAGCTGAAACTGTTTCATGAGCTGAAACTGTTTCACGAGCTGAAACTGTTTCACGAGCTGAAACTGTTTCACGAACTGAAACTGTTTAATCAATAAATGTAGGCTTAAAGTTCCCTATACACAGTTACAACAACACACAATGAGGTTCGATTTGGGGTTTTTTGATTCATCAGCAATTGGTCCAATCCAAACACATAGCATTGAAGAGTACAATGAGGAGAAGAATATTAGTACCTGACTCGACGGAAATGGCTTCCGGAAAAGCCAGATCGCCGGCGGAGAAGCCGCGGCCTTTGTGGCTTCGATCTGCCGCCGTGGCTGATCAGATGGAAAATCCGAGCACACCATCGTGCTCAGGACGTCGAGAGGAAGAAGGCTTGGGTGGTTTGGCATTCCAACTCCGCCGAAAAAGGCAGATCGCCGGCGGAGAAGCCGCGGCCTTTGTGGCATCGATCTGCCGCCGTGGCTGATCGGATGGAGAATCCGAGCATACCATCGTGCTCAGGACGTCGAAAGGAAGAAGACTTGGGTGGTCCGGCATTCCAACTCCGTCGAAAAAGGCAGATCGCCGGCGAGCACCACCGATCGTAGTCGCGGCGATCTGGCGTCGACGTTTAGTTTCACGGCACGTGGAGGGCATAGGGAGGAAGAGGAAGGAGAGGCGAGTGTGATGAGACCGGTCTCGCCGGCAACCGTCGCCAGACGGCGGCGCACGCGCCGGCGACAACAGCGGGGAGAGAGAGAGAGACGCAGAGGGGAGAGAGGCAACAGATAGGAGAGAGAGAGAGAGAGAGAGAGAGAGAGAGAGAGAGAGTATTAGTTGGCTGAAAATGAAAATAAAACAAAAGGGGTAAAACTGGAAAATTAAAATATGGGGAGTCAAAGTTGACTGGGTATTAGTTGACTAGGGGGTTTAGGAAAATATTAAGTGTAAGATTGGGGGTTATAAGAGAGTTAGATTTTGGGTGGAGGTTATGAGAGATTTTATCTCTAACTAGGGGGTTTATAATTATTAACATTATTTTAATTAAATATAAGTTCCTTATTAAATAATTCTAATGTAGGTTTCTTATTGAATAATTTTGATGTAGGTTCCTTATAGTATGTTTATTAAATATACGTTCCTTACTGAATATGATAACGTAAATTCTTATTGAATAATTCATGTAGCTTCCTTAGTTTTTTTTCTTTTTTACACAAATGTTTGTTTTTTTTTTGTTGTAGGTTATTTACTTGTTTATAGTGTAGGTTAATTATATTCTTTGAAATTTTATGGTGTAGGTGTGTTAAAGTATATTTCGTAGATTTCTACTTATTGCATAATTTTAGTGTAGGTTGTTTAAAAGCTTATGAAAAATTCTTATTTGAAATAAAATAAAAATAAAAGTTCAAACACTGAATTATGAGCATTAAAAAGCACCAAAGATTTAAGAAGTAAAAATTGTAGTTACCAACAATAAAAAGTCAAATAATAAAAAAAATATTTGATATAGGGTTGTGGGTATAAAAGAAATTTACAATATCTGAATTTTAAAAATGCTGACTAAAAAAAATATATATAAAAAGTTGGTGAGTTGACAACTAGTCAAAAGAGTTAATATATGAATTTTAATGGAAGAAATAAAAATATGAAAGGGATTTCCCTAATTTTCTAAAAAGATTATAAATATTTTTAATCTAATTTGGTGTTGACTTATGACAGCAAAGGAAAAAGACGGCGGACTAGCACCAATGCACCATGCTTTAATGGTCGAATGGAGCCAAGCCTGAGCTAGCGCGCACTCGGGCCACCCTTGCCAGCTGCCCATGAGTCCATGACAAGGAGTTAATTACACTTACACCCCCTGAGGTTTATCGGCTTTTCACATACATTCCCTGGGGTTTCAATAATTACACATACACCCCCTGAGGTTTTAAAACTGTTACATATAACCCCCTATAGTGAGACGAAAATGATGATAAATTATGCAAAAAAGCATGCTAAAGGATTAAATAGCCTAATAAGATTATTCAAGGTATAAGGTCCAACCTGAATACAAATATTTTCTATTTTATTTATTTATTTATTTTTCTTGTAGGGGGTTATATGCAACAGTTTTAAAACATCAGGGGGTGTATGTGTAATTATTGAAACCCCAGGGGGTGTATGTGAAAAGCCAATAAACCTCAGGAGGTGTAAGTGTAATTAACTCCCATGACAAGCCCTATATATCACATAATCTATTTTTTATATTATTATTTTGAAATGACGCATAATCTCATTTTAGTTCAAATAGTTTCAGACAAATGCATAATTCACACGTGGACATTGTACAACTTCCCCTATTGAACGGGTTTCTATTTCATTAATGGAATTAATTAAAACGGATCTAATCTATGGACTTAATAAATTTCCTGGGGCAATTTCCTAAAGAGTTTATTAATTATGAAGTATTAACAAAGTAAAATATTAACAAAAAAATACTCAATCCATTTCTATTAACATGCATGCACTTTCTATCAGCTCAAAACATAACATGCGGACACCTTCTTTTCTTGGCCAAATCGATTTCTTTTTTCAACTTTACCAAATCGACAATTGTTCATCTTCACTCTTAAGCATCATTCTGCAACTGTTACAGTAACAAAAAAAAAAAAAAGAGGTTCAATCTCTACAATTTTATCTATAGTAACTGCAACTGTAAGTTTGCAACTTCAATAAACTGCAGTTTCTGATACTGTAGTTAGTAATTGCAATTGCAAGTCTGTAACTCCAATAAACTGTAGTTTCACTTGCAATTCTAATAATTGCAGTTAGTAACTGCAACTGCAAGTCTGCAATAAACCGCAGTTTCACTTGCAATTAGTAACTGCAACTGCAAGCTTGCAACTCCAATAAACTGCAGTTAGTAACTACAACTCCAATAAACTGCAGTTTCAGTTCACTTGCAACATTCCAGAAATTGCAGTTTCAGAAACTGAGCTTAAAAAAAAAAAAATCAAGAACCTTATACTGATAAGAAATCAAAGTAGGAGTTTACCACGAGCTGTGATTATGCCCAATCGAGGAGAAATCGGAATGGTCAGAGTAGATCCAGAAGGCTTCGATCGAGCTCGGAGCAGATCCATTGCTTCTTGGTTGGCGTTGAGATTTTCAAGGCCGTTGATAGCAGCGCTGCTCGTGGTAGTGGTGTTCGTCCCAGAGGTGCTTGATCTGCGAAGAAGAAGAACAAGAATAACAAGAAGATGATGAAGAGGAAAAAGAAGAGAGACATAACGGGGGGAGAGATAAAGAATAAAGAAAAAGACAAAAAAAAAAGGCAATTGATCAGATTTTAAGATAAGTCAGGTAGCTGCAACTTACCTTATTGTTAAATAAAATTAATTGGTGCACTAGAGAGCAAAAACAACAAGTAAAAGATAAACTAGGATAATTAATTCTTTCTAAAATAGCAATTGAGGGGTGATATGAGTCGCTATATGATTTTATTGCGAATTGAATTGTCACTCGTTCATTTTGCGCATTTGACCGTTTAGCATCGGCTCGTAACATGGTTGGTATACCCTATACAAAAATTATGGCAATAGCAAAGCCTGCACATATTTTACATGATCATACTTTAAACAACCCATGTAAATCTAACTGGTCTGTTTATGCCAATGTTGCGTGGTTTAGTCACATTTTTTTATTCCGGCTTCAGGTTATATGTGAGTTTAAGTTGTTAGATAAATACTTGAAGAAGCATACGTACATTACAAATCTTGGAGGATATATATATATATATTTTAATTAAAATTTTAAATTTTCAACAAATAAAACGGATTATAATCAAGTCTAATCCCATGAAAATTGGGCAATGTAGATCAAATAACAAATCAAGTAAGCATGCAAAATTTAGAATAGAGTGGCTTAATGCTAATAAATCTCGTCATAGCATAATCAAGTAAGATTAACTCATTGTCAACCAATCTTATTGTATCATAATTATACAAGATTGACTCAATGTCAATGAATCTTGACATATAAAAATTTGACAATATTAACTTAATGTTATTGAATTTTGACATATCGTATCAAAATTTTAACTCCATACAACGTCACGAGTCATCAAAATTAGAAAATATTATCACAACGTCAATACATCTCAGCATATCATAATTATATATGTTTGATCAATTTATGACATATCAAAATCATATATGCTTGACAAATCATATAAGATTCTGTTCGTTTTAAATTTTAATACTCGCAGTGCACGAATCTATATATAATATAGATGGCAAGCAAGGTCGATCCCACGAGGACTATTGTTGATCTTTAAATGATAATCCGAGTGCTAAAAAGAACCAAGAAAACAAGACACGAGTGGCTGCCCAAGTTGTCACGCCTAGGGCAGCTGCTCACTTGAAATAAACCGCACGCACACACACACGAATGGGAGGGAGTTTGTATGACTTGAAAACAGCAAATTATACCTAAACAAAAACTAAGATGCGCGACTAGCAAAGAGTATGAAACAGCAAGTTATCTTGTGGAAATAGATTGGTAGATGATACTAGGACTCTAGGACTTTACCACTAGACCTCATATCCAATGTCATGGTGCAATTTCTGAAACCTTTAATTCCTATTGATGAATGCATTCGCATATTCACCTATGGCATAGCATGAAATGCATGATTCCCCAAATGTACAAACTAGTGCATGTCATCTACCCTAGTTTGGTACCCTAAATGCAACCTAGGCATGGCATCTACCTAAGAACGCAGCAAGGTCCATTAACACACAAATGAGATTATGAATGCAAATAAAACCCTAAGGCATGGCGTCTACCTTAGGTGCATTAGTATTGATTTCACACAATTAGAATTCAGCCAATTACTAAATCCTAAGTTGTTTATCACTTGTATTAGGGGCTGATTGGTTGTCCTCACCCTAAATTGATTAAATTCTAGATGCAATAACCCTAGGTGATCAATCAAGGATTATAAACACATAGAGAACAATGATAAAAGTGAAATCAAAATCATCAAATCCATGGAATTAAATAAACAGCAACTACATCACCAATCCATTGAATATTCGGCCTAGGGCTGAATCCTAGGCCCTAGAAAACGTGATTAGTTCATGCTAGAAAACAAGAACAGCCACGAAATCATGTTTTTCATCTAACAATTACAAGAAAAGAAAAGAAGAAGAGAAAACACCCCAAAGGAGAGCTCACGCCTCCAGCAGCCTCTCTCCCTCTATTTTCTGATTTTTTTCCAAGTGTGTGAACCCCTAAAATGATAGAAAGAGATGTATATATAAGGGTGTGCAGCAGCTAGGGTTTTGGGAAGGAAGGATGTGCGGCCAGCTAGGGTTTAAAAGCTAGGAAGATGCGGCATGGGCTTGGCTTCTTGGGCTTAAGTGACTTGTGCAAGGCCCTAGGGTTTCCCTCTCTTGCGCATGGTGTAGCTGACCCCTATGGGCTTGCATGTAGCTGATTTCCTCCCCTAATGGGCCTCCAATAAATTAGGAATTAAAATGAAATAAATCAGGTTATATCAAATCTGATTTTTAAGAGCCCAATTAGGAAAGGAAAGCCTTGCAAGGTGCGGCCAGCCCTTTTCTTCTAGCAACCACGCCACTTCCTATGTGGTTTGGGCTGGGCTTCCATTTCTTCATGCTCTTGGACCCTGTCTTGATCTTGGGCTTCCATTTAAACAACAAATATTCATTTAAGCTCAAAATGGGCTGATTTGCATCCATTTAATTCCTATGGGCTTTCCACCTACAAAAGAGAAAAACACAAATAAATAACATAAAATATAGGGACTAAGTACTAAATACGTGAAGATAGAGGGCCTAAAATGCAAACATTTAAAGACCTAACAAATTCCCCCAAACTTAACCTTTGCTAGTCCCTAGCAAAACAAAAAAAAATTACACTAAGACTCCAAAAACAACCTAACCGTCCACCAAAAATCTCAGGTATGCTTGATCATTCATAACTCAGTGAAATAGATTTCACACTAGTTCCAAAGATTACCAAATGCCAACACTAACTCACAGTCAACAAGATTAAAGCATCATGTGCGTAAGACAATATCAACATAGTTTTCAATCTGAACTTTCAAGCAACTTGAGTAATCACAAGCAACTAGTGTCACTTCAATTCTCACAAAGATAGTCACTCACAAAATAAAGCACTGAGATATTGGTTAAATAGTGATTCACTCAAAAAGCATATGTGAGCGAGTTTATGCATACAAATTCAAATTACTCACATATATGTAAGAATGAAAGCACAAGTGAAAGAATAATGATCTCATGAAAGATACCAAATACCCGAAATCAAATCAAAATACAATATGCTTCCATCCCATCTAATCTCTACATTAAGACTACACTTCACCTAAGATCATATAGGACTTTTACATATGGGTTGTAATGGGGTTAACGGTGAAGGGTTTTAACAAGAAAGGTATGGAAAACACAAAGACTTAAGGGAACCATAGAGAATCAGGTTTTACGTTGTCATTTCATTCTTATACACTTTGGCAACAAGGCTTGCATTCTTGAATTTTCACACTTGTGATACACATGCCTACCCTTTTCACTTTCTTTTCTTTTTTTTTTTTTTTTTTTTTTTTTATTTCCCTTTTGGGCACGGCAACATATTCAAGTCCTTTTCTTTTCTTTTCCACATTATTCTCATGCCTTGCACACAAATGAACAATTATCCTAATCCAGTTCTCTACAATCCCTTAAGTATGGGTAGATACACACAATGGAAGGGTACTTCCCCCAAACTAGGGGCTGGCACGGGTAACATGGTTAAGAAACAAAAAGGCTGACAAGGCTCAACAAGGCAACTAGGGGTATAAATGAACACAAAAAGGATGGCTAGAATGGCACAAACGAGACAAAGAAGGCCTAAATCATTTCCTAGGTTCCATGTAGTTACAACATGCTTCAATTACATTGAGATGGAAGTTCTATCATTTGATTTAAAATGATGCACATTTCAAGCATTTGATCAAGTGAAAGATAATGAGATCATGCAAACTCTAGATATTCAATGAACGTATGGAGTATTAGCATATAACCCTCAAAACAGAAGAATTAAAGCTCGAATCTCACAAGGGGGTATATAAGTTCACCAGAAGCCTAGATCATACAAGCATGCAATCATTTTCAGTCTAAACTATACCGGCATTGTAATCCACACAAAGATAGCTCAAATATGCTCAAAATGAGTTACATGTCAAAAGAATAATCAAAAGAACTGGTTTCATCAATTCGACCAAAGTATGCAAGATCAAAGCATTTGCAATTCATCATAGTGGTGGACAGGAACCTAAAGGTCATAAAAACAAAAATATTTTTGGTATTTTTCAAAAATTTGAACGAAAATCTCAAAACCTAAACCTAAAACTCTTCCCCCAAACTTAAATGAAACATTGTCCTCAATGTTTCGAACTAAGCATGCCATGAATCATTCAAGTTAGGAAGACAAATACTCTAATGACCTAAAAACAGACCACAACCAACAAAAAAAAACTAAAGGAAAGCACAAGGTTAAGAACTCCCTGATATTCATGCAAACAGCCATAGGGCAATGTTTCTTCTCTCCAAATGTTGGGTTGCCTCCCAATCAGCGCTAAGTTTAGAGTCTTCAGCCAGACTTGGCAGGACATCACGCTAATGGAACAGGATCCTCCAAGAGCATGTTCTCCTCCGAACGCTCCATATTAGCCTCCAAGTAAGGCTTAAGTCGATGGCCATTCACCTTGAATGTATTCTTTGTCTTTGTATTGCAGACCTCGACTGCACCATGAGGGTAAACATTAGTAACAGTAAATGGACCATACCATCGAGAACGAAGTTTACCTGGAAAGAGTCTAAGGCGAGAATTGTAAAGCAAGACTTTCTGACCCACTTCGAAATGTTTCCTCAAAATGGCCTTGTCATGGTAGGCCTTAGTCTTGTCTTTGTAAATCCTAGAACTCTCATAAGCCTCATTCCTGAGTTCTTCCAACTCACTCAATTGTAGCTTCCTATGGTCACCTGCCTCGTTCATCTTAAAATTGAAATGTTTAATAGCCCAATATGCTTTATGCTCTAATTCAACAGGTAAATGACATGGCTTACCAAAAACCAACCTGTACGGGGACATACCAATGGGAGTCTTATACGCTGTACGATAGGCCCATAGAGCATCTAAGAGGCAATCTGACCAATCTTTCAGGGAGGGGCTCACAGTCTTCTCCAAAATTTGCTTAATTTCCCTATTACAGATCTCAGCCTGTCCACTTGTCTGGGGGTGATAAGGTGTAGAAACCTTATGCTTGATACCATATTTGCTAAGCAAGGCCGCAAATAACCTGTTGTTGAAGTGAGATCCTCCATCACTAATAATAGCCCTGGGAGCGCCAAATCTTGCAAAAATATGATCCTTAAGAAATCTGAGGACAACTCTAGAATCATTAGTCTTGGATGGAATTGCTTCCACCCATTTCGACACATAATCAACCGCAAGCAAGATATACAAATAACCTTTGGAAGAGGGAAATGGGCCCATGAAATCAATGCCCCAGACATCAAAAATCTCAACAATAAGAATGGGGTTAAGAGGCATTTGATTTCGTGAAGAAATGTTACCCAACTTTTGGCACCTATCACAAGTGGTGCAGAATGTATAAGCATCCTTGAACAAACTAGGCCAGTAAAAACCACACTGCAACACTTTTAGAGCCGTCTTCTTTGCTCCACCATGTCCTCCACATGCATCAGAATGGCAAAAAGTTAGTATAGACTGAAACTCAGATTCTGGCACACACCTTCTGATGATCTGGTCGGGGCACCACTTAAATAGATATGGATCATCCCATATATAATACTTAGCCGTGCTGATGAGCTTCTCCTTCTGAGCTCTCTGTATATCACCTGGAAGTTCTCCTGTAACAATATAATTAACAATATCAGAGTACCAAGGAACATAAACAGACAATGAGAACAACTGCTCATCTGGGAATCGCTCATTCAGAGGGAGGATGTCCTCCTCGGCAGTAGAACTGTGCACCAATCGACTAAGGTGATCCGCCACCACATTCTCTGAGCCCTTCTTATCTTTGATCTCTAGGTCAAACTCCTGGAGCAACAAAATCCATCTAATCAGCCTGGGCTTCGCATCTTTCTTCTGTAGAAGGTACCTAAGCGCTGCATGATCAGAAAACACAATCACTTTAGTTCCAATCAGATATGACCTGAATTTTTCTAAAGCAAAAATGACAGCCAAAAGCTCCTTCTCTGTGGTGGAATAATTCAGCTGGGCATCGTTGAGAGTCCGACTGGCATAGTAGATAACATGTGGTATCTTGTTCACTCTCTGCCCTAACACAGCTCCCACAGCATAATCAGAAGCATCGCACATCAGCTCAAATGGCAAACTCCAATCAGGAGGCATAATGACTGGAGCTGATGTGAGAAGAGTCTTCAATCTATTAAATGCGGCTAGACATTCCTCATTGAATTCAAACGGCACCTCCTTGGCCAACAATCTACTCAAAGGCCGAGCTATCTGGGAAAAATCCTTAATGAACCGCCTGTAAAAACCTGCATGACCAAGAAACGATCTCACATCTTTAACTGTCAAAGGTGGTGGAAGATTACTTACCAGATCAACCTTGGCCTTATCCACCTCTATCCCTCTACTGGATATGACATGGCCAAGAACAATACCCTGTTGTACCATAAAATGGCATTTCTCCCAATTCAAAACCAAATTGCATTCCTGGCATCTTTCTAAAACCAAAGCAAGATTATGGAGGCATTTATCATAAGAAGAACCAAATACACTAAAGTCATCCATAAATACCTCTATTATATTCTCCACCATATCGGAAAAAATGCTCATCATGCATCGCCGAAAAGTACCTGGAGCATTGCACAAGCCAAAGGGCATGCGCCTGTAGGCAAAAGTGCCATAGGGACAGGTAAATGTCGTCTTCTCTTGGTCCTCTGGGGCTATAGCTATCTGGTTGTAGCCTGAATACCCATCTAGAAAGCAATAATGGCTATGACCTGCAAGACGTTCCAACATCTGATCAATAAAAGGTAATGGGAAATGGTCTTTCCGAGTACCTGAGTTAAGTTTCCTGTAGTCTATGCAGACACGCCACCCTGTCTGTACTCGAGTTGGCACCAGCTCATTTGCATCATTTCTGACCACTGTAACACCAGACTTCTTAGGAACCACTTGCACCGGACTCACCCATTTGCTATCTGATATGGGATAAATAATACCCACATCTAGCAACTTCAGCACCTCCTTCAGCACAACTTCCTTCATTACTGGGTTGAGTCTACGCTGAGCCTCTCTAGTCGGCTTAGCTCCATCCTCCAACAATATCCTGTGCATACACCTCGAGGGACTGATTCCCTTGATATCTGCAATACTCCACCCAATTGCTATTTTGTGCTCTCTCAGCACTCTCAACAATTTCTCTTCTTCCTCTGCATTGAGGTTGGAAGCAATGATCACCGGTAATGTGCTTCCCTCACCCAAATAAGCATACTTCAGATGCTCAGGCAAATCCTTCAACTCTAGCTTAGGTGCCTGCAACACAGAGGGTACAAGTTTTGTATCAGAAACAGGCAAAGGCTCAAAAGCAGAAATATACATACCTGAACAGCGGGGTACGGCCTCTAAGTGAGCCAAAATGTTCTCAACCTGCTCATCCTCATGCACAGCCATAGGGCTATGAATCAAAGCTCTATCCAACGGATCACTGCTACAAGTCACATTAAACACCTGTTGACAAACCAAATCCATAACATCCACCCTAAAGCACTCGTGCTCATCACTGGGTAGTTTGAGTGCCTCAAACACTCTGAACTCAATGGTCTGTCCCTGCACATTCATAGTTAGTGTACCCTGTTGAACATCAATTTTTGTACCTGCAGTGGCCATAAAGGGACGACCAAGTATCAAGGGTAATTGTGCCTCATACATAGGTACGGCCTCCATTTCCAAAACTAGGAAATCAGCCGGCAATATCAATCCATCTACTCTCACAAGTACATCTTCCAAAATTCCTCTGGGGTACTTAACTGATCTATCAGCTAACTGGATACTCACAGAGGTCGCCTTCAGCTCACCTAAATTCAGAGTCTCATACACAGAAAATGGCATTAAATTCACAAAGGCACCTAAATCAAGGAGAGCTTTCTCAAACCTACAATCCCCAATGATACAAGGGATAGTGAAGCTGCCTGGGTCCTTGAGCTTGGGAGGTAGCTTCCTCTGAAGCACTGCTGAAACCTCCTCAGAGACCTTCACTGTCTCGAACTCTTTGAACCTTCTCTTGTTCGTGCACAAGTCCTTGAGGAACTTTGCATATCTTGGCACTTGCTTAATCGCATCTAGAAGGGGAATATTGATCTCCACCTTCCTGAATATCTCCATAACACCCTTCAGAGGGTCCTCTTTCTTAGCCTTATGTAACCTGCTAGGAAAAGGAGCATGTATAGAAATCAACTTAGAAGGGTCAGATTGTACCTGAGGTAAGGGAAAACCCTTGGGAACTACCACATGGTTGCCTGAAGATGGCACAGAAGAGTCTAAGGTACCCTTAACAGGTTCGGCTATGATCTCAGGTGCATCTTCTGACTCGACACCTTCCTCCACAACTTCTTTCTCCTCTTTCCCAACTATCTTACCTCCTCTGAGAGTAATTGCATTCACCTGCTCATTGTTCTTGGGGTTAATGATCACTTGCCCTGGAAGTCTCCCTGGCTCTCTTTGATTCAGTGCAGTAACTAACTGGCCCATTTGTTGCTCAAGATTCGCAATGGCCCTATCAGTCTTCTGCATATGTGTCTCTGACTTTTGAATGAAAGATTGTGTGCTCTGAGCCATGGATGCAATCAAATCTTCCAAGGACTTCTTCTGAGGCTGTTGTTGTTGATAGCCCTGATCTGCCTGATGTTGTGGAAATGAACCTTGAGGCTGCTGCTGATTCTGGTTATTACTCCACCTGAAATTGGGATGATTCCGCCACCCTGGGTTGTAAGTAGGAGAGAATGGATCATTCCTGGGCCTCTGATTATATGAGTTCAGCATGTTGGCCTGTTCTTGCACAAACTCAGGGAAATCGGCACCATGAGGGCAAGAAATCGTTTCATGTCCAGGTGTAGCACAAATGGCGCAAACCTCCAATGATGGAGCTTTCTGATTTAGGGCAAGTATGACATCCATCTTGCGTTCCAGCCGAGCGATCTGCGCATTAGATGCAAGATTATTAGAAGTATTGACCTCATTAACACCAGCGCACTTACCTCTAGTATCTGAATGCATTATTTCTCTTGCCATCTCTTCATAGAGATCAGAGGCTTCCTGGGCTGTCTTATTCCTGATAGAACCACCTGAAAAATTAATCACAGCATTCCTACTCGCAAGGGTTAGTCCTTTATAAAATATGCGCATCAATAAGTTCAAAGGAAGTCCATGATGTGGACATTGAAGTAGCAATGTATTAAAACGCTCCCAAGCCTCTGAGAATGACTCATCTTGTTGAGAAAACTGCATAATCTTATCTCGCAGCATATCCGTCTTTTGAGATGAAAAGAACTTTTCTAGGAACTTCTTCTCAATTTCATCCCAAGTCCTCAGTGATCCAGGTTTCAAAGAATTCAGCCAAAACTTAGCTTTATCCTTCAAAGTGTAAGGAAACACCCTCATCTTGAGTTGATTCTCATTCACACCTGTCAAGGGCAAAAAGCTCACAGCATTAAATATATCTTTAAGGTGAGTTAGCGGATCTTCACTAGGTAAACCATGAAAAGAGGGTAGCATATTAAAGTGAGAAGATTTGAGCTCATAATTTCTTGCAGCAGGTGGCAAGGCAATGCTCGAAGGGGAAGCAGGGATGGTCGGGATGTCTAGATCCCCCATGTGTTCCACGTTGTCTTCCTCGGCCATAACTTTTTCAAATTGGTGAGAGCTTGATGAAGATGTAGGAGACGGTGTAGGGGATGGCAAAGGTAGACGTGTTGCTGCTCGAACTAGTTCTGCCTTACTCCTTTCACAAAACAATCTGATTTCGGCTAATCTCTCATCCAAATAAGTGTCCTCAATTGACTTGTTAGGATCTGGCTGGGACATGCACAAGTGCCTACAAAATAAGAGACAAACACGTTAGAACCACAATTGAACAACAAGAGAAAAGTAATTTTCGGACTTTTTTTTTTTTTTGAAATAAATAAACTATGTAATTAAATAAATACGAAAATCAGAAAACTAAAACAAGTTAAAAATGAAAAACTAAACACAATCCTACAACTATGACTCACGGCACACGAACAAGGACAAAGGGAAAACAAATTAAGAAAAAGAAAACAGCAAATAATCAATAAATAAAAACACTAAAAGAACGCACTAAGATTGTCACAAAGATCAAATCTAGTCCCCGGCAACGGCGCCAAAAACTGTTCGTTTTAAATTTTAATACTCGCAGTGCACGAATCTATATATAATATAGATGGCAAGCAAGGTCGATCCCACGAGGACTATTGTTGATCTTTAAATGATAATCCGAGTGCTAAAAAGAACCAAGAAAACAAGACACGAGTGGCTGCCCAAGTTGTCACGCCTAGGGCAGCTGCTCACTTGAAATAAACCGCACGCACACACACACGAATGGGAGGGAGTTTGTATGACTTGAAAACAGCAAATTATACCTAAACAAAAACTAAGATGCGCGACTAGCAAAGAGTATGAAACAGCAAGTTATCTTGTGGAAATAGATTGGTAGATGATACTAGGACTCTAGGACTTTACCACTAGACCTCATATCCAATGTCATGGTGCAATTTCTGAAACCTTTAATTCCTATTGATGAATGCATTCGCATATTCACCTATGGCATAGCATGAAATGCATGATTCCCCAAATGTACAAACTAGTGCATGTCATCTACCCTAGTTTGGTACCCTAAATGCAACCTAGGCATGGCATCTACCTAAGAACGCAGCAAGGTCCATTAACACACAAATGAGATTATGAATGCAAATAAAACCCTAAGGCATGGCGTCTACCTTAGGTGCATTAGTATTGATTTCACACAATTAGAATTCAGCCAATTACTAAATCCTAAGTTGTTTATCACTTGTATTAGGGGCTGATTGGTTGTCCTCACCCTAAATTGATTAAATTCTAGATGCAATAACCCTAGGTGATCAATCAAGGATTATAAACACATAGAGAACAATGATAAAAGTGAAATCAAAATCATCAAATCCATGGAATTAAATAAACAGCAACTACATCACCAATCCATTGAATATTCGGCCTAGGGCTGAATCCTAGGCCCTAGAAAACGTGATTAGTTCATGCTAGAAAACAAGAACAGCCACGAAATCATGTTTTTCATCTAACAATTACAAGAAAAGAAAAGAAGAAGAGAAAACACCCCAAAGGAGAGCTCACGCCTCCAGCAGCCTCTCTCCCTCTATTTTCTGATTTTTTTCCAAGTGTGTGAACCCCTAAAATGATAGAAAGAGATGTATATATAAGGGTGTGCAGCAGCTAGGGTTTTGGGAAGGAAGGATGTGCGGCCAGCTAGGGTTTAAAAGCTAGGAAGATGCGGCATGGGCTTGGCTTCTTGGGCTTAAGTGACTTGCGCAAGGCCCTAGGGTTTCCCTCTCTTGCGCATGGTGTAGCTGACCCCTATGGGCTTGCATGTAGCTGATTTCCTCCCCTAATGGGCCTCCAATAAATTAGGAATTAAAATGAAATAAATCAGGTTACTAAGTACAAAAGAGAAAAACACAAATAAATAACATAAAATATAGGGACTAAGTACTAAATACGTGAAGATAGAGGGCCTAAAATGCAAACATTTAAAGACCTAACAGATTCTCATATGCTAAAATTCATTGACACTGAGTAATTATGACTTAATGGATTAGACTAATTATGTTCCGCTTTATTTCTTCAAATTGTAATACTTGTTTTGTCCCAAATTTCTAAACCCAACTAGGAAAACTGTGCTAGTATTTTGTTATTTCCCTATAGTTACAAAAGTAGATAAATATAGCAACCCGTTTACTCTTCCAAATTTCAAGCCTAACCTCGACCTATTTTACTAGCATCAAAGTAAACTAATGGATAATAGTGTAATCCACGCTTTGCCTAAAGATTACCGAATATTCGAAATTCCGTTTTGGCATAATAAGGAGTTTTAATTCTTAATTTGGACAATCTTTGAATATGGTGCGTATCCTTTCCTTTTAATACTTTTTTATTAAATGAAATAAAACTTATTAAATAATCTTAATTCAAATATAGTAAGTTTACAGAGGTTCTTATTAGATGTTACTATTAATTAATCAATAATAGTCAACAAACGACCAACGGACCCTAGAGAAGAGCCATTAACCATTCGCATGATTCGCATCCGACGGCCACCCAATAACAAACGCCGTTAAACAACCGCAACGAGAATATTCCATCCAGTCCGCGGCACGGACGCGTAAAACAAACCCAACCGCCGTCAAAACGGAAACGACACCGCTTGGTACTCCCAAAGCGTACGAACCCGGGGTAGGTGCGGTCCGGGTCCAAGAAAGCGAGCCTGGTGGGCAGGTAAGAATCAGACACACCCTCCACTACTCTCCCTCTCTATCTTTTTCTATATAACACTGAGTCACTGAGCAATCTTGTTAGAGAAAAAGCCAACGATCACTCCCTCTCTGAACTTTCTCGCTCTGCCTCCTTTTTT
This sequence comes from Dryas octopetala, assembly GCF_963921425.1. Classification (NCBI taxonomy): domain Eukaryota; kingdom Viridiplantae; phylum Streptophyta; class Magnoliopsida; order Rosales; family Rosaceae; genus Dryas; species Dryas octopetala. The sequence continues at coordinate 410,643 of NC_141368.1, forward strand.
ACACACATCGATCTCTCTCCCTTTCTAAACTTGTGCTTAGTCTTAATTGTATGGCCGCCAATTCGAGCAGTCGAGGGATCGCTAGCTTGGGGAAGCGAATCGTCAACGAGATCCTAGCGCGCGATTCAACTCAGCTCTCCGCCCTCACTCTCAGGTATAGAGTTTAATTTGATTTGACTTTGTGTTCGTGTATATGTGTTTGTCTCTACTACTGCTCTAATTTCGAGGAAACTCTTGCTGATATTGCCGTGCTTTTTCTTGGAAAATCTGCGACAAAGTGTGACTGGTCGTTGAGATTCTTGTTATTCAGAGTATATGATTTGGATGATTAATAATTTTATGTTATTATTAGAGTTGCGATCTGTGTTGTTTACTTGTTTATTGATCTGAGCTCCTAGTATTAAGTGATCATCGCTTTAAATTTTTCAGTTAATCAGTCACTTTGCCATTTGGTCCATTTCCTAATTCCATGGAGGAATAATTTCTGTTTTTTTTTTGTTAGTTCTCTATGTGATTACACATTTTTTTCTCGGCAGACCGCAGACGAGAAATTTCTGAATACGAATATAATTGATTATGTGCGACTCATTCACACTTCTTAACCAGTACTTTTGGAATCTATCCTTTTTTATGACCGAGGTGTGATCGAGAGATTTCTGAATGAATTGCTTTATCTCTTTAACTTCTTTGCTTTCTTTTACTGCCACCTGGTGCTCATCGTTGACACTGATGGAGATCAGCTTAGATTTTATAATTCCTTCTCAGCCAGCTTCGTTTGCATCGAATATTTTGTTCTTTTATCTTCCAGAAAAGGAAAAAAATCCCTAATATTTATTCGTACTGAGGGCTTCTTGCCCGTACTTGCTTGTGGTGTGGCCTCTGGGGGTATTAGATAAGGACAGACTGCGGTTGGTATTGGACGATTGTCCACTGTAAATACAAAAGAGAGAGAATATAGAAAAAAAATATTACTAGGGTAATTAGGCAAGATAATAACGATCTAAGCTTTGTTTATGCATGCTTTTAAGGTAACTACAATCACTGCCTTGATTATGGCTTCGTAATCGTATTTGGGATTCCTTAAATGTCATCATCTTGTTCCTCGTTGTTAAGCTTGTGAATACCACAACACGGCTGTTATATATGTATAGTGAGGGATGTGTGGTCTGCATATATAGGCTGTTACCTGTATATGAATATAGATACAAGTTTTCTAATCTTTCAATACTGGCAGATCTATATATATGGGTGTCATGACTAAAAATTTGGAATCATTTTCATGGATCTCTCTATGAAATATCAACATGAAATGAGGGCTAAATAGATGTTTAGGTCCCAGTTTTGTGGTCCATATGGTATAGCATGGTTTTCAATCCGTTTTTTTCCCGCTGAGAGATATATCCAGGTATGATATTTGGCAATAACTAAAATGAATACATGATGTAAATGGTATTTTCATGCTCTCAGCAATATTTTTCTTTAAATTATTGTCAAGCTGACTGTATAAACAGTTTTGTTTTGTTTTTAGTTTAATTGATTGCTTGGTTTCTACAATTAACTATCGTCTTAGCAAAGACTCCTGACTGTATAACCACTTTTGTTTTGTTTTGTTTTTAGTTTTGATTGTTTGGTTTCTACAATTAACTATCATATTAGCAAAGACTCCACCGTATCATATTTGTTGGCTACTTGCAATATTATAAATGGGCTGGTCTAATTGGACCCTGGGTAGCTTTTAACTTTAATGTCAGCTGGTCCTTTACTTTGACCATGAAGATTGTTTTTAATTTTATTTGGATGAATGAACATGTACGCATGTGTACATGCCTCAGCTTTGAAAGAGTACAAAGAAATAAATAATGCCTACCTCACGACAATCGGTGAAATATTTGCAGTGATGTTGGATTGTGGCTTTATACAAAGCGTGAGAAATGAATACCCAGTATTTATTTTGGAATAGAAAAGTTGTTGGGTCGGTTGCTAGTCATTAATTATCTTATTAGATCACATGTCGGTCATGTGACCAGCATCCCTTTCTTGGACGCTTTGAATATTTTCTTGGGTGACACCTAACCCTTCTAAAGCCACATGGTTGGCTGTGGCACCTACCTTTAAACAATCTTTATGCTTAGGAATTAGGGAATCTGATTTAGATAAACATAAACTTATGCCCAACTTGCGAGGTAGGCAGGTAATGAGTACAAAGATGGTGGGACATGATTATCCTTTCAAAAGATAAAAGGGATCAGGGCATTGTGGGGAAATAGGACCATCCTAGTCATCTTTTTTTGTAATTTACAAGGGAAGGTAAGGCTTGTCCCTATCAATGTTTGATGGGAAGGACCGGAAGGTTTTTTGCCCCCATCTTTCGAACATGGTTGGCTAAACTTCAATGTGTTGAAAAAGTTACTATCATACCCTCTTTGTCTTCCTAAATGCTTCACATATCCTTTCCCTTTTAACTTACTATTTTATATTGGGATGAAACAGCCCTTTCAGATTTCATTTGTGTTATGATCGAAGAAATGTGCATTGTGAGGGTGTGATATCAATGGGTTGATCTTAGAAATTAGCATATGGAGCTTGAAGTTTAGTTAGTCCAGGAGCATAGCTTGCTGGATGGATCTCATATATCTAGCTATGTGACCTCAAAATCTTGTAACATTACCAATTAATTAAGTACTCGTGGAGTCAGTAACATGCTATCAAATTCTTTGTTAGTAGGTTTTATATAGCAACATTAAACTATTACATGTTGGATTAATCATGCATGGTTATGTAAATTCATGCTCATAATTAATTCTGCTGATTAATCATTCAGGAGGGCTGCCCACGCCTCAGTGTATGACAAGAACCCTGATGAGCATGTTCGCCCGAGCTTTGTCCCAGATGATGTGATCCCACCCCAACCTGACAAGTACTGGTCTCCACACCCCCAAACTGGTGTGTTTGGGCCTGCGGCTGAGCATACTTCCGGCGCAGCTGGGTCCTCGACTGTGAATGGTGACGAGGAGGGATCGGTGCTGGAGCAGAAGGCCTGGTTTCGCCCTACCAGCATTGAGGACTTGGAGAAGCCTCACCTGCCCTGAACCTGATCAGGCTGGCACCTTCAACCTTTCTATATCCGCCCTCACATAATATTAATTACAAATAGAGAGGTCGGTTGAGGAAGTGTTGAATATATAAATAAATAAATAAGATATAGGTGTGCTGCAGGCTGCCTGTGTACGTAGTAGTAGAAGTAGTACTGTGTGCCGTATACAATTAAGCACTGGTTTGATGTTCATATTGTATAATAGTGAGTACTAGATCGAAGAGCTGGAGTCGACTCTAGTGCTAATGCAACTTATTCCTATGTACCTAGATATGGGCTGTGTGCACGCGGCATCTTTCTATAAAATACTGGGATATCTCTCTCTCTCTCTCTCTCTCTCTCTCTCTCTCTCTCTCTCTCTCTCTCTCTCTCTCTCTCTCTGTGTCCAAAATTAGTGAGATGAGGAATTAATTGACGCCATGCATAATTGTTGAATTTGGAAAATTGATACTACACCATCAGCTTAATTATTAAAAATTGTAACAGAGATCTCAAAAAGTTACGTGATTCTCTTTGCTGAGAGCCTGAGCACATAATTGGCTTTAGCAGGCCTTGGGCCATTGTGTAGTTGTTTTCTTTGGTTTGCTTGGGCTTGGGCCTGATGCTTACTTCTCCTTATCACCAAAAGTATTACACGTAAGCTGCTCTGAACAATATCAAAATGGGAAATTTTTTCAAAAAGAATTTAAACTTCATTTTCTGTGTCAATTTAGGATATGAATTATAAGTTGTACCAATTTGCCCCTTAACATTACTTTGGATGCCAATATGTCACGTCCGTCAACTCGGTTGCAAATTCCGTTCAAAAGTTATTATGTGCCACGCACGTGATTACTTTTTAAGGGATAAATTTGTTATTCTACTTATAATACAAGTCCATAAAAATCATTACCACTTCACGCATGTGGCTGTTTTTTGACGAAAAATGTAACTAGACTAACGGTAGGGACAAATTGGCTTCAAAATTAAAGTTAAAGAAGCGTATTGATACAATTTATAATACGCATCTAAATTGACACATGAGTCAAAATTTAAGTACTTTTTGAAGCATTTTCCCTATCAAAATTATCAATTAAGCAAAATGTATTCATTTTGAAAAACTGTAAGAACTGTTTTTTGTTTTTGTCAGAAAACTTGTGCTTTTAATTAAGCAGATGACTTATTCAATTAGCGATTTCGGAAATCGAAATACTATGATCTGGTCAAAAGCTTAACTATTGCTTCTTATTGTTTTTTGTTGTCTTATATCGTGGCATTAGAAAAATAATTTATTTTGTTAACTCATGAAACAAAATTTCAATAAAACAAAAACTCATGAGACAAAATAACATAACGGGATATAACGGGATATATGTCAAAATTAACCACCCACCTGGTTTCTAGTGTTTATACATGAGCCATCTTGTAAGACCTGAGAACAAAATTTTATAAAGTACAAGCAAGGCCAATCAGGTATAAATAATGCATATACTGAAGATGAACAAGAAGAATCATAAGTAGAGATGATAGAAAGTTCACCTTAGTTTGACACCTGAAAGGATCATAGCCTGTATCCATACCACACTACACAAGTCCATAGCATCACAAACACCCCCCCAACCCATTATACTACTCACAACTCCTCTGTTTAAGGACCACTAAAGCAGCTTGTAACATCTGTCTAGCCTTCCTATCCGGAGTACATCCAACCTGTTCCATTTCCTTGTATATCTCGGGGACCTGATTAGGAAACCATTTGCAAATTAATTCAAGGGATCTAGAAAAGGAAGTGAAGAAAGCCCCTTAGTCTCTCCTATTGCCATCAGATTCAGAGTTTGCAATCACAGATTCAAGTTTGGACTTTTGTTTTTGATTGGGGGGAGGGGATTACAAGTTTACTGGCACAGATAACTTGTAGCACTCTACCTAGTAACTTTTTCTTGGAGAATAAGTTAATGAAGAATATATAGCACCTTGTCAAACTTTCTTGCCCGGATACATGCCTTCATAAGGGTGGTATAAGTGACCACATCAGGGCTCAAACCCTTCAGAAACAACAAAGCCATCAGATTTAGAAACTTAGCTACAGAGTATCTTCGTAACTGAGCTGATTGAAGAAATTCAATAAATCATACAAAGTTTTCATGCCTAAGTAGACGAACTGGATAGTTGGACAAAAAAAAAAAAGTAGAAAAACTGGATGCAAAAGAACAAGACTTACACTTTCTTTTATATGGTGATAAATGGACAAAGCCTCCATATGTCGACCAGCAATACCAAATGCATTGATCAAGACATTTAGCATTATGACATTTGGTTCAATTCCCTCAGCTTCCATGAGCTGAAGTACCTTGACTGTCTGATCACATAATCCCTGCATTGAAAAGAATACAGATATATGTAAGGTGTATGTAGTATGGGATAAAATGTTCCTGCATGAATTGAAGGTACATGTGATATACTTTTTACCTTTTAGAAAACACATATGTTTATTGTAGTGGCAAGTAGTTTTTCAAAAGGAGAAATAATTTAAAAGGGGGCAGTAAACCTGCTGAGCGTAGGCATTTGCTAAGACACAAAACATACTGGCTGAAAGATGAAGACCTTCAGCCTTTAAAGCAGATATACACTCTTCTGCATCCTGAAATTTTCCATACTGCCCATAAATATCAACCAAAACAGCATAAATGGCGCCACTTTTTTTGTGTCCTCTGCGTTTCATATTCTCAAAGATCTTCTTTATCATATCCCACTTCCCCTGCTCCCCCAATCGGCTGATAATAGCACCAAAGATCTTTGGATCAGGATATAAACCTTGTTCTTGCATCTCAGTAAACAACTCAAGTACCTTGATTATATTCCCAGCCTTAGAATGCCACCGTATCAAAGAATTAAACGTCATTATATCAGGCCTTACATCTTCTTGCTTCATTTTCTCAAACACTTCCAAAGCTTCATCCAACTCACCATATTTCCCAAATGTATCAATAATGCTGTTGTAAATCTGTTTGTCTAATGCCATCCCCATCTCCCTTATCTCTCCAACAATGTCCATTGCTTTCTTCCACATCCCATTGTCCCTATACAGACCAATAACCTTACTGTACACAAATGAGCTTAGCCGAAACCTCTTCCGCTTCATCTCATTAATCATTGACCAAGTGTCTTCCAACCTCCCAGCATTGACATAGTAATCAAGAAGAATCTCATACGTTTCTTGATTTTTCTCAGTACCCAAATCACCCATTACCGCCAAAACCCTAACTGCAAGTCCTAAGAGGCCTTTCTTCAAGAACCCTCTGAGCAAAACATTGTACAGCTTAATTCTTGGCCTAAACCCAAAAAATATCATTTCCTGAAATAACATATCAGCTTCCAAAGTCCTGCCAATACTTCCAAGAGCTTCAATTAAATGAACGTAAGAAACTGAATTGAGTCGAAAGCCAAGAGCTTCAATTTGAGCAAGAAGAGCCATGGCCTTATCAATATGCCCTGCTCTACAATAATCACATATCACATGGTTGTATGATTCACCAGAAAGTTCCTCTCTAATATCTGGACCATTTGGGCACTTAGTAATTGAATGGTTTTCATTATCTGATGCTATAAATTTAACTTCTTTCACACCCTTGCTGTGCTTTGAGTGAGCAAAAGAACCATGGAACTTGTATGTCTCAGAGTATTTAAGACAACTTGGACAGAAGAAAGAGAGAGAAGTGAAGGCACCTGTGGATGAAAGTGAAGGTGACTTAGGACACAAAATGGACTGCATCAGCATCTCTACGCCCTTGTGGAAGCAAAACGGTTAGGCTTTGTTTTTCGTTATTAGTCTTTATTTTTCTGCCAAAAGTTTCAGTCTTTCAGATTGCCCGTTGCTTTGTGAAGTGACAACTATGATAAGCTGGAGAGAAGAACTTGCCTGTAACTGTGGTGCCAGGTCAGCAATCTGACTTGGTGTCACAAACCAATAAAAATATGACACCTGTAATACATTAGATTTGGGTTTAAAATTGATTATAATTAAAAAAACCACAGCTGTCTGGCACTTTGGCAACCTCGATCTGGTTCTCTCGCTGCTTCTTCCCTTTCTTCAAACTGGTGTTTCTCTTTGGCAACCTCAATCAGCTTCCCTTCTCTGGTGATATCTCCAGCTCCGACGTTTCCTTCTCCACTCCGAAGCCCTTCTCCAAACTGGTGTTGCTCTTTGGAAACCTCGATCTGCTTCCCATCTCCGGCTCCGACATTTCCTTCTCCATGTCGAAGCTTTCTCTCTCAGGTTGGGTGTTTGGTTTTCTTTTTCTTTTTTGTCAACTTCTCCTCTTTTTACTAATTGGGTTTTTGAACATAGTTACATATTGCTTCTTAATTAAACAATGATTTGGTTATTTAAAGGTAAACAAAAAAAAGGGAAAAAAGAAACCAAGAAATCGCCTAGCTAGATTCATATGAACCCAGATTTGAGTTTTTTTTTCGTTCATATTAATGGTTATGAAACAAGCTTTTACAGCATTAATAAGTTTATTGATTTATTTTATTTCTATTGGCCAGATTTTAGTGATTGATTCATTATTGCCCAGATTTTGATAGTTGAAAAAATAGGCTTTTATGCAATACCCATTGTTGTGCATAGATGTTCTTTAGGAAACAATTGATTGAGTACATAATTGATTGGGTTGTTTTGTGTTTATCATGACTTTACAGAGGAAGGATGACAACAAGAACAAACAAAAAGAACCAGGAAGGGATGCGACCCAGCTAAAAAAAAAAAAAAAAAATCATGCCCAAATAAAAGCAGAGGATGAAAACCCAGTAGTTTAGGAACAAAAAAAATTGAAAAGCAGATAAAAAAATCATACCTGTTGTGTTGGGCGGAGTGATTGAATAGAAAAAAGAGGAGCTTAAGTAGAGTTACTGAAGAGAAAAATAGTAGGGTAGAGACTAGAGAGAGTGATGCAGGAGACTGTAGAACAAAGGGTTTTGCTTTGGAAGCTTGGAAGGAGAAGAGCCGTGAGAGATGAGCGCGGGAGAGAAAAATTGATCTGCCTTATGCCTTTTTAGGGATTTTTTGAGTTAAAATATTGTGTAATAAATTAAATAAAAATCAAACTTAAGTATTATAGGTGTCACATTTTTATTGGTTTGTGACATCAGGTCAGATTGCTGACCTGGCACCACAGTTACAGGCAAGTTCTTCTCTAAGCTGGAAATCTAAAGTAAGGTAGAATTTGGATCGGTGAGACTGGAGGCTGGCCCAATCAACTCTTTTGGATTGTTGGGCCCGTGAGCCCAATACATAGTTAGCCCCAAAATAGAAATATCTGTTAGCAATAAGTATCTTCTCCAAACCTCTGTTGTGTGTCTTTGACCTCTGAAATTATCAAATTTCATGAAGAGAATGAGAAACATGTTGTAATCTAAGGCAGCCATGGCATTCACAGGAGTGCTGGCCCTTGCTTCCTCACCCTTACTACACTCGGACTCAATATCATCAACACCTTTATCTACTTCAAAGGTATGCAAAACCACTTCTCTTGCTTGCTCTTTAACTCTAACACCTTCAACTGCTACTACTGCTTCTAGTTCCGGTTCTGAGCAACTGAATGATTGTAATAGCAAAAGTAACAACAACACCACTCAGAAATTTAGCTATAGCAGAGCCTCACCATCAGTCAGATACCCCCATTTGAAACTCTCAGACACTTACCCGTTACCTCAGACCCAATTCACTGTTGCTTCTCCTCCACTGACCCATGTTGTTGAAAAAGAACCTGATTCTGAGGGCAAAGCGGAAGACCAGAATGTGGCTTCTGTAGGGTCTTTGGATATGAATGATGAAACCCAATTAGTGTTGGGGAAGCCTAGCAAGACTAAGGCAAAGAAAATGACCAAACTGGCTCTTAAAAGAGCCAAAGATTGGAGGGAAAGAGTGAAATTTTTTACCGATAGGATTTTAGGATTGAAATCCGAGGAGTTTGTGGCTGATGTGTTGGATGACAGGAAAGTTCAGATGACGCCGACTGATTTTTGCTTTGTGGTGAAATGGGTAGGCCAGTCAAGCTGGCAACGTGCACTGGAGGTCTACGAGTGGTTAAATTTACGCCACTGGTACTCCCCAAATGCACGAATGCTTGCCACTATCTTGGCGGTCCTTGGAAAGGCCAACCAAGAAGCCTTAGCTGTGGAAATTTTCACCAGGGCTGAGCCTGCAATTGGTAATACAGTCCAAGTGTACAATGCCATGATGGGTGTCTATGCACGAAATGGTCGATTTAATAAGGTCCAAGAGTTGCTTGATTTAATGCGTGAGAGGGGGTGCGAGCCGGACCTTGTGAGTCTCAATACTTTGATAAATGCACGTCTGAGGTCAGGTGCCATGGTTCCGAATTTGGCTATTGAACTTTTAAATGAGGTGAGAAGGTCAGGCCTTAGGCCAGATATAATAACTTATAATACTCTAATAAGTGGCTGTTCCCGCGAATCCAATTTGGAGGAGGCAGTGAAGGTTTACGATGATATGGAATCACATAATTGTCAACCTGATCTTTGGACGTATAATGCCATGATTTCAGTATATGGGAGATGTGGAGAGTCAAGCAAAGCTGAGCAGCTCTTTAAGGAATTGGAGTCAAAGGGGTTTTTCCCAGATGCAGTGACATATAATTCTTTGTTATATGCTTTTGCAAGAGAACTTAATATAGAAAAAGTAAGGGATATTTGTGAAGATATGGTGAAAAGGGGGTTTGGTAAAGATGAGATGACGTACAATACTATTATCCACATGTATGGCAAGCAGGGCCAGCATGATCTAGCTTTTCAGCTTTACAGGGAAATGAAAATGCTAGGCCGGAATCCTGATGCTGTTACATACACTGTTTTGATAGATTCGCTTGGAAAAGCAAATAAGATAACAGAGGCCTCAAATGTGATGTCAGAGATGTTGGACAGTGGGGTGAAACCCACTCTTCGGACTTATAGTGCTTTAATGTGTGGGTATGCCAAGGCTGGGAAACAGGTGGACGCTCAAGAGACATTTGATTGCATGGTTAGGTCTGGGATTAGACCTGATCATCTAGCATACTCAGTTATGTTGGATGTCTTTCTGAGGTTCAATGAGACAAAGAAGGCAATCACATTGTATCAGGAAATGCTGCATGATGGTTTCATGCCGGATAATGCCCTCTACGGGGTCATGCTGAGGGTGCTTGGAAGCGAAAACAAAGTCGAAGGCATCGAAAAAGTGATCAGAGATATGGAAAACGTTTGTGGTATGAACCCACAAGTTATCTCTTCTATTCTTGTGAAGGGAGAATGCTATGACCATGCTGCTAGAATGTTGAGATTAGCCATCAGCAGTGGCTATGAACTGGACCGGGAAAATCTTTTATCTATTCTCAGCTCATATAGTTCATGTGGAAGGCACTCAGAAGCATGTGAATTGCTTGAATTTTTGAGAGAACATGCTCCCGGTTCCAACCAACTGATAACTGAAGCACTAGTTGTCATACAATGCAAGGCTCATGAATTTGATGCTGCCTTGGTGGAATATAGTAATACCAAGGGATTCCATTCTTTCAGCAGAAGTTCTACCATGTATGGAATTCTGATTCAAGGCTGTGAAGAGAAAGAACTCTTAGTTGAAGCTTCTCAGGTTTATTCTGATATGACATTCTATGGTGTTGAACCATCTGAGAGTCTTTACCAAATAATGGTGCTCATATATTGTAAATTGGGTTTCCCCGAGACAGCCCATCATTTAATTGATCAGGCAGTAATGAAAGGCATTTCATTTGACGATGTCTCCGTATATGTTAATGTTATTGAAGTCTATGGGAAATTGAAGCTATGGCAGAAAGCTGAAAGTTTGGTGGGAAGTCTTAGACAAAGATGCAAAACAGTGGATAGGAAGGTCTGGAATGCCTTGATACAAGCTTATGCTGCAAGTGGTTGCTATGAGCGAGCTAGAGTGATCTTTAACACAATGATGAGAGATGGCCCTTCCCCAACAGTAGATTCTGTTAATGGTCTTTTGCGATCTATGATTATTGATGGGAGATTGAATGAAATCTATGTTCTAATCCAGGAGTTGCAAGATATGGGTTTTAAAATAAGCAAGAGTTCAATTCTCTTGATGCTTGAAGCATTTGCTCGAGCTGGTGACATATTTGAGGTGAAGAAAATATACCATGGAATGAAGGCTGCTGGTTATTTTCCTAACATGGATTGTTTCAGGATTATGGTCAAGTTATTGTGCAGGGGAAAACGAGTAAGGGATGTTGAAGCAATGGTTTCTGAGATGGAAGAGGCAGGATTCAAGCCCGATCTTTCAATGTGGAATTCCATGCTTAAGTTATATGCAGGAATTGAGGATTTCAAAAAGACGGTTAAAGTATACCAGCGGATTCAAGAATCTGGACTTCAACCAGATGATGATACTTATAATACTTTAATTATAATGTATTGCAGAGATCGTAGACCAGAAGAAGGCTTGTCATTGATGCACGAAATGAGAAGGCATGGCCTGGAACCTAAGTTGGACACTTACAAAAGCTTAATTTCAGCTTTTGGTAAGCAGAAGATGTTGGATCAAGCCGAGGAACTTTTCGAAGAGTTAAGATCAAATGGATGTAAATTGGATCGCTCATTTTATCATACAATGATGAAAATGTTTAGAAATTCTGGAGACCATGCCAAAGCTGAAACGCTGTTGGCCATGATGAAAGAGGCGGGGTTAGAACCCAACTCAGCCACAATGCACTTGCTTATGGTTTCTTATGGCAGCTCTGGACAGCCTCAGGAAGCTGAAAAAGTGCTTGACAATTTGAAAGAAACTGGTTTAAATCTTGATACATTACCATATAGTTCAGTTATATCAGCTTATCTGAAGAATGGAGATTGTAGCATTGGAATTCAAAAGCTAAATGAGATGAAGAAAGGGGGTCTGGAGCCAGATCATAGAATATGGACATGCTTTATAAGGGCTGCAAGTTTGTCCCAGCATACAAGTGAAGCCATTGTTCTCCTAAATGCACTACGTGATGCTGGATTTGATCTTCCAATCAGGTAATTACTAGTTTCTCAAGTTAGAGAGAGACCAAGGCATCATAAACAGTTTTTTCTTCTTCTTCCATGCTTTTTTTCGGTTGATCCAGTTTCAAGCAAATGTTGTCTTGTAGGCTTTTGACAGAAAAATCTGAGTCACTGATTTCAGACGTAGACCATTGTCTAGAGAAACTTCAACCCTTAGAAGACAATGCAGCTTTCAACTTTATCAATGCTTTGGAGGACCTGTTGTGGGCATTTGAACTCCGGGCCACTGCTTCATGGGTTTTCCAATTGGCAGTAAAGAGAGGCATCTATAACCATGATGTGTTCAGGTAGGTGTTGGTAGGTCCAATTATTGACTACCTAGTACTGTTATTTGTCTATCAAGGCTCCAACACAAAATGTGGTTTTCCTTATTATTAATATATATATTTTTAATTTCCATTGGTTTGCTCATATCGTAATCTTCTATTGAAATGCAGGGTAGCTGACAAAGACTGGGGCGCTGATTTTAGAAAGTTGTCAGCTGGGTCTGCTCTTGTTGGTCTTACCTTATGGCTTGATCACATGCAGGCAACACTCTTTCTCCTTCATAGTTTTGTTTGAGATTATTACCCTTTTGAAGATGCTTTTTCATTTTGCAAGTCTTACATAGAGGTCCTTTTATATGGCAGGATGCATCCTTGGAGGGTTATCCAGAGTCTCCCAAATCAGTTGTCCTGATAACAGGGACATCTGAGTACAACATGGTTTCCCTTAATAGTACATTGAAGGCATGCCTTTGGGAGATGGGTTCACCTTTTCTGCCTTGTAAAACACGAAGTGGCCTTCTTGTTGCAAAGGCACACTCCCTCAGGATGTGGTTAAAGGACTCCCCATTTTGTTTGGACCTTGAGTTGAAAGATGCCCCAGCTCTCCCTGAATCAAACTCAATGCAGCTCATTGAGGGATGCTTCCTACGTCGAGGTCTTGTTCCTGCCTTCAAGGACATAACTGAGAGGCTAGGACTTGTGAGGCCCAAGAAATTTGCTAGATTGGCTTTGTTATCAGATGAAAAGAGAGAGAGAGTTATTCAAGCTGATATTGAGGGAAGGAAAGAGAAGTTAGAAAAAATGAAGGAAAGGGGTGGTCCAAGGAGGGTGAGCAGGATTAAGAAACTTAGAAAAAGGAAATTTGTAAGACCGTCCATGTTGTCAAACGCCAAAGAGATTGTATCAGAAAGAAAAGCTTTGAGATAGAGTTGCCAAATTAAATTATGGAAAGGCTGCATAGTTTATTTATCTGTACCTTTCATCCAGTTCACCATCACTAATTTAAATTTTTCTTTTTAATCTCATGCCACATTATTGCTTCATTTGAAGATTAACCCGGACTGATTAAGAGGATCTTTAAATTTTTCTTTTTAATCTCACACCAGCTTATGTAATTCTTTTCTTTTGGATCTTCGTCTTTGTTCTTCAACGAGAGGATTAATTATTATTTCTTTTTATTCAAAGACATAGAGGTTCCAGACTCCCAGGGTCAAACTTTTTCCATGAGTGTGAAAATAAGTAATTATTTTTTTTATTATTATATTGCTCTGATTGGAATGTTGATTTTTGCAACTGTCCCAAGTTTTAGTATTCCTTTGCATTTCTCGGAATAGTATTAGAATATGGTAATTTGGTTATGTGATGTCACTTGATTAATCTGTTGAATTCAGTATGGATGTTGGTGTATGGAATCTCTACTGATTGTGTCTAGGCGCTTTCCTTTCGATTAGATGGTTTACCCCTCTTAGGGAAATCGTCCAATTGGTATGGCTCTCTATTGAGAAGGTAAAAAACGTTGTCTATTGGCATCGTTGTCTTTTACTACCCTTTCAGGTTTTTATCTTTGATTGGAATTGACATAAACATAAGTGGGTTCCGTCGATGAAGTAGTAGGTGCACAAAAATGTTGCCCTTTTCTTCAAAGATTTTGATCCAGATCCGCTCGCATTGTTCATTCACATAAATGATTAAATGGACCAATCCCAAATAATGATCTGAATGCAAACTCATGAACTCCATTTACTGTTACGTGTAAGCACTACTATTTCCATTAGATTGAGGAGCAAAGTGTACAAATAAAATGTTTCTGTTTCAAAAAAAAAAAAAAAAGAATAGTTAAGGTTTCCTCAAAGACTCCAGAATGTACCAAATATGCCAAGAACCACGACAACATCTACAACGCTTCAACTGGAAAGGACGGACAACACCTCCAGATGGAATGCTTTCAGCTATAGAACTTCAAGATTGACAGACAATGTCAATACCATATAAGAATGCAAATACTCGGCATCCCACTTTGTTGTTCACTCAATACTTCAATGCCTGACAAAAATCCTTTGTTAGCAAACCAGTAGAAGGATTTTAAGAAACAATTATAAAATTAGTTTTCCCCCCTCCGCAATAGTCACCATTGCCAAAAACCCAAGTGATACTTGAAAGGTAGACAATGTCCAAAATTAGTTTATCAGACGTTGGATAACTCCCTGGTTCCTGACACTGTCATGAAATAATCAGGATTTCATTAGTTTTAATCACTGAATAGCTGTAAAAAATGCAGCTGGGTATTTATCTAATTCCACATGTTTAGAGTGCAGGTGTTTGTGCACTTTGGCTACAATCATGTGAAAAAACTTAAGGCAGATTCTTCTTTTCTGTTTTGACCAAAATTCCACATGTTTGATAGCATTTTATAAGTTTTGTAATGTAATAAATTCTACATTTCGTTGTCAAAATGCTAACAAGTCTATTCACTTGCCATTGCCAAGTATCCTGAAGGCCTCATCAAACAACCCATTTGGACCAAAATTTGACTAACAGATTTGTGAGTTCATAAATGAAACAACTCCAGCGAAGGAAACATACTCAATTGCACCAATAAAGAAAAGTATTTAGAAGTTATACCTGAGAAGCCATAACCCAAGTTCTATCAATCCACTCTTGGCGTGGCCTTAAATCACAGTGCTCAAAGTCCATTTCATCATCTGTACCTTTGAAGTAAACTCTGTACGTTCCCCCACGAAGGATCTTGCATATCACGCCTTCCCACCATCCATCATTATAGAAAGCATCAACCTCTTCATTCAGACTGAAAGGATCAACCATAACAGCGTCAGGCGGGTAAGGCCTGATGTGCTGTGCATCAACCTCTTCTGTCAATAACTCTTTACCATCATCTGTTCTTATGCTCTTATATCGGATGAGAAACTTGTCCTTCCCTACTACTTTGACAATACTTGCAGCAAACCAAGCACCTTGAAATCCATCTTCATCATTGCAAACCTCAACTAGTGTCCCTTCTCTAAAGGCTTCTTTTATCGGGGCCTTTGCTTCCTTTGACACATCCTGCAGTCCAAAATTGAAGGAGTTTGCATTTATTTTAAAAAAAGACACAGGAAACCACAAAATATGAGATAAAACTATAAGAAAAAGGTAAATGTTCATATCTATTAGACACTGCATGTTTAACTATTAAACAAGACATAGGAAATTCTCTTTTTGACAATATGTATATTTGTTTAACCATTGATATAACTTCCTCGATCAAAAGATAATCATGATAATCACAGTTTCTATCAGAAACTGAGCATTTCAGGTTGAGTTCATTCAAGAAGGTTTCTAAAAAACAAAATATCAAACTGAAGATGAAAAATCTTGATAAACAAAAAGAAAAGGTAAAGAAAAAATCCAATAAATTTGGTTGCATCTGACAAGGCTTATATTAAGGTTTGTTTTTTAGCATGAATCTCCAAAGAAAAAAAGAAAGGAAAGAAAAATGTACATAAAGAACCTACCACTCTCTTTTTCATATATTCTCATAATCAAGCAATCCAATCTTCCTACACATACATTACTCTAAGGAAGCAGAATACACCTGAATTAAAATTGTGACTTTTATCATGACCAAAAAAGATTGTGACTTAATAGGAAAATGTTACTACAAATCAGCCTACATTTAATTGAAAAATCAATACCCAAATTACCAAAAGATCATGGGAAAAGCACATAGTGGCGAAAATTGATCACTTTATATTGAGTGTTCCCCGAAACCCACCACCAAATTTCTGGTTTAAAACCAAAAACACCATAACAGAAAAGATGAATTACTTGTACCTCTTGAAGAGGTGGAACCCAAGACCCCTTAACCCACTCGCGGTGAAGCCTGAGTTCGTCGGGGTCAAACTCAAACTTCTGCTTCGCAAACCGAAAATAAACCTCAAAAACCGAGTCTTTCAAAACAGCAGCGATTACTCCCTCCCACCACCCACCAGCAAAGAACGCATCAACCACGTCTCCAAACTTGAAGGTATAGTACCTTTCTCGGGGCGGCAAAGGCCTCAAGAAGGCCACGTCCAAATTTTCCCTCAATGCCTTGTCGCGGTGCCCCGCGATCTTGCGGAGAAGTTTCGTCTGTACCTTGTGATATTCAACTGTAAATTTAGTATGATCCGTCGACGTGGCAATGATTTTTGCGGGGAACAGCGTGCCGCGCAAGCTGTGTATTGAACTGGTGACCTCCACCTGGGCTCCGACCTTCAAGTGGGACTCCGTCATGGCTGTTTGTCAAGCTCGATTCAGGGGTTTTAGCCTTTTAGGGATTCTTCTAGGGTTACGGAACAAATAACGCTGTAACGTAACGGTGGCGTTATGTGTATAAATAATAAAAAGAAGGTGTTGGCGGGAGACGCATCAATAGGAATTTCTTCTAGGAAGGGGAATCGACGCTCATTTTTTGGTTGGTCGAAAATACCCTCCCTTCATGTTGCTTTATTTAATTGTTTGTGCTGGTACTTCAGTTCTACTAGTCATTTTCCAACGATGTCTCCCACCCTTCTTTACTCCAGTCAAATGTATGAACCATTGAATAAATAAACCAGAAAACAAATGGTTTAAGATTCTAATTTCTCCAAGCTAGGCCTGGATTAAAACAAACGGAGCTAGAATTTTTAGCGGGGTAATTTTCATTA
Source organism: Dryas octopetala (assembly GCF_963921425.1). Taxonomy (NCBI): domain Eukaryota; kingdom Viridiplantae; phylum Streptophyta; class Magnoliopsida; order Rosales; family Rosaceae; genus Dryas; species Dryas octopetala. Next base: position 427,754 of record NC_141368.1, read on the forward strand.
ACTCTGCTTGCAAATCCCACAATGCAATGAAAACCAGCTTCTACTGTTGCTTTCTTTTTACTTAAATCAATTTTTGTTTTTGTTTTGTAATTTAACAAATAGGATAGACTTATACAAAAGGAAATAGTTTAAAGCATTAAAGGTCGCAAAGCGGCAAAGGGGAGTGCTTAATCATAGAGCAATTACTCATCCTACTTAAAAACAAAAAGTGAAATTATGTAACAACCAAGTTCTTTCCTTGAAATGATCAAATTAATACAACGCCAAAACTGGACAAAATCCTCTGTTAACATAAAATAGAACATATATCAGCAACAATATACACTAAAGAAGCTTTCAACCCTCAAGTAGCACAGGGTGCAACATCTACCACTTCAATTACAAATGTCTTAGCAAGTGAGATGCAGTTAAAGAAAGACCCAGGCTTTCTGAACACCAGCTCATAACAAGCAATGTTCAATATATGATATACACACTGCTTCGTGTTGCAAGTCACTGACTCTTCATCATAATACAGTAGTTGGATAATGAGCACCCCACAAGTATTATCAAATCTTGCACCATGCAACCCTACTGCCAATCTAATTGCAGAGAAATTCAATCATATATCTCAATTTAAGATAATACCTGCATGTATATAAATATATTTCAAACTAACAATTTAACACAGGACACAGTTGAAATACTTACACAGCAGTATCGACTTATAATTCTAGTTGGCAAGCTTTCTTCGTAGAGCTTTATCATCTTTCCTCTTTAAGACAGTAATTAAGATCCCTGTTCCTCGCCAATTAAGCCTCTGCTATAAAAGTATTACATTTCTTTCGTTTCAAAAATACACAGAAAAAAAGGAGGGGAGGGAGGACTCACAGGCTCACAGCTATGGAATAATTTAACTGAGAGTTTCTAAAGAATCCTACACCATGAAACAGTGAGCAAGTGTACTCTGTAATAATGTCAGATTCAACAGTAACTCTTCGGATTACCATGGAGCTAATCAGAAGATTCACTTTCAAGAGCTGGAATTCTGCGAAAACGTGCAAAGTATCGAGAATACGACATGTCACTATTATTTGACACCACTGATCTCTTCCGCCTTGCCGAAAAACCTTTCCCAGAAAGTGAATCATGCAAATTACCAAGGTCCATCTCTTTCCTGACCTCACAATTTTCCTGTAGAAAACTGGAAATTGCCAACAAAAAATATAAAGGGATTAATCTAAATTATATATCAAATATAATTAAAGAGTAGGACATTGAAATCACAGAGATATATGGTTGTAAAAAGCAAAAGCCTATAAATATCAAACAATGACATCTGATAAATGGAAAACCATACCGCTGGCGAATGATTTTAAAAGCTTCTTTTGTTGCATAAGGTAACCCTGTTTTCGGGTCACGGTACCTACAGCACCAAAAAAATTCATTAAGTGGACATATAATACAAGATGGTCAGATAGACAACCTTGCAATTATATGTTTCCAACATCATCAATCCTTGCAATCACTATAGAGAGAGAGATCAGAAACCACAACACCAAATGTAAGCACTTACTTGGCAGGTAAACCAGTAACAGCACAGACAGCTTTCTCAGGATCTGGAAATAAAGAGAATATAAATACATGCATCAAAAGGATTGTTATGGAACATAACCTTAAGTAAGCCCTGAGCAGCACATACATGTAAACTATTACTTACAAGGAGCAGATGTTGTAGAGATTTCGGACTGAAATGACAATCCTCTACTGAATTCCAGGTATGAGCAACCTAAAGGAAATGTAGTATAAATTTCTTTCAGAAAATGATATTGCAACAAAATCTGTGTGCACTTTACAAGTAAATTTTTCTTCAAAAAACAAAAGAAATAGATAAGAATAAAGTAATGATGGAAAACTTACCATCCTTTGAGAAAAAGCGTACTTGTGGACCAGTATAGACGGCCTTATGCACAATTGCTCTTTTCTTAACTTCTTCCTCCCTTGCTAGAACACGCTCTAAATTCCTCAAGTTCATAATTTCTGAAAATTTACAGGGAGCAATGCAATTTTAGGTACAGCCTCAATTCAAGTAACCAGCAATTCACATCACATACCAATAATACAGAATTATAGTCCAAACCTGTTTGAGCTGCTTCTAAAAGCATCTCTTCTTGGGTCATCTTCTTCTCCTCACCTTCCTTTTTTCTCTTTATCGGCTAATGTAACAGAAAATTGATATTTATTACAAATAGTAGGATAATTTCATCAAAGCAATGATCTCGTAGACAATGAAATTAAAAGTTGGAGTGCATCCAACACCAAATGCTATAGAAACTGACCTTCATGGTTGCTTGTAAAGCTGCACGAATTGCATCCCTCTCAGCTTGCCTAATAATTACCGAAGTTCTCGAAGATTTTCTCACAGTTCTCTCTACTTCTCCATCCTCAGGAGCATCATGCTGTTGTTCAGGATGAGAAGATTTCTCATTATCGTCCTTGGAATCTTCTTCTAATTTCAATACTTTCTTCTTCTTCTTCTTCTTGATCGACTGCTTTCCCGGATATATCAACCGCTTCTTCGTCCGAACTCTGTAAATTAAAATTCATTAAATTCTAAACAAAAAAACCCAAATGTTGTAATGTCACTTGGGTAAGAAAAACTCAACCTTTCGTCTGCTTCATTGTTTTCTACACCTTCGTCCGGGTCTGGCTCCTACCACCAATTAAGCAAGTCTAAGTGAGATGAAACTGGTAAAAAACTGAAATTAAATTCAACAATTTAAGCGCTTGTAGAGAACTCACATCTTCGTCGAAGTCGCTATCAAACTCGTCAGCAACCTCAGGCTCTGCTTCATAGTTACCATCCTCTTCATCCTACCAGAAGTTCCATTCATAAAGGTAACTACAAATGGGGAACGAATATACTGGGACATATTAGACTATATTAAGAAGACTGAGATTAAAGAACCTCTTTAAGAGCCTCTTGATTCCAGAACAACTCGTCCTCTTCGATTTCCTCATCGAGTAATTTGGTCATTCTGAAAATCATAAAAAACAACAAATGCTTGAACGTGGACTCGAACAATACTCAAAGGAGTCGAATTTATGAACCCATTGATTGATTTTTAGTTACCTCTTCCCTCTCGTGGCGCGAGAGGGACGATCGAGAAAAGCAGGCGGGTCTTCTGTGGGGTTTTCCATGGCAACCCAAGAGAGATTACAGAGATGAAATTGAAAAATCGATTCGATGTTGGTCAGCTGGAATGTGCCCTAACCCCCGCCTAGAGTTTCAATCTCCAGTCACTGATTAAACCCCAAGCGGCCAAGCCTATTAGGACTGTGGGATCTTCTTGCTCCTCTGTGTACCGTTTCTAGAGGCCGCCGAGATAGTCACGTGATCATGTAAATTGTCTTGTTTTCTCACGTGCCTGTTCCGCTCTTCTATAAAAATATCCTTTTTCTCAATATTAATATAAATAATTCAGGCCAAGAATTAATAAAAAAAGAGGGCTGCTATTTGCACACCCTCTTTTTTCTTTTTGCACACCCCTTTTGAAAAAAAAAAAAGGCCTCAAGAAAAATACCACTTTAACCCTCCCCTCACCCACACACCCCATTCCCATCCCCCCCCTCCCGTACACACCCCTCCATCTTTCTCAAGCTTGCACAGCCACGCCCACCACCATTCTCCCTCTCTCTACCATCTCTGCCAACCACCCCAGCCCCGCCCCAGCCCACCCCAACCCAGGCCCGACCACCCCAGCCCCGCCCCTTCTCACCCCAACCCAGCCCCGACCACCCCAGCCCTCCAGCCACCGCGCGCAGCGGCTTCCAACCACCGGCGTGCCCTTCTCTCTCTCTCTCTCTCTCTCTCTCTCTCTCTCTCTCTCTCTCTCGAGTAGCTGGTTCGGCGGGCACTTGCCGAACGGGTCCTTGATGTTCGGTGGGTACCTACCGAACAACACTCACATCGTTCGGCGGATGTCTGCCGAACGAGTGTGACATTTTCGGCGGGCCAGTGTCGAACGGATGCGCAGCTGCGCGCGGGAGGAGAGAGAGAGAGGAGGTGCTGCTGCTACAGGGCTGGGGTGCGGGAGGGAATGAGGTGGTCCGGTGAGGGGCTGAGTGGGTGGGTCGGGGCTGGGGTGGGCTGTGAGGGGTGGTCGGGGCTGGGTTGGGGTGGGCTGGGGAAGAGAGAGAGGAGGTGGTGCTGCGGGGGGGGTTGGTGCAGGGGCTGAGGGGCTAGGTGGGTTGGGTGGAGGGGGGAGGTCGGAGGGGGAGGGAGGGAGGGGTGGGTCGGGTGAGGGGGTTGAGGGGCTGGGTTGGTTGGGTGGAGGGGCTGGCTGGCTGGTTGGGTGGAGGGGCTGGCTGGCTAGCTGGAGAAGAAGAAGAAAAAAAAAAAAAAACAGGGGGAGGGGGGTGTGAACGTGAGAAAAAATAGAGGAAAAGAAAGAAGAGTGTGTAATGAAATGAGGGTATTTTAGTAATGGGTTGGGTGTGTGTTGAGAGATTTTAAATTTGAAGTAAGTGTGTGAGGTGTGTAGGAGAAAAAAAGAGAAAAATGGTGTGCAAAAAGAAAAAAAAAGGTGTGCAAATAGCAGCCCTCTAAAAAAATTGCTACCACAAATTTGAAAGGATTAAATACTAAAGTATAGTACATGAACTTTAACTTTACTGATTTTCAATTTGGTCAATTAATTATAAAACGTGTCAATTTAATTCATAAATTTTTCAAATTGTATCAAAGCAGTACAAACGTTAATTTTTATTAAAAAATTAACGAAATTGATCATATAAAAATGTGATGAACGAATTGAAATGTCTCTGAAAATGTGGTAACTTGTTCTGTATCTGACTATTTTTTGTTAAATTTTTCGATGAAAGTTAACATTTGTACTATTTTAATACGACTTGAAAAATTTGTAGACCAATTTAACACTTTTTATAATCAGTGAACCAAATTAAAATCAATTTTAAATGCTAATTATTCTAGGAAAAAAAATGCCATGTCGTCTGGGATGTAAGCCCTGTTTCAATGAAACGATATGTCGTCAACTACGTCGAGCCATTGAAGTCTTGAAGATACTAGATAGAGCGATGTGTCGTCATGTATCTCAATGAAATCAGTAAGAACATCAATCAACGTTCGAGTTCGCTCAGCTAAACAAAGCCACAACTCAGTGCAGTTGAAGTGTTGAACAGTTGAAGTGCTAGCAGAGGCTCTAAACCCTCTCTCATTCTCTCTCTCTCCTCAAACGCAGTCTATCATCTGATAATGGCCACGACACTTAGGTGTCCTCAAGCAGTCCCACTGCCATCGAGGGCCAGAAGGCCCAACAACAACAACCACCGCAGGGTGTCGACCATTCAAGCCTTCCAGCGCAGCGACATCGACGGCTTCGCGAAGCGGATGGCCTCCGGCGAGGCCTGGCGGGACGCGTGGCACACCGCCAACGACGGATTCGAGCGCTTCCTTTTCGAGGCCAAGAAGACCGCCGAGCGCTTGGACCGCCGCTACGCCCTCTCGCGCCGCTTCGACTCCGTCGCTCGATTCGCCGCTGCTCGCGCGCGCGAAATCGATAGAGAGCTCGAGATTGGATCGCGCTGGCGCGCCTTTACCATCGATTTCAGCAGAAATTGGCCTAGGGTTTGCTCTCTTTCGTTTACTATTTTGCTTCAATATTATGTATGCGACATGTCGTTGTGTTTACTGAATTCATTTTTGGATGGTAATTTGTGTCCGTGCAGTACAGGAAGCAGCTTAATGATTTCTATGAAACCCCAGTAGGAAAAAGTTTTGCGGTAAGGATGACCCCGCATTCACAACATGTGTTATATTGTCTTTGATTTATGTTTCACTAATTAACCTTTTTTTCATTTGGAAACTTTTGAAGACAATATTCTTCCTGTGGCTTGCATTGTCGGGATGGCTTTTCCGGATATTGATTTTCGCTACATGGGTACTGCCATTTGCTGCTCCTCTTCTCATTGGAGCGGTTGCCAATAACCTTGTTATTAAGGTATTACTTGCATATGTTTGTGTTACTGTTATCATGTATGTTTATCATTTTCCATTATTGTTCTAGCTGCAACTAAATTGAGTTTTAGGCTAATTCAACTTCGTAACTATAATTAATCGGATAGTTGAAAAAAATGGCTAATTAAGTCTCTTTTGCACACATTTGGACAGGGGGCTTGTCCGGCTTGTAAGAGGCAATTTGTTGGTTACAAGAACCAAATAATTCGATGTACAAACTGCGGAAACACTGTGTGGCAGCCAAAAGGGGACTCCTTTTCAGGAGATGGTAGAGGCCCTTCTTCATCAAAGTCACAGCCGGAGATTATCGATGTTGAGTTTGAGGAGAGATGAAGAGATAGATACCCAAGTTGTGGAAGATTACTTATGGTAGATTTTTACCTTACATACCTGAGCAATGAAAATTAATGTAAGAGATTTTACTTTTCATTTCTTCTGATATAAAGTCTTGGTTCATAGTTTTCATCTTGGTGTAAATTATGCCTCGTGTATTTTGGAAGTGTCTGTAAGAATTGTTAATCATGTCAATTTGTATATCTTTTTCTCTACTAGGAAGGTTGGGAGACAAAATACATGGCCTTTTGCTGATGCCATAAAAAAAATCCTTATATTGATGGGCAATCCTTGAGGTCTAAACTCTAAAGTGAATTAAGTTAGTATAGGGTGATCGGCAAAAATTTTGGTGCTCTTCTTGTAGCTCTAAGCTAGAAACTGATATGTCCTTTTTTCCCCCTGAATAATGCTGTACTGAGAAGCAAAAATTAAAGAGTCTAGAAAGAATTAAACGACTGCTGTTATTACTTAAATTCTTTGTATTATTATTATTGGGTTACAAGGTTGTGTAGCATGGATTTAGGGTTATCAATGTGTTACTTTGCCACTATGAAGCAACCAAAACAAAGCTGTCAAGCGCAGATATCCACTGGCACTATAGCTGCAGAAAAGCTCATGAAGTCTTCTATTTTGGATCATAAGACTCTGTCCTTACAAGACGGTCTCATATCTCTCTTTGTATTAGAACAAATTATAACGCCAAGAATTTTATCTGCCATTTGTTGCAGTTCATTGTTATTATTGTCTAATTTGAGATTGTACCATTTCCTGATTCATGTGGAGAATCTCTCTTATATGATGAATGAATAGGTCAAAGGCCAGCTCGCTCATGGTGCAAGAAACTCCCTCTTAAATATATAACAAACACCAGGTCACCACTCACCAGCATTACCTGATGAATTTGAATATTGAAAGCTATATATATATTAGCTTAGCATCAATGATGCGTCTCCAAGAGATTAGAAATGCTTGACGTCCAGACTAAAGATTGATTTTCATCTTTAAACAAGAGCTTGATATTGCCATTGTTGCTCTTTAGGCTGATTGAAAGGCTGCCCTGAGTTCCCTCCATCACATGCAAAATTTTGTCTGGAAATTGTTGAGTTGTTACTTCACAATTCTAATAATTAAAAAACAAAAATAAGAAGCTTTGATCTTACATTCCTTTGTTGTGGCTAAGAACCCCAGGTGCTTTTTTTGGAGGCTCAACATGAGCTGACTATGCTTTGAATATATGGAGGCCAACCCATATCTTCTGCTTCCTGCTTGAACAAAACCAATAAGAATGTCTTTTTGATTTTATTTTTCCTGTAATTAACAAGCAAATTAAGATGGTGTTGAAAATCCTGTCCCTGTATTTTTACCAGAAGGAGTGACTACTGATAGCTCGGCTTTTACTTGAACCAAATTTGGGGATCTTGGGAAATAGGGATTGGCCATAGCCCTTGCTTTGAGTGCTGCAACTCCTCTTAAACCTGGCAAGTCATATCAATTAATGTGTGATTTCTATAATAATCTGAAGATTAATTCTGGTGAAGGAAACACATCGAACATTAATATTACATGTTGCAGCAGCAGCTGTAAGTGTGATCATGTCATCAGTTCTTTGGGTAGCCAAGCCGGAGTGGATCGCAGAAGAAACATGGGCTGTCTGTGCACCCAACGACTCCGCGGCTTCAGCACATACCTTGGTAACCAGAGCTGCCGCAGAAGCAACAATGTCGCCCCCTATGATGATGGGGTTGCCATTGCAATTATTGCCATGATCTTCTGGTGACTGTATGCTGGCCTTGGCAGCAGCAACGCTGGCAATTGCTGCAGCCAAGCGCGTAACGGAAAGAGCAGCATGAACACTAGCTGTGCGTAGTCGAATGTCTTCTTTCTTCTTCACTCTGTGCCGTCTGAATAAGCTAGTTAAGGATTTGCCTCCTAACCATCCTTTGGCGTGCTTTGTGTCCATCTAAGTAATTAAGGAAGTCTTTGAGGTAAAGTTAATTAAGAAGCACATGTCTGCAGCATGGGTGAGAGAGAGATCGAGAGAGAGAGAGAGAGAGAGAGAGAGAGAGAGAGAGAGAGATTTGTGATTACCCATATGTCATCGACGACCCTGCTAGTGCTGATGATAGTGCTTGTACCATCTTGGTCTGCAGGCAACTCATTTGTTGATTCTATCTCCACTTTTTCTACTGGTAGTTCCCCTGAACTAAACTTATCATCTGAAGGAAACATGTCCTGTAAGATTAAAGAATCAGCTTAACTTAGTCCTGTACGTTAATTTAAAGAATATTTTATGCAATATGTACGTGTTTTAATTAATTTGGTTTCTGACGTACAGTTGATGTAAACATTTGTTGAAAGTTATAAGCAGAGGGGCTCCATGAGCGACATAGAAACTCCATGGCATGGATGGGGCTATGTGGAATATCAATCTCCGAGGAGCTGCAGCAACAACAAGAAGAAGATAACGTTTCTTTCTTCTTTAAGCACTGCTCTGCTCTGCTCCAACACTTCAGCTTTCCATTCTGATAATTAACGAACAATATATCTATAAATAATTTATATAGAAAAGGATCGAGGACAATCCAGTAAAGAAGTATATGGTAGACTCACTGTGTTAGTTGATTGGTGCTGCAGAGTTTTAAAGGAGACTGATCTGCAAGCTGGTGTAAGTACTGGCAGTTCCTCCATGACAGATTAATTATTCAAGTTCTAATTAATGCCACCTGCACTGAAAGATCACGATATAAATATGCTTGTACAGGCCCGGCCGTATCCATATATTAATATTGATTCAAGGATTAATGTAGAGTCAGTACTTATAATTAACAAGTAGAACATGCATAATCAATTAAAACCTTAATGATGTTAGCTAGCTAGGATAGGTTTTTTATGTCAAAAATATATGTAACAAATTAAGTACTTGAAACCACGTAGCATACAGAGAAGATCGAGTTGTTTAAAAAGGAAACTTCATCATTCATGGGAATGCTATTGTGTACCTTCAGTACTCTTCGAGGAGGGTGGGAAGTGGGAAGTGGGAAGTGGGAAGTGAGAAATCAGAAAACTGAGTGAGACATTTACCCAAATAGAATGTTATTACTATATCCATATGTGTATAGATAGCTCCTAGATTTGTACATTCTCTTTATAGCTAGGGATGGGTATTTTCAAAAATAATATTCTCTTGATAGATTCCGATCAAGATGGATCAGAATCTATCTCGATCTTTGTATATTTATATATGTATATATGTCTAAGCCCCTTTAGGGGTGTGATCTCACATTTAGGCTTATTTGTAGAATCCCTCATGGGACCCACTCCATATAGTATTTTAACGATCCGAACTTTTTATTTTTTAAGTCTATATTCAAAGATCATCATGGCAAAAAATTAAACAAATCGGAAACCATTAAATTATCAAACTTTGATCAAATAAATAGACGAACAAAATATTTGCAAGCACGATCCTTCAATTGAGACAAAAAAAGTAAATAGTTCTGATTATCAAAATACAATGTAGAGTGGGCCCCATGAAGAATCTCACAAATAAGCCTAAATATAGAATCTCACACCTGAAGCTTTCTATATATATGTCCATCCTTATTTACGAAGGGAATGACTTAGAATTTAGTTTCTCTTAAATTTTGTGTGTATTTAATGGGTAATTTTTTTTACCATACCATAAATTTGGACCACACATTTAGCTTAGAATCAATCTAATTAATAATTTAAATTTATAGTCTGACAACACAACATTATAGAGTTATCTTGTCAAATTGTTGGGAAAAAAAAAAAAAACATTTCTGTATATTTAAAGGTATAAACAAGGCATTGGAAAGCTTAAGGAACACTTAAAGGTGGCATGGCAAAACAAAAGAATAGTGATAATTATTAACTAATAAGATGACAACATTTCTCCTGCCACTATTCTTGATATCAACAAGCAGAGTTACTTATCTCAAGAGGGAGAGAGATTAATTATCGGCAAAAATGCTAGGCATCCTATTTGAGGGTTGAGGAGGGCGCTGTGATCACGTGGAACCAAGAAACATGACCAATTAGGGCTTGTTTTTTTCCCGATCGTAGTAGAAGTACACGCATGCAAGATGTGTATATATAGGCAGCTGCACATGCATATATATATAGGGATCCATGCGCCTCCGTATGTAGCTGTCATTATCTACAATTTTGATGCACTAATTACTTAATTAGCATGCATGTGGTCCTGAGCTACTACTATATTAAGAGAGAAGCTATATATATATATATATATATAATAGACACTTCAGATCATTGTAAGATCATTGTATTGGAGTGGGCTCTACATTGAGATCCTACGCTTGAAACTCCCTATATATATAAACACTTTATATTGTTGCCTAATATGATAAGATGTCGACATCGGAAATCGGCATTGTTTAAGGGTTTTAACTGAATTGAGAGATAACCTGGTTAATTTCAGTATTATTTTTATTTTTACTTTTTACTTTTAATTCAGGATCGATAGTTCAACAAAATTTCATGCACCCATGTGATTAATATGTTCATTTAGTACTAATTTTCACTTTTTAAAGCAACCCAGAGATCATATCGGTCTGAATTCTAATTGCAATTACAAACAGGAACAGGGTCTTCCAATCCCTATGGCTATATGATAATGGGACTTGTGTGGTTTTACTACCAATCCCAAATGCATGACCTGATTAAAGAAAGAGCCCTACTAGTTCAAAGCCATAGCCACCACGCAATAGGGGTAAAAGAAGAGATTCACAAAATTCAAAAATTAGCTTTCTTAACTGTATATAATTAGACATGTTGAAAAATCAGCTTTTAATGACATGAAAAATCTGGCAGACTCCACACCCTATATCTGTTTATCAATACATGTGTTTCTGTAGTAAACTTATCTGCTGCCACAGATGTGAAACAATGTTCTGCATTTCAATCCTAACCAAGGAAAGAAGAGCTGGGAGGCGAAAAACACGACATAGTGACTTGAACCTATACAAGAAACCATGACCAGTATTCCTGCGATAAGAACATGGTCATGCAGCTTTCATTTTCTAAACTTCATTTTTAACTTCCAAGCCCAACACATGCATTTATGGTGGTCTACACTATAGCCTTTTCATCTTTCTTGTATTCTACTGCAGAAAAGCTTAGCCAGCAGACGTCAAAATGGTGATACAATCTTTTCTCAAAAAGTCCATCATTCATTTCGGATGGAATTATACTTATCCCATAGTGCTGGAGATTTTGATATTTCGTTCATAAGGTTCTTGAACTTAAGGTTGCAATCTCCACCACTGCAGGATAAAGAATATAACAAAGCATTAGAAGATTCGTCAATGTCAAAATAAACACATGCACACAGAGGAAGGAAAGCAAAATATAGGGGAAAGGAGGCTTAGTTCATCCTAAGATCCAACCAACTCTTTAGTCTTTACCACCTAGCCAAGGACTAAGGGATTTCTGCCTTTACTTAATCACTCCAGTATACTAACACAGTGTTAGTAACACTCTACAAAGGGAGAACCAATCGCAAACAAGATAAATTCATGCAGACAGTCCACCAGGACTTTAGATAAAGAGCAAGGACCAAACCTTATACGATGCAAGGATGCAATTGCTCTAAGAGCGCTGCGAATCATGTCTTCATTGCGATCTACTTCTTGCTTGACAGCATCTTGCTTTGGCTTAAAGTTAATAGTTTTTTGGAGAGGATCCACCAATGAGTCCAGCACTGAAGAACGGAAAATTTTACATTACAAATTAAATTGAAGCAAATCTGAATCTTAGAGAAGGAAAATCAATCAAATTACTAACCTGCCAGCACAGCAGATGGACACTTATCCGCAAGCTTTGAGAGGATAAGATGGCAAGGCATCTTAACATCGTAATGATCTGGAAAATTGAAATCCAAATAAGTTGGTAAGATTATAAATTTAATAAGCACTGCATGTTAACAACCCATCTTGTTTTTTTTGGTAGGAACAATCCATCTTCAAATTTGCATAAACAAAAACTAAACTCACCATCCAAACCAGATCTAAGGTAAGGAACAATAAACGATGAAGGGTTCACTTGATCAAGACAACTGTCCAGCAATGTGTCCACACATTCAAATGCCGCCTTCCTCAACTCAAGCCCATCATCCACAATGTGCTTAAAAGGACCAAGATCTACTGTCCTGATTAATTCTTTCTGCACCCAGAATTTTAAAGCGAAATAAGAGAATAACCCATGTCTGACACAGGTGAACCACATGAATGAATGATAAGAAGAAGAAAAAGAAAAGGTGTTAAATGTAACATGGAACATCCACGACTCATAGGCAGACTAAACAAATGCAACTTATACTTCTAAGTAAGAACACAGGTAATAAATCCTACAATAATACCATCACTGTATTATATTCTGCAAAATCAGTATATATCATAAATTCACCAACCACATAACATAGAGATAGAGTTTAAAACACTCAGCCTACCTTGATGACAGTTTGATCATAAAGAAGCGGCAACAACTCTGGCAGAAGCCCCTTAATGAGGTTTGGCTTATTGTGGGCAAATGTACTTAAAGCCAAAACAGCCGCACGCCTAACATGCTACATGAGGCCATATCAAATCAGTCACCAAAATGTCTAAAAGTCCAAACCAACCTAGAACATTAAACAATACTGAAAACAGAAACAATCAAGGGAATAGAAAAATAAATAAAAGATGGTTTAACCCAAACTCTTTCATTAGTTTATCAAGCGTTAGAAGTCTGAAACTTACCCGGTCATGATCCTTAATAAGCATCAGGAATGATGAGATTTCAGGATATAAGATCTCATCTATCTTCTCTGGCCTCTCAACTACTGAATATTTAACTGCAATGACAACAGTAGCTCTCGTGAAAGCAGCTGGGCTGGTTGTTCGTACCTATAGGAAGGAAATTAGGATTAAAAGGACGATATGCAACCCATCAAATACTTTAATCATAAGCTTATGCAGAAGGCACAGGATCATTTGACCAGATACCTTAAGTGCAGGAACAAGTTTTGCAGGTTCAATAAGTGCAATTTTACCCAGACACTCAGCTACTACATTTCGAACACCCTCTTCCTCGCTTTCACAGTGATTAAAAAGCAAATTAAGTATCTTCTCAACACTGGAATCCTGAAACTCTGCTTTATCTACAGATTGCCTTACAATGACCTGCAAAATGGGTGAAAAGTGAACTTATATCCGATAGAACAGGCTTTATCAGGAAAGAAAGTCAGGCTCTTAAAGTTCAGAAGAATGTACCTCCTTCAATGAGTGAAGCAAGAGATACTGTTTTTTCTGCTGATTGTCAATCTGGTCCAAGATAAAAGGCAAATACTTGAATAGGTTACCAACAGCAATATTGCCAAGAGCATAAGAAGCTGCAGACTTTATCTCTTCAAAAGGAGATTGAAAGGACTCAATAACAATATTCTCTATATGGGCATGAGAGCTTAGATCTTTCCTCCTACCAATCTCCCCGAGACATAGCAAAGCAAGGTGCTGCTTAGCCTATATCATATGAAGAAGAAAGTAATTATATTGTGCTCAAATAAAAATAATAATCATAAATCATATAAAGTCAATTAGTCTTCCCTAGTATTATAACCAGGGTTTGCTTTTTTTTTTTTTGGTCAACAACCACCAAAATCACATCATTTTTTAAGATTACCCTTACTGAGTTGGGTTGTTCTTTCTTTTCTTTTTTCTTTTTTTTTTGGGGGGGGGGGGGGGGGTGGCTTACTGAATTTGTACTGCTGTCGTCTTTGAGGATTTCGGTAAGCATATTCACAGTAGATGAACATTGCCGATCACCAGCAGCAAGGCAAAGGACAGCTACACATTGAGCTATTGAATACAAAGCTTGTTTTGCAACCCCGCCCGATTGGGGAGATGGTTTAGCACTTGATAGGAGAGAGTCTAGCAAGGCATCAAAACTTGTGTTTGCAGAATACACCAACGAAGCAAAAAAGTTCTGCAATGCCTGCAGTATACAACAAAGAATGTATTCAAACATGTGCAAAGTTTCTAGATGAACACAAAACACCAGTAAGACGCACAAAAAATTACCAAAAGGGCTTGCCCCTGTAGCAATGAGCTTTTAATCAGTGTTAGTGCTTGCGGAAGAACTTTGTTTCTAACAGCCAAACCAACAACTGGGCTTGACCTGTCAGCCATTAAGGTGCAGCAGAGCTCCAGGGCAAGGGCCGTCATATGCAAGTCTGAATCACTGGAAATGGGTATTGAATGGAAACTAGGATTCAGAAACTAAACTACCCAGCCGCCAATTACACAAAACAATGAAAAGAATTAAAAAATAAAAAAGGTAACAAAAGGGTGAAGTAGCAAGAGAAAACCTTATCAGTGTAGCAAGTTCTACAATAATAACTTCATAAGCTGATGAACCAATTTTATCCCCATAAGCAACAATTAGAGAATTCAGGGTCCCCAATGTTGCCTGCCTTAGAGGCCGATTAGCCTGATCTCCAAAAAGGCAAAGAAAGTTAGAAAATATATCATACGTCCTTTTGAGTGTTTCTAAAAGATTAAGAAAATTCCCATACCTTCCTTAAGAATGCAGTCAACTCTGCAATCACTTGCTCCAAAACACAAGATAGATCTATTCGTAGTGGGGAAGCAGCAATGACAGCAAATGCCTGGAAGCAAAATGCTTAAGGTCTTAGAAACTAAACACATAGACATAGAAATACACAATCCCACATGTATGTCTACAGAAAAGAAAGCCCAAAAAATTGACATGAGCATACAAACAACAAATGAGCATGCACATAATCACAAAAGTGAGCAGAAGACTACCTTAACAGCTGTAAGTCGTGTAATCTCATTTCCCATCCGATCAACAAGGACAGGAAGGCACACAGGTAATTCATCATTGAGGTTATCACCAAATGTCGACACAACTAGTCCCATGCAAGATATGGCACATTCCTTTACCTCCTGCATAAGAATAGAAATGAATATAGAGGAAAACATTTATGAGTTATTATCTATAAGTAAAATTTTAAGAGGAATTTCACTGACCTGATCTTGATCTTGGTTGGTCAAGCGTGACATTATGGCCTTATATATTGGATGAACATAAGGCTTAAAATCAAAACCGATCCCCTACACGGAAAAACCAAATCATATAATTAGGGAATGGTTTAAAAGGATATCAAGCCTAAGTGTGTCCACTAATTCACCTCAATATTTGGGCGAACAACACGGACAAGTTCCCCACACACTCTTAATGCCTCAGCTGTGACTTTGTAATAACGCTCTCCCACAGCAGATAAAACAGGACTAGAAAGAGCCTGCAATAAAATCAGTTTAAAATGTCACCCAACCTATGGAAAATGCAACTTGTGGCTATTTCTCAAGACCATTACGACTAATTATAATACAAGTAGATGCAATACATTTTGACAAAAATGAGAACAGTATTGCATAGTCATAGAATACAAAAAAAAGTTTAATTACTGCATCCTCACAATATGATATCCTGCTTTTTAAAAGTTCTTGTATCAGCTTCAACCCCCCCTCCCAATATAAAAAGAAAAAAAAAGTACCAGCATATTTCATAACACGGCATACTAGTATAAATGCTCCTAGCTCTACAAAATTTGTTAGATGAAAAAATAAGAGTTGCTGCACTTACCTTGATGTAAGGATGGAAAACAGAAGGAGAATGCGAAGCCAACACCAATCTTGTAAATATAAGAGCTTCAATCTTCAAATTGGAGGTAGAGGACTTGTCCTAGAAGAATTTATGAGAAACCCAAAGAGAAGAAAAAAAGAAACAGGGGAACAAATATCAGCATCACAGAAAAACTATAATAGTTCAAAGTACATTTCCAAATTGAGACAATTCTACTTACACTTAATGCCTTTTCAATTCCTGGAATGAGTGATCCAATGTGATCTGCCAGGCAATCTGGCAAGACCACCACAAGTTCTTTCAAAACAGAAAATGCACCAACCTGCAAATAGTTAAATGTTATTCATAATAGGCCCATAACGGACAACCCAAATGTTGACATAGGCAATTCCTACCTTTGTCTTGATAGATTTTTCACGAAGCTGCCTATTTATAGATCTGACAATCTTTGGCACTTCTTGCTTCAATAACCATCTTGGACTGCATAATATGCCAATGAGTTAGTATAGGCATACAATATTAATCACGTCACAGGTGATTTTTTTGGCCAATATCACATTGCATATGATTGATAACCAGAAAACCATGCAACTCAAGCAACAATAAAGAAGTATTAACAAAAGTAAGCTCCTGGAATTGATGACAGAACTATCTGTCTAAAGTTGTAGAAGATGATCACAAAGTAAAACCTTGTTAAGATTTCTAAAACCCCAGCCACCCAAGCATGCACTAGATAAGAGGGAAGGATGAAAGCATACTTCATGTAATACAACTAACGTACCTCAGTTCATTTATGTCAATCTGTCCTTTTGTAACATTTCCAGTTTGCTGCAACAGTTCAATGAATGTATTGAAAACATCCATCTGCAGCAAAATAAATCAGATAATCAACCCCATGAAGCGTAATGAAGAGATCCACTAATGTTCATTCTGGCTTACCTTGACATTTTCTTCCCTCTCTTTAAATCTGTCAATCAATTTTGGACAAGCCTGCACAAAAGCAGAATACGACATTTAATGATTTCATACCAAAACCCAAAATCATGAAAGCAACCCTTTTATTGCAAAAATTTAACATAATTGAAGTACTATTGTGAGAATTGAACAAAATTAAACATCAAATTTCAAGTCGGCAAGAAACCCTTACCAAGTAGTACAAGTATAAATGCAAAACCATATGTTATAAATATATCAAAAATACATGAGAGACCACACAATAACATAATGAGAAGCTTCAAGAGCACATGCAAAGATACCTCCTCATAAAGCTTCGAAAGCATCTCAGGACGGGACATAATTAATGCTGCTAAGCATTTAGCAGCTGCTCTTCGGACCTTCCAACTGACATCTTCATCATCCGTGTATTCATTCGCACTCTCACTACACAACATAAAAAAGAAGACAGCATTAGAAATTCTATTGTGTGCCTGTAGTCAAGCATAACCTCAAAGGTAGTTAAAAAACATACTCATCTTCCTCCTCCTCATGAGTTTCATCATCGGTGTCCTCCTCCATGTTATCAGTGAAGTTTGGGTCATAACTTAGATATTCCAAGTTAAGATGAAGAATTTCATCACAATAGGAAGAAATATCCCGGGGGCACCTAAGCAGAAAACTTTCTAGTGCCTGCAGTCAAAATATAGCACATATGAGCAAAATCAATATGGGCATAAGTTACATAACACAACTTTATATATAATCCTAGAGGTAAATGAAGCATGCCAAAACAAGAAAATTAAAAAGTATACAGTACCTGCAAGCTGTACTCACGAAGCTCTTCATCGTTCTCTGATGCACTTGTGCAGTAATTAATTAACACTGGGACAGTGTCAGCAAGATGGGGTCCAAAACGATATCCAACAGCACGACTGAACACCAAGATATCAATTACCACATAAAGTTTAACCTCTAGACCATAAGCACATTATCTAAGAATAAAGTTAAATACTTGTATATGCATGGAAAACTAGCAAGACAATAAAATCACGTGCCCCACTTTTTTTTTTATTAAGAAAAATCATCCTTTATTACCTCAGCTATAGTTGGGAAAATCAAAACAAGCACATTACTTCAAAACCTACATATCACAAAGCTCACCTTAAAGCACCAATCATCTGAATATTTGTACGAGTCATTTCTGATTTTGTGCCTTTATTTCTCAAGTGCTGAACAACTTCAGCGGTTGCCTTTGCTAACAAATCATCTGACAAGCTTGAAGCAAGACATGCTAACAAAACAATTTGTCAAGTTGAGTTTACTATTCATTTGTGGAGCAAGACAAGGCAAGGCTAGGTCTAATTTGTCAATACCAATTGTCACCAGAATCGACTATAGTAGCATGGTAGCACCAAATCAATGAGGTTTCTAAATACACGGTAATTTCTAATTTATTATATGAAAAATCTGAGTGCCCATTGGCTGGTAAAAAGAAGAAAAGAAACAAACCAAAATGAGTGAAACACAGACAAATTGTGACTGGTGGCAGCAGTCATCTTCCAAAGGGCCTTCAGATCTTTACATAATTAATAATAATGTTTGAGGCAAAGCACAATTAAGCTGATGACATTGAGCAAAACAACCTTCTTGAATAAGTATTAATATAAGCATAAGTGATTGCACAAGATCCAGTGAATCTTACCAATGCATGACACAGTTTTCTTCCTCACACTGGCTTGATTGGAACTCAACTGAGACAACAGAGCACCTAATAGCTGCTCATGGTCAGTTGCCATTAGACTGCCAAACTTATGAAGGACATCACATAAGATATCAAGGCATTCACATTTTATCTCTGTGCTCATTCCCTGGGGTAAATTGCAGCACAAAAATTAGCAATTGGCATCTAAGAATAGCAATGCAATGGCATAATGAAAGAATTCAATGGAAAAGCAGCTGACAGCAGAGGAAATGAAAGATAATTCTAGTTAATAAGCCCTCTGTTAAAAATTAAAAATCCAGAGGGAATGGAGAGAGTAAGTGTCATTGCTCAATTTAACTAAGGGATCATGAAACCAACTGATGCACATCAATTCTTCTGTCCTTGTAAGATTGTCAGTCACAAATCCTTTTCAATGTTTATACAGCCTTAACAATTTCCAAAGTTTCGTAATCTAAAATTTTCAACTAAGGTCATGATATATATATATAAGTTTTCCAACTACATAAGCAAATTATCACTTTTTTGTTAGTTACTTCGTCTCCAATTTAGTAGTATCCAACATATATTATTAAATAATAAAGTGAGGATTTACCAAAAAGATAAGAAATCTATCCATCACACAATTCCATTTCATTATGAACTAAAAAATAAAAGATAAGATTTCCGAACTCACTGGGCCAGTAATTCCTTTAGTCAGCTGCGGCAAAATAGACACAAGAATAGACTGTGCAAGAGATTGAGTAGAAACTTCAGCAACAATAGTCTTCAAAGCTATGCTTGCAATGTCACGATGCTGATCCTTCTCCTTTAGCAATTTTTCACAAAGTCTATTTGCCATCTCCACAACTCGTGGCTCGCTGACCTTCTTAACTAATGGAGCAAGACTGCAGTATTACATAAAAACAACAACAAAAAAAGAATCAAACAAAAAGTTGTATAAATTTGTTGGGAGACTTGTATAATATTCTATGGCTCTACCTTAGTTTACCTACAATCTGTGCCAGTATGTTATACGAGGTTACTTACAACCAAATAAATACAAAAACATTATGAGTTTGTATGTGTGTTTATTATAATTAACTGACAGATACAAAACTTGATATTTGTAATGAATGATGAAATATGAATACAATTGAAGCAAACATGATGCGACCAGAGAAAGAACATCTCTGATTGTGTAAAAGGGATAACCAGATACGAAGTCTGTACCATTTTACTGCCAATCCAGATACATCACCAGCAACGTCATCAAGTTGCTGAATTATAATACTTGACAGCTTTATCTCTAGATCAGAATCAGCTTTGAAATTATCTTTGTTTAATTCGTTCAACAAATCAGATGTTGCCATATATCTGTAATCCTTATCCTTGCCTGTCATCTGCAAAACAAACTCAATCAAGTCAAAACATATCACACATGCAGCACGGCTGAATGAATGGGTAAGCACGCAACCGATAAAAACACATTTATATTCCTTCATTCTTTGTGCAGACAAGCATGGCTGTATCCACAAGCACGCCCAGAAACACACTACTGTACATCATAGAAACAAAATCCCAAAATGATCATACCTTCTCCAGTATACCAGTCATTGCCATGTTCGCCATCTTGGCAATACAATACGAAGGCTGCTGTGTGCAGCGAACTCCAAATAAAAATTTCAATGATCACCTATATCCAAATCAAAGGGAAAAAAAAAAATCATAAATAAGATAATAAAAAATTATTAAACCCATTATACATATACAAAAATCAAAACAAAATCATTAATAGCAACAACTTAAATCCATGAAAAGCACCCATTACGCAATAGCGGATAACTAACCCTAGAGGCATTGTCAAACTAAACACTAGCCATAAAAAAACCATACACCATCTATATATATTGTATCGGGTTCCAATAGAAAACTTCAATGCATTCAAATACACTATCAAACACATTCCGCAGAAAGCCTCCCAAAATTGTCTACCACGAAGAATGGGAAAGAACCAACAAGAATATAAGAACAGAACGTATGGGCAAAAGGGGAAAATTAAAAAAAAGCAAAAGGTTAAATCGCTGAACAAGAAAATAGGAAATGAAAAAGAAGCTTACCGGCGGTTTGTGACGACTGGCGACGAGCTCAGTGAGTCACTCTCGGTTGCTTTGATTCGGAGGACATATAGCGTAGGGCACGGTGGAGAGAGTGTTAGAGAAACGCCTTTTTATATACGTGGACAGCCAAAACACTGGACTTGTTTCCCAAGATCCACAATATCATCCCTCCACCTGGACTTTCATATGTCAGCCCACGCGCGGAACTAAACCCCTGACATTTTTTTCTCTCCTGTTTTGCCCTTTTGAAGTTGAAGAGCTTTTTCGAGCAAAAAAAAAGTGGGAGAGTTTATTTTTTATGTACTTTTTATCCACCATAAACCTAATTATTATTTCAGAAAGAATAGAAAAACTTAATTATTAAGATAACATACCTGTCTTTAACCACACAAAAATAAAAATAACATGCTTATCAATTAAATCTATATTTTATATTTGTAAGCAAATTATACTCGTCAATTATAAAATAGGAAATTCATCAAATAAAGTACTTTTGAAAGACTTACAAGTCATTTTTAATAGTAAAAAACGCTTTTACTTGCTTTTGGTAAACAAATTTAAATGTATTTTTTAATTATAAATCGCTTTTTAAAAAGTAATAAAAAGTTAGAAACTATTTTTATAGTAATTAGTACATATTTCCTATTTTAATATGCCCATTTTTTTTCTTATCCATAATCATATTAGGTATACCGAAAACTGTCATAAATCTTTAATCAAAGTGATTACCTTAATTTCATAACTAATTCAATCGTAATCAAATTATAAATGATTTTACCAATCACACTGCATCACCTTGCCACAACTAATCACTTGTCAATTGCTTAAATATGAATTATTGACATGCTTTCAAATCTTTGTATGCATGCTGACAAGACTACTAAAAGACAATATGCGAGTAGCTTAAATGGATTCAACTTTAATTTTTTTTTTCATTATTAACAATTAGCATTTATGAGATTTGAATTAAAAACTTCCCATAAATAAGAGACTAATGGTCCATTTGACACTATTTTTAGAATTGGCAAAAGCGCTTTTGATTGCGTTTGGCAAAAATTAATAAAAATGTTTATGAGTTATAAAAGTGCTTTTAAATTGTTTTGCATGAAGCACTTCCAAGTGCTTTTGCATAAAGCACTTGAAGTTTTTATAAAAATTTGTATATGTTTATGAGCAGAAACGCTTATAGCAAAAGTGCTATTGATTATAAGCGCTTTTAAAAAGTAGTACCAAACGAGCCCTAAGTGCCATCACTAAACATATATTTATCAACGGATTCAGCTAAAACTTAGCCAAGCATATATTGAGTCTACATTGATAAATTGTCAGTGCAATCAAGCTACATTTGGCACGTCAACTTGATTCTAAAATTAAAATTCTCAAGTCAAACTTATAACCCACTCCCCAATTTAATAGTGTCCTTTACTTGTGATTTATTCAGTTTAAAATTCTTAGGTGATCATTTATATATAATTGATTTAGATTTTCTAAGTTTTCAATTTCTTTTAGTTTTTGGTAGATTACCAATGACCATTTAATGTAGCGGCACTTGTCTCTTCTTTGTGAGGGAGGTATGGAATTAAAATTTCATAGTCTTTGCTTACTAATAGAAAAAAAACTTATTTGGAAGTCAAGTTTGTGGGTTCAACCCGATAACCCAAGCCGAATCCATAAATTTTTTATGGGTTGGGCTTTAACTTCAACCCGCTGGACTTCAGTCCATAAAGCACAATCAAACTCAATTTACGATAAAGTAGATTCAGCCCATAAATGAATTGATGTGCGGGCTTATCGAGCCGCTCGGTCCATAACCACGCTAGTAGTATCTGTTGTGACTTTGTGAATGCTGTTGAGTCGTTAAGAGGCTTGTAAAAGTGAAAACGACACGATACGCACCGGATTGGGATCCAGTGGGTCTCGCTCGGAACTCCATGCCGTGGAGTTCCCGCAAAGCCGGCCTTTAATTTGAAATAAATGGCTGAGATTGCGACACCACAACGGGCAACTTTAAACCCAACGGTGAAACGCTGCCGTTGTGAACCGAGTGAAAATTTGAAAATAAAAAGAAAAAACTGGAACGGCAGAGTCGCAACGTTTCTGCCGTCCAAATAAAGCTAAACAGCAACACTGCGTCATTTTCTCTCTCTCTCTCTCTGTGTTGCCCAGCACTCGTTAAAATCTCTTTTTGTTGTTAAATTAGGTTTTGTTTCAAATTTTCTTGTTCGAAATTCTGGATCCCGATCTGTCTCTGTTCGATCGCACGGTCCTTCGCTTATCTGCATTTGCATAGATCAGATAGTTTAGGGTACAGATAGATTTTTGACAAATGTCGGAGGAAGAGAAATTGTTAAAGGAGGCGAAGAAACTGCCGTGGGATGATCGGCTTTTCCACAAGAACTGGAAGGTGAGGAGCGAGGCCAACATCGACTTGGCCGCCCTCTGTGACTCCATTGCCGATCCCAAAGACCCTCGTCTTCGTGAATTTGGTACGAGTGCACATTCTGTTTCCATTGCTGACTATGAATGATTTAGCTCTGCATTTTGTTTGCTTACAATTTGTTTGTTTGGTTGTTTTGGTTAGGTTCATTTTTTAGGAAGACACTGGCGGATTCCAATTCGCCCGTGCAAGAGAAGGCGCTTGATGCATTGATTGCTTATTTAAGAGCTGCCGATGCTGATGCCGGAAGGTTTACTTTTAATTTTAGTTTTTTTTTTTTGAAATTTTTGAAATTTTTTGGACTTGTTTTCTTATAACCCTTTGCTTGAGTTTGTAATTTCAAAGTCTTATGTATGTTACAGATATGGCAAGGAAGTTTGCGATTCGATTGTGGCAAAATGCCTCACAGGTAGGCCGAAGACGGTTGAGAAGGCGCAGGCTGCATTTATGCTTTGGATTGAATTGGAGGCAGTGGACGCTTTCTTGGTACGTTCTGCCTTTTGGTTTGTTTGATATTAACATGCTGCATTGCCACATTCTAGTTCGAGTCTCACAATTTGGAGTGTTTTCTATACTATGAGAGATTGCATCATTGCAAGTGAGCTCTGATATGATGGGGAGAGAGAGAGAGAGAGAGAGAGAGAGAGAGAGAGAGAGAGTCGTATTGAGTTGGAGCCGGAGATGGTGCTTTGAAAATCAAGCCAGGCATATATACTGGAATCAGTTGTTTCTCTAGTGTCTAAAGAAAATAAAAACATGTGGCAGAAGGGTGAAGGAACACGAACATAGACTGGGATGGAGATTGTGTAGCTTAATGGTGAATGATTTAGTAGTGTGGATTGTAATATCTTTTTATATATTCTATTTGGCGTGCATGGATATAATCATATTTTTCTTTACTGTGATTTGATCAAGAATTTTCTGGGACCTTTACATAGGTTGTGTGGTTTATTGTAGGATGCCATGGAGAAAGCAATAAAAGCCAAAGTTGCCAAAGCTGTTGTGCCTGCAATTGATGTCATGTTTCAGGCCCTAAGGTTTTCCCAAAGAGATTTCTTTGTGTAGTTATTTGCCAATTCCTTTAATTGTTTTCTTTAACTGGTATATGTTATTACTCTGCTGTAATAGTGAATTTGGCGCAAAAATTGTTCCTCCGAAAAGGATTCTGAAGATGCTTCCTGAACTTTTTGACCATCAAGATCAACATGTCCGTGCATCTTCTAAAGGACTTACTCTTGAGCTTTGCCGTTGGATAGGAAAAGACCCCGTAAAATCAATATTGTTTGAGAAGATGAGGGATACAATGGTATGATAAGTATTTTTGTATGTTGAGTGTAATCTTTTTTTCCACTTTTCTGGAAAAAGAATAATTGTATTTTCCTCTTTTTCCTTGAAGAAAAAAGAGTTGGAGGCTGAGCTTGCCAATGTTACAGGGACAGCCAGGCCATCTCGCAAAATCAGGTGAAAACCCTGTTGTTAAATGTGTTAATAACTTGAGTCAGCACACATCTATGTGGTTATATGATTATATCTTAAGCTTGATCGTTTTGTTTCTATTTATTAGATCTGAACAAGACAAGGAGCCAGAAAGGGAAGCTGTTTCTGAAGTTGTTGGTCCTGGTCCTTCTGAGGAATCTACAGCTGATAGTATGTGATTGACTTTTAGGACTTTATGCTTTTCCTTTTTGGAAAATGATATTTTGGTAGATCTTTGTTGTGGTGGGAGAAAGGAAGTTTACATGTCAGGCCTTTAGACATTGCTGTGCCATTATTTATTTTTAATTTTACACATTTTCTCATACTTATGCTGAGTATATCTTGATTGTCAGCTCCTCAGGAGATAGATGAATATGAGCTTGTTGATCCTGTTGATATATTGACTCCTCTCGAGAAGTCTGGATTTTGGGACGGAGTGGTCAGTGTTATCTCCCTATCCTAACATGTAGCTATTTGTGATTCATAATGGATATGAATTTGATGTTGTATTCATCAGAAAATGCAATCTCATATTGTGTATCGTTGTATATAACCCTTTAAGTTATATATGTTCTCTTGCCTGCTGCTTATTGCTGTTAATGTTGCCACTGTGTTCTAGAAAGCTGCAAAATGGTCAGAGCGAAAGGAGGCTGTCGCAGAGCTAACCAAGCTTGCTTCCACTAAAAGAATAGCCCCGGGTGATTTTACAGAAATATGTCGGACGTTAAAGAAGGTATATATTTATTTTTAGTTGAACAAACTATTTTCATCTTCCAACCTCAACATTGTCCTTTGTCAATTACATTGCCAATGTAACAGTACGGGTGATCTACTACATAAATGATTTTTTTATCCTCTCCAATCCCTTTTCAATGGACTATCTTTTTCCCGCAGCTCATAACAGATGTGAACATAGCTGTTGCAGTTGAAGCCATCCAAGCTATTGGAAATCTTGCCAAGGGTTTAAGAACTCATTTTTCTGGGAGTTCACGTTTTCTATTGCCAGGTTTACTTGTAAGTTTGTTTGCTTACTTTTTACCTTAGGAAAGGAAGGAGCATTTACTGGTATAATTTGTTCTGAGAATTGTATGACAAATTTTAAAGTCTCAATGTTTCAAATGTAAAATCAAAGCTCCTATAAAAAACTGTACAAATCAAAGTGATGAAATGAGTTGGTGTGTGGCAATATTAAGCATATGGTTACTTTTGATTGGATGCTTTTTTCAACTAATTTCCTAACCATTTTTAAGGTAGATGGTTCTTAACATGTTGAGTTGAGGTTTTGTTTAAGCCCTGATTATGGCTCTTATGAGGCACGTCCCAAAGCTTAGTTACTTCTAATACCATACCCTTTTAAATCATATTTTATGTCTACAAAAGTTTTGCTTGATTATTTTTTCAATTTAAAATATAAGATTGGCATATGAGGCAGCTTTTATATTTTGCACTCTTGATATTGCCATGCCTGCTCTGACGTTTGGGTGTGGCAAGTTGTTATCCTGCACGAAGGCTACTCCATTACCTTTTTCGTTTACTTTTCTTGTTCATGTGTTATGGATGGTATTGGCCAAACAATCTTCTTGATTAATTTATTTTCACCGTGTGTTTAGCTTAGTATGTTTCTTTTAAAACTATATTATCTACACTGCCGACTAGAAGATCTATAGTTCAGTGGTTGACTATTTTTTGTTAATTTCTTATAGGAAAAATTGAAAGAGAAAAAGCCAACTATGACTGAGGCACTTACTCAAACTCTTCAAGTAATGTATACAGCTGGCTGCTTAAATCTTGTCGACATTGTTGAAGGCAGGTTTTATATTTTACCCAGTAACTTCTGCATCATTTCATATATTACCTAGTAGCTTCTTGATATTGATTATTGCCTGAATTTACTGTTCATGTGTGGGCAAGACATAAACTCTTTCTGCTTAGGATTTGTACTTTACCATCAGTAGGCAGTGGTTGTTTTTAAAGCTTTGTGAATGCTTTTTATTGCAGATGTTAGGACGGCAGTAAAAAATAAAGTGCCTCTTGTGCGTTCATTGACTTTGAACTGGGTGACCTTTTGTATTGAAACAAGTAACAAGGCTGTTGTTCTAAAGTTACACAAGGATTATGTTCCTATCTTTATGGAGGTCAGTGCACCCTTGCCTAAATGTCTGATATGTTTTTTTTTTCACCCGCTTTTGTTGGATTATAGTCTTAATAGCCAATCCAGAACAACTCTATGGCCTATAGTAATCGGTTTGGATTGGCTTACTAATTAAGGAAATAAGTGTACTGACCAAAAATTAAGAAAAAAGTATAGCTTCAAACGTCAAACCTTTTAGAACAACAAATTTGTCTACTTTTAGCATGTATTTAAACTACATTGTGCTTTTTTTTTTTAATTATATAATTGTTTCTAATGGATAAAAATAAAACAATCTGGACCTTCTAGTGCCTCAATGATGGAACCCCAGACGTGAGGGATGCAGCATTTTCAGCTTTGGCTGCAATAGCTAAGGTAGTATTCTCAATGCATTAAAGTGGTTTATGTTTTGAATTTTTAGTCTTGAAATTTAAATACTGACATAATAATCTTCATTTCCACCATGTTCATTTTTTTTAGTCGGTTGGTATGAGGCCGTTGGAGAGGTCACTGGAGAAACTTGATGATGTCAGAAGAAAGAAGCTTTCTGAAATGATTATGGGTTCTGAAGGTGGTACATCCGCTGGTGCAAGCTCAGGTATGTGCTCTTTTTTGGCCCTTGTAGTAACTTTATCTCTGTTTTAGTAGTCCAACTTGTTCAATGGATGTTTTCTCACTTTGTTTCTATACTTCATGATATGACAAATACAGTCCAAAGCTCTGGTTTGACTGCGCCTTCTCTGGTGGTGGGTTTCATCTTGCCTTTCAGTTTACAGTTCAAGCTTCTGTTGTCTATGCTTATAGCGTATGGTGCACATTATAGTTTGGTTGTTATGATGCCTTGTATTGTCTATCATCCCTTGTTATTATATAATTGGACGAGTCCTGTCACATTTTTTCAATTGGCAGATTACTATTTTGGATGCAATACTTTTTGTTTTGTTCCTGAGGGTGTTTAGGTTGACTTAACATTATGCAGACTTCAGACAGTTCGTTTGTTCGAAAGTCAGCTGCAAGTATGCTTAGTGGGAAGAGGCCTGTTCAGCCAGCTGTGAGTTTTATTTAGCTCTTTTTTTTTTTTTTTTTTACTTGTGGTTACCTATTTTGAAACTATCATTGGACTTGTTATCATCATTATGTTTTATGATTGACACAATGATCTTGTTAATAGCCTGGTAAACAAAAAGGGGGAGCTGTTAAATCTGGTGGCAATAAGAAAGGAGATGCAACTGCACCGCTAAAAGCTTCTAAATTAGTTGAACCACCTGAAGACATTGAGGTAACTTACTTTTTGGTCGTCAAAGTGCCCTTTGATTGTCATTTTTCTAGTAATGTTAAAAAGGTGTTTTCTTTACTGTGTTTGGATTGTGAATGTTGCAGCCAGGGGAAATGAGTCTTGAAGAAATCGAAAGCAGATTAGGTTCTCTCATACAAGCAGATATTGTCTCTCAATTGAAGAGCACTGCATGGAAAGAACGGCTTGAAGGTTGGTGATGATACTGGTTCATTGATGAATATGATTATGACTTGAAAAGCATATGCTTCTTGTTTTTAAAATTATTTATCTATATATGGTTTTATTAGCACTAAAAGATTAATATCAAGACAAAGCTCATTTGAATATGTTTCATATGTTCAATGGTGATAGCATCTAGAATTCTCTATGATGAAGTGGCATATGGTTTTGAGCTTTTAATTTTGTTTATGGATGCTCTTGGGATTTGCTTGTGTAATTGTGTGCAATGTGCATTAAGTAATTACTCCTAATTGTCGGTTTATGAGTGTCTTGAACTGTCACTTATTTCATCTGTTGGTAGCCTAATGTCATGAATTTATATCATGATCTAGGTACTGAAGTTGTGTTTTCCCGTTTTTCTCCTTCTGAAGTTTTCTTATGCTGATAAGGAGTTGCATTCCCAGTAGCAAAGATACCATGAATACTACCAATCGTTCAATGATGTTGCTTCATTTATATTAAAAGACATTTTTTCTTCAGTTGAAATAAGGGTTCATGATATTTGAAAACCAGTAGTTTCATGTGACTTCATTCCATTACATTATATATGTAAGGGTTTCTCCAATGGGAGTTTAAATTTTGTGTCGTTGATGGATGATGCGTTTTATGGTCCATTGATGTGGTGGTTGGTTGTTCCCATGTTTTACTTACAATATTCTGATTGAATTTATTATAACCATTATTTGATTTTGTTGCAGCAATATCCTCATTTAAACAACAAGTGGAAGGTTTCCAGGACATTGACCAGTCAGTTGAATTATTAATTCGTTTACTTTGTGCTGTCCCTGGTTGGAGTGAAAAAAATGTTCAGGTATTTTATGGTTTTGAATTTGTTGCAAGACAGATTTAACAATGTCTTTTGTTGTTGATTACTGTTTTGGTTGAAAAAATTATGAAAACATGTATTGTTTGTGATGCAGGTTCAGCAACAGGTTATTGAAGTTATTACCTACATAGCTTCGACTGCAAAGAAATTTCCTAAGAAATGTGTAGTACTTTGTCTTCCGGGTGAGTGTTCTTTAATTTAAATTACACATCAGGATTTGGGGATTGGTTTGCTTTATCTCTCTCTCTCTCTCTCTCTCTCTCTCTCTCTCTCTCTCTCTGTGGTTGTTCTGGATGGACAGATGGTCCTCAATTCTAGCATTCAATTGTGTTGTGTACGTTGACAGGTTTAAGCGAACGAGTCGCAGATATTAAGACCCGGACTCATGCCATGAAGTGCCTCACTACTTTCTCTGAAGCTATAGGTCCAGGATTTATTTTTGAAAGAGTAAGTTCTGTTGTTATTCTTCTAATGATCATCATTTGCTGTGTAGAATTTTGTTTGTGCTTTTTAGTGCAAACTTTTGTGTTATACTTTTTTCTGGATGCCTTTTTTGCTTGAGCTGGGCCGCTTAATCTTCTTTTTATGAGCATGTGATTTATTTGCTTGGTCTCCAGTAATTGTTTGGAATTTCTGTTTGTTGTAGCTTTATAAGATTACGAAAGAGCACAAGAACCCTAAGGTTCTTAGCGAGGGAATATCATGGATGGTTTCAGCAGTTGAAGATTTTGGTGTCTCACATGTGAAACTTAAGGTCTTTAGAGCTCTATTCTGACCTGCTGATTTTGTTTACTATCATCATTTTTAGTAATAAATTATTAATTTAGTTATTTATGTAAAGACAATATTCTGTTTTACAGGATTTGGTGGATTTTTGTAAAGAAACTGGACTACAGTCCAGTGCTGCTGCTACTAGGAATGCTACTATTAAGCTTTTAGGCGCTATACATAAATTTGTTGGTCCAGGTGACTAGTCATTTTAGTCTGAACGTTCCATATACCTCAGTTTTATTTTAGCGCTTCTAAGATTATTTCTCTTTGCAGATATTAAAGGGTTTCTTGCGGATGTCAAACCTGCACTGCTTAGTGCACTGGAAGCGGAGTATGAAAAAAATCCATTTGAGGTATTCCAAGTTGATAGTCAAAGTTGCATGCATCATTCTTTGGGGTTTAGGGTTAACCTATGTCCTATATTATCTTCCAGGGTGCTTCTGTGGTTCTGAAGAGAAATGTTAGGGCAACAGAATCTACTTCATCTGTCTCTGCTGGTGGGATAGACAGCCTTCCACGTGAAGATATTAGTGGAAAGATCACGCCTACTCTGCTGAAGAACTTGGAGAGTCCTGATTGGAAGGTCTTGTTTTCGCATTATGTTATTTCTGTATGTTTTGTGTGGTTGTTGTTTTAAGAAACTTGTCATTACTTAGAGCCATATTGAATGTGCTTATTTTTCCATTTTCCAGGTTCGCTTGGAATCAATTGAAGCTGTAAATAAAATTTTAGAAGAGTCTAATAAGCGCATCCAGCCAACTGGAACTGGTACAATGCTATCATGCATGGTTTTCCTGTGCTTCTAAACTTATTAAATATGTTCTTTTTAACTTCTTTTTTGGAGTTTTGGGGGATTTGACATTTAAAATTGTTTTCCTGCTTCTACGTAATGGTCTCCATTCAATTTCCTGAAACCATTTTAATTTTGGACCTGCCAGTGGAGTTATTTGGTGCCTTAAAGGGGCGCTTATATGATAGCAATAAGAACTTAGTCGCAGCAACTTTGACAGCTATTGGTAATGTTGCATCTGCAATGGGGGCACCAGTTGAAAAGTCCAGCAAGGTTTGTTTATTTCTAAATCGGCAAGTTCTGACATTCCTTGTCTGTTTCGTAAGATAGTTGGACCTTAGCATGAATTGTTTACTTGCAGGGCATTCTGTCAGATATTTTGAAATGTCTAGGAGACAATAAGAAGCATATGAGAGAATGCACTTTAACTACGTTAGACTCATGGCTCTCTGCTGTTCATCTTGATAAAATGGTAACTATTTTTATCTCTACTTGTGTTTTGAAATTCTAGTCTCATGTCAGATAATTTTAACAGTGTCACATTGTTGTAGGTTCCTTATATCACAGCAGCTATAACAGAGCCCAAGCTTGGTGCAGAAGGGCGCAAAGATCTTTTTGAGTGGTTGACAAGGCAGCTTTCAGGGTTAAGTGATTTTTCTGATGCTGTGCATCTTCTGAAACCAGCATCCTCTGCTATGACGGTAAATTTTAATTGTGAAAAAGTTATTTATGATGATAAATTCTTGGCTTAATTGTTTTACCCCATCCATCTATCCATCCATCCGTTGAAGCACATCATACATATAAAGCATAACTGAATACACACATATTACTCGCTCCTGAAATTACTTGAATCTCTGGAACCTCTTATAGGATAAATCCTCAGATGTTCGTAAAGCAGCAGAGACATGCATTGTTGAAATTTTGAGAGTTAGCGGACATGAAACAGTAAGGGTGCTAGAAACCTCTGGTGCTTTTTTCTATTCTTGTGACAATTGATATCTTTTCATTTTATTTGCTTATGTTATTGGTTCAGGTTGAGAAGATATTGAAAGATATTCATGGGCCAGCCTTGGCTCTTATTGTTGAACGGTTGAAGCCTTATGGGTCTTTTCAAGGTGTGTTTGTTGATTAATTGGCTCTGTTGTTTTTTCTTGTGATGCTTTAAACTAATTTTATTGTTTCCTCTTAGAATCTTTTGAACCGGCCAGAGCAATACTGACGGGCCCAACATCCAAAAGCATTTCTAAGGCTGGAAAATCTGCTTCCAATGGAGTTTTGAAGCATGGAACCAAAACTATATCTTCAGTATGCCCCTGATGTACTTTACAGAATTTTTTTATTTATTTGTGTTGTAATGAGCATATTAATTGATTATCTCATGAACTACAAAGAGGGCCATTGCAACGAGGGGATCGAGGCCAGATTCAATACTGTCTGTCCAAGATATAGCTGTACAATCACAGGCCTTGATAAATGTTAAAGATTCAGTTAAGGTATATATGGAAATTGCATGGAATTTTGAACTTGTATGCTAATTTTGAGTATGGTGATGAATTATCATTTTTACTGCAGGAGGATAGGGAGAGAATGGTGGTTCGGAAGTTCAAGTTTGAAGAGCCACGAATAGAACAGATTCAAGATCTTGAGGTTTGTATTTGCACAGAGTTCACTTAACAATTTATTGTTTTTGCCATTGTCATTGATTTATGTGAGAATTTATGCCTGTGCATCTTATGCAGAATGATATGATGAAGTTCTTTAGAGAGGATTTGCATAGGCGGCTTCTTAGTACTGATTTTAAGAAGCAAGTTGATGGGCTTGAGATGCTGCAGAAGGTATTTTTCTCTCATTCTTAATTTCTTGATTTGTTTTGAATATGCCAATGCATAGTTTTACAATTAATTTATGGATTCATTTCAGGCACTTCCAACCATTAGAAAGGAAGTTATTGAAGTTTTGGATATACTGTTAAGGTGGTTTGTCTTACAGTTTTGTAAATCAAACACAACTTGCCTGTTAAAGGTGTGGTATAATTATTTTTATCCATTCTTCCTTTGTTTTTATGTTTTATGGTTCTAGGTGTGTTGCATTCTAACTACCTCTGTTGTGATTTGTAGGTGCTGGAATTTCTTCCTGACCTTTTTGACGCCTTCAGGGATGAGGCATACACGTTGAATGAGCATGAAGCAGCCATATTCATTCCATGCTTGATAGAGAAGGTTTCTATTCTGCTAAAATTTGATTGCATGACTTTGGAAGCACATGAACATTTCTCTATTTAATAAAAGGCTCAAACTGTACTCACGAAAAAATGCTGATCATATGCTGCAGCTCGGTCATAACATTGAGAAAGTACGAGAAAAAATGCGGGAGCTGACCAAACAAATTGTTCAGGCATATACAGCAGCAAAGAGTTTCCCTTATATTTTGGAGGGATTGCGTTCTAAGAACAATCGTACTCGAATTGAGTGTGTTGATCTTGTAGGGTATTTGATGGATCATCATGGAGCTGAGGTAAAAGTAGATATTATTTTTCCTTTTTTTGTTGTTGTGTTTTTCTGTTTTATATACACTTGTATAGGATACTTTTTCGATCTGATTGCAGTATAGGATGCTTACATCTCTTTATTCTGACAGATTAGTGGACAATTAAAATCTTTGCAAAGTGTTGCAAGCTTGACAGCCGAAAGAGATGGTGAAATTAGGAAGGCTGCTTTAAATACACTTGCTACTGGTTATAAGATTCTTGGTATGTCATGAGACCTAAGCATTGTAAAGTTTTCCGCCATAACATGAAAATAATAGAGAATATCCACCAAGGGTATTTGTTGATATGTTCTCTTATCAATCAATCTGTTTACATGTTTGTTTGTTTTTTTTTTTAATTCTAGGTGAGGACATATGGAGATACGTCGGGAAGCTAACAGATGCTCAAAAAAGCATGTTAGATGATCGGTTTAAGTGGAAGGTCTGTATATAATTGTGCTTTCAATTAAGTATGTACTGTGATTTGTTTCTGTTTCCATTAATCAGAATGATTTTTTTTAGGTTCGAGATATGGAGAAAAAGAAGGAAGGAAAGCCTGGCGAAGCAAGGGCTTCTATGAGGCGCTCTGTCAGGGAATTTGGGTACATGCTTTCAATGTTTCTTTAGCAGCATAATGTTGTTGTTGTTTACTGCTTCTAATCTCTAAATTTCTGCATTTAGGTTGTTGAATATTTAATAGTAACCTAAGTAGTATTCAGCTTACATGCTAAAAAGAAGATAGAGAAATTATTTGTATTTTTCTTTAGCTCTTATAAGTATATATCACTTCTGTTCTTAGAAAGAAGGAACACCATAGACTAGAAAGTCTTGTTTTGAAAGAAGAGGAAACTTTTTTACTAAACTGCACAAACTGCCACTCCCATTAATTATATTGTTAGTTTTTTTGCTAACAATTGTTTCATTAGTTTATTATTTCTTATAAGTATATATCACTTATCTGTTCTTAGAAAGAAGGAACACCATAAACTAGAAAGTCTTGTTTTGAAAGAAGAGGAAACTTTTTACTAAACTGCACAAACTGCCACTCCCATTAATTATATTGTTAGTTTTTTGCTAACAATTGTTTCATTAGTTTATTATTGCTTAATTATGGTGGCCTAAACTTTGATATTTTCTTGATTTGTTATTAGGTCTGATGTAGCAGAGCAAAGTGGGGAGGTTACACGATCTGTTTCTGGTCCAATACTTTCTAGGTATTTCAAATCTTGCAATCCCATTTGTCTATTATATGTTTAATTTCTCTCATAAAAAATATACCTTTAATTCTTTTATAGTGTAATTACTGTTCCAATTATTTTGTTATATCATTCTTCTAGGAGAAACCATGGTCACCCTGAGCTGCACATGGAGAGGCAACTGATGCCCCGTGTACTTACTGGTGCCAACGGCCCAACAGACTGGAATGAAGCTTTGGATATCATTTCTTTTGGTTCTCCGGAGCAGGTATGCAACTTATTTTGTTTAGTTGTTATTTTGTATTTGGTAATCAAAGAGATGTATGCTGTGGCTGCTTGTTGTGCACGTTTCATGTTACCTACTTTCACTTTGGTTTGCAAGTGGTTTGGTGTTTGCATGTTCCTTTTATCTTCCCTATGTAATTTCTTTCAAATGAAGAACATGCTCTGACCAAGTATGCCTGTGTTCCAGTCAGTTGAAGGAATGAAGGTTGTGTGTCATGAATTGGGACAGGTGAGTAATGATCCGGAAGGCAGTGCAATGGATGAACTAGTGAGGGATGCAGATAGACTTGTTTCTTGCTTAGCAAATAAGGCAAGTTCAAAAACAGTTCAATTTGATCGCAGATGCTGCCCCGTCTGCCCTTGCCCTTTTCATTTGAACTCTGGTTTTCATTGAAACTTACTGACCTTTGTCCTTCATTTTATTCTTCAAATAGGTAGCCAAGACTTTTGATTTCAGTTTGACAGGAGCTTCATCTAGGTCATGTAAATATGTCCTGAACACTCTTGTGCAGGTAAATTTATTATCCTTTATTGTGTGAGTTTCATTCATGCTCACATTGATGCAGGACTAACACAAGTAGGTGTTTCCTATGACCATGGTGGGATTAGAATGGTATAAATTTTTAGAAATAGAATATTTTTAGAGGACAATAGGTGTATATGGCTGCTGTAACTTTAGAGAAAGAAATGTGATGGGGAAGAATGCAGAAAGAAAAGAGAAAGGAAGGTAGTGGAGATACCAAGGCACCTAAACTTCAACAACACTTAAATTTAATTCATTCAAGAAGACTCATTAAATATTATAGAAAGATTCAAAGACTCATTATTTAATAGGATACTTTTAGAAAACTGAAAGACAATTAAATTGACACTTGATGTTAACTCCAGACTCTTTGACTTATTTATTTATTTTTTACTTACTGATTTTACACTACCATGGACATTTCATTTTAGACTCAAAAGTCCTTATTGTTAACTTCCAAAGGGTATACTTCTTTTTTAACCAACCAGTTGCTATTGCATCACATGTGATCTAAATTTACCATGTAAAATATTATACCCTTGAAGGAACTTTTTTGCCTTAAAATACTGATTTATGGATTTTGCTGCAGACATTTCAAAATAAAAGACTTGCTTATGCTGTCAAGGAAAGTACTCTTGACAGTCTTATTACTGAGCTGCTGCTGTGGCTTTTGGATGAGAGAGTTCCCCGTATGGATGATGGAAGCCAACTTCTGAAAGCCCTGAATGTCTTGATGCTAAAGATTCTGGTTAAGATTTGCTTGTTTTTGCTTTGCTTCCCCACCCCAACCCCCTCCACCCCCAGCAATTTTTGGTCTATCACAACAGTCATAACTTGTTATTGTAAATGCAGGATAATGCAGATCGAACTTCGTCCTTTGTTGTTCTCATCAATCTGTTACGCCCTTTAGATCCCTCAAGATGGCCATCACCTCCATCGAATGAAACATTTGCTACCAGGAACCAGAAGTTTTCTGATCTGGTCGTCAAATGTTTAATCAAACTTACAAAGGTATATTTCGCACTTGGCCTTCTATTCATGAGTTGTGTCATCTGCCAAAAAAATTTCCCTTGTGCACGTGCATATGTCTGGTGCATGTCTTAAATTGTAATTGGCTTATTTATCCAAGAACTCTTGAACTTGTTAATAGTATTCTTAAAGTTGAACCTTATTTAAAGTGACTTTAAATTTTTTTGCTTATTTCCTTAGAAGGTTAGTACTTGTGTAAGGCAGTAACTAGAATTTACAGCTTCTGCTTTTGTTGATTGTTAGTCCTTAGTTGTGAGTCTTGTAACAGCATTGCCGTTGGATGAATGGCGCTGTGTGCTTGTAAAGGTTGGTCGTTCTATGGGTTAGATAATCGTTTGATTTTTCTCAAATCGACTTTTCTTTGCTGTAGGTTCTTCAAAGCACCATATATGATGTCGATCTGGATCGCATCCTTCAAAGCATCCATTTATACCTACAAGACTTGGGGATGGAAGAAATCAGGAGAAGGTATCTTTCAAAGAACCTCCCCCCCATCCCCCCTCTCCTCTCTCCTGGTTGCTTCATATGCACTGATTTCTGTTCTCCTGTCCTGTGTTAATTAAAATCTTAATAGAGCTGGTGCCGATGACAAGCCATTGCGTATGGTGAAAACTGTTCTGCATGAGCTTGTGAAGCTTCGTGGAGCTGCAATTAAAGGCCATCTTTCTATGGTTCCTATAGACATGAAACCACAACCAATTATTCTTGCCTACATTGATCTTAATCTTGAGGTAATAATTGAATTAAGCAGTCCAGTTTTTATTTATTCTGGGACTCGCATTTATCTTTTATTGCCTTTTGTACAACTTGGCAGACTTTAGCTGCAGCAAGGATGTTGACATCAACTGGGTCTGGGGGGCAAACTCATTGGGGTGATTCAGCAGCCAACAATCCTTCATCAGCCACACATTCTGCTGATGCACAGTTAAAGGTATTGTTGCAACCTTGTTTTACTTTATCAAACTCATTTGTTAGTTCTTGTGGTTCTTCACACAATTATAATATTCTGTTTTAAGAATATTTTTGGCTCTATTCCACTTTCAGCAAGAACTAGCTGCCATATTTAAGAAGATTGGTGACAAGCAGACTTGCACCATTGGTCTATATGAACTATATCGCATAACACAACTCTACCCAAAAGTAAGTAATTGATTTTTCAATAGCTTTTTGGGAGGTATGTGCTTGATTTTAGTTTTTGCCTGGTGTAGGACATTTCATTGGTTTCTCATCCTAGATCTTCTGTTTTTGAAGTTTGTAATATTTTTTTCAGGTCGATATATTCTCTCAGCTACAAAATGCTAGCGAGGCTTTCCGGACATATATTAGAGAGGGTTTGACACAGGTCAGTATCATCATTACTACCAGTAAAATGTACCAGCTCGTGTGACAACTGATGATTCCTGAAAAAGTAATTCAGTTTTCTTTTCCATAAAAATAAAACCTCTTCTTTTCATTACAGATGGAGAAGAATGCTGCAGCTGGAAGGACGCCATCAAGTTTGCCAATGCCGACTCCTCCCCCAGCTTCTCTAGGTGTTTCTTCCCCTGAATTTGCACCCCTGTCCCCTGTACACACAAATTCCATAATTGATTCGAAATCATTGAATGTGAAATCTGAACCAACTAGCTTTAATCTACCACCGTCATATGCTGAAAGAGGTCTCACCGAAAACTCAATGGTGGACCAAAGGAATGAGAGATATATTAGTGGAGGTAATTTGTGTTATTGTTTTTGCTTTCTCTCTCTTGCATCTCTGCTTATTTTTCTAGTTGACCTTAATGACCTTACACTGTCTTGGGAACTGCAGTGACCAGTGGGACCTTAGATGCGATTAGAGAACGGATGAAGAGCATGCAATTAGCAGCAGCTGCTGGGAACCTGGATTCAGAAACTAGGCCATTAATGTATGTGAATGACAACGTAAACCAGGGTCTCTCTGGTCAAAGTCCTCGTGCATCAGAGAATCCCCTCCAAAGTGGGGTTCTCCCAATGGATGAGAGGGCATTATCTGGGCTTCAAGCCCGGATGGAAAGACTTAAAAGTGGGACAATTGAACCTCTTTAAAACGAAGAGTTTTGCTAATACAAAGCGAATTTCTTGAGCATTTGTCTTATCACCCTATCACACCTCCATTCTTGTAAATGCCAGGGAGGCGATGCTGTGCAAACTCCGTTGCAACTTCAGTACTGGTGGCTCATGACACATCTGTGGATGTTGTGGTGGAGTTTTTGGGAATTAGGCCGTCTTGCGCTATTGGCTTATTGTATACTGCACTCGTGTGTCTAGCAATTTGGCATTTGTATATTGTAGAAGGGGCTCTTGGGGGAAATATGCGTTGTTGATTTTATTTAACTATTGATCACATTTAGAAGATCCTGAAATTTTTGGCAGAGTTTTTGGGATGTAGCATTGTCGTGTGCTACTGGATTATTTTATACTGCAATAGCTTGTCTTGCAATTTGGCATTTGTATATTGTTTTTGAAGCATTGAGTCCTTGAATTATGCCTCCTTGCATTTATTTAATACTAGTGTACACAACTTTTTCTTAATCCATACACGGTTTGGTTGCTGAACCGTTCCCAACCCTAAAGAACACAACTATATTTTGTA
Organism: Dryas octopetala; assembly: GCF_963921425.1. Taxonomy (NCBI): domain Eukaryota; kingdom Viridiplantae; phylum Streptophyta; class Magnoliopsida; order Rosales; family Rosaceae; genus Dryas; species Dryas octopetala. The sequence continues at coordinate 466,665 of NC_141368.1, forward strand.
CTTACAGAAATTCACATATAGAATTTTATTAGAGGTTTAAACACTTTCAACTTTGTTAGAGTTAATTTGGTTGGTAGACTAATAGTTAAGTTGGTATGCACGAAAAGGTATTTAACTCGTTAATTTGTAGTTTATTCTATATTTATCGTGAAGTTGCATAGTTGCATACATACCCGCAAGTTGGTGGCTACGGATCACATATAAAAATAGGCTTAACGAATATTTTGCGCCTTCAACTATGAATCTATGATCCAAGTGTTAAATTGTCCCTCAAATGAAAATTTTGGTTAATTAGCATTAAACTTTTGAAAATAGGCTAATGCAGACCATTCAATCAATATCAATATCACAAGTGTCCATCCAATCAATATCATATTCCTTTGGCAAATTAATGGAAATATGGATTGGAATTTGGGAAATTGATAGAACAAGCTATATTAACCTATATTCAAGATCGCTTGATTAACTAAAATTTTAATTTAAAAGGCAATTTGACAGGTGGGTCATAGTGTGAGAATAAAAAACTATTAAATCGTAAGACGTATATGTTTTATCTAAGTTGTATTTTAATTTTTGCTATGGAGAATATTGAGTTATTAATTTAACTTATAAATTAAAAATTCAAATAGAGAACCAAATATATAATATCGATTCAACCTTTTATCAACTAATGATAAACTTAGAAAGATACTCGTCATGAACTTTGAAAAGACTAAGAAGTTCCCTAATTCTGCTTAAAGCAAAATTAAATTGGACTGGTTAATATAATTCAATAATAATATTTTCATGTTTATTGCTCCGGATATTTATCCACACACACACACAGCCACTATCACCGCACGCGCACCGTCAACATCACTTCATTATAGGCTATTTTTTAGGGTTTTTTTTTTTTATATTTAGTATCTGAACTTTGACCATTATCTTAATGTGGTACATAAACTTTTATTTGTCCCAATTGAGTACCTAAACTTTTATTTTGTGTCTAATAGATACTAAAATGAATTTCTCTTAAAATTATCAACAAAAGTTAGGGGCAATATAGTCACTTCAAAAAATTTATTTTTTATTTTTTATTTTTAATTTTTTTTGTTTGTTGTGTGTTTTTTTTTAATAATTTTAAACATATAAAGAAAATAATTAAAATATACTTTGACTATATTGCCTCTAATTTTTATTGACAATTTTAACAAAAATTCATTTTGTGTCTAATACATTTTGGTACCTATTAGACACAAAATAAAAGTTTAGGTACTCAATTGGGACAAATAAAAGTTTAAGTACTACATTAAGACAAGGGTCAAAGTTTAGGTACTAAATATGAAATAAACCCTATTTTTTATTTGTCTAGACATTAACCATTTCTCTCTCTCTCTCTCTCTCTCTCTCTCTCTCTCTGCAGCAGGAGCTTGCTTTGAGCACCATTGTTAACCTTCTGAACACATACCACTCTCTCTTGGGATTTCAGGTTTGACAAGCCTCCTCGGGTTGGACCTGTCCAGGAGTCTTGGGTAGTCTCTTTTTGTTTTGGGCCTTTTGCCCTCCACCTTACCAGAAACCAAAAAATATTGCTTAGAAGAGTTGTGGTCTGAATTTTGTTATTGAGATTTGAGTCTCTTTTTCCCTTTTTCAAGGTCTTTTTAAATGAAGGCCATGGTTCCATCAAATTTGGGGAGATTTTGAAGCATTGAAGAGTCATATCTCTCACTCTCTCAGAAAGCAATTGAAGTAGGACTAAGGGGCAGTTTCAGGATCTGCCAATAAACTGAAGGAAATCAAATTAGATTTTCAATCACAGTTAATAGGTTAATCAAATTAATGATTTTGGGTGGACTGTGGTTGAGAGCTATAAACAAACATGTGGTTGAGTGTTCTGCTTATGTAGACTCAGTTGATTTTGGGTGTGATTGGTTGAGACCTACCAAATTAAAGAGGGAGATCCCAATATTCAAGCCCAACATCTATAATTTTTCGACTTTGGACTTCTAATTTTGTATCTAGAACTTATATATTTTTGTTAGTCCTCCCCCAACAAAAACAAACTGAGTCTACATTCACACAAGGCAAACAAAAACAAACTGAGTCTAACAAATGGTATAAGTTGTGAAACACCCACAATTTTAAGGATGTAAGTTGTAATTTGATCATATTTATATATTCACATAAGGCAAACAAAACAAACCAACAATGCAAGGATCAGCAATAAGGTATTATGATAGGGCTCCTATATATTAAGAGTAATGTTATTGACACCAAATTAAATGACCAAATGAGGTGTCACTTGGAAAGATGGTCCTTATCTCCACATCTTTCCAAGTGACATCTCACTTAGTCCCTTTTATTTAATCACTTAATTTAATCCAAATAACATTATTCATATATTAAATATAGAGTACATACTTTATCTAATTTCTTAGCATCTTTGTTTAACTATGATGAAGATGCGAATCTGTGATCGATCTTCAATATGGTTATAGCCTCGGTAATAATTTGCAGACACAATTGTTGGTTTTTTTTTTTTTTATTGGAAGGAATGGCATCCGTGTTTTTAGGGACTTCTTTTTTCTCGATTGCGCCAACCCATATTCCTTGTTGTATTGTTTTCATAAAATTTATAATATAAAGTAGCTGAAGATATACAGGTTAATTTATAGCTAGCAATTAACTAATTAAGTACCAACAACTTTTAAGTGCAATAATATAACACACGTGCATGCAAAATTACAATTAACTAATTAAATACCACCGGATGATTTTGTCCCTCTATTTTATGACATTTTAATGAAATTGATTAAAATGGCAAACATCAGATAATTCGTGGATCAAAATGACGAGAGAAAAAAATTGTGAATCAAATCGAGACAAAGTAATAAGTGGATTAAATTAGTAATTTCCTCTAAATATTACTATTTTACGTTTGAATACGACTCTGAAATCTAGACTGAGTTTCGATGGACATGCCTGCTCTGTAGCCTGCTTTGAGCAACTTTTCCACTCCTGCGTTTGGTTCTTCAATACTGTTCATATTCCCTTACTCGATGATTCTTAATTCTTGCAATTCAATCTCATGGAACTTTAAAGGGTCCATTTGTATCCTTCTGATTTTTTTTTTTCGTTTTCATTTATGGTATTTTTGGATTGAAAAAGGAAGAAAAACGTTTTAAAACAGTTTTGAACCAAACCATAAGGTTTGTCATTAATTTCCAGTAAAAAACATGTAAGAATTCATTCATCACGTACTCCATAAGAAAACAATGAAGCAACTTTCTCGCATAAAGCAGCATCACACCATACATGTCCGTGTCTAGCGAAAAAAAAAAAAAAAACATACATGTCCGTGGAGTATAAGTAAAACTAACAAAATATATTTTATTGATACATCAAAATTTTATTACAAAAGGCAAAACACGCCTCCAAGAAACAAAGAAAAAAAAAATAGAAACCAAGCCCCACCTATGAACAATACATGCAAATATCAAAACAGAATATATATATAAATATAAATATATATATATATATATAGAGAGAGAGAGAGAGAGAGAGAGGGCTTCTAGAGCGATCTTTCAAATAGTTTTATTTAAGAAATTTCTCATGAAACTCACTCTATATTATCTTTTAGGGATTACTGTCATTTTGCTCCCCAGACTATTACACATGTATCAGTTTGCTCCCCAGACTTCTAATTTGGAAAATTAAGGACCCTGACTTTTTCAATTTTGCCAATTAAGGTTATTCCGTCAATTTATACATTTTTCATCTAAAATATCGAGATGATCAAGCAAAATTTAGCAAGAAATAAAAGAGGAAAAATGATGCATGAGGAAAAAATGATAAGATCTAATTGGAAGGGACCATTTTGCCCTCAAAAATTTGGATAAAAAATGTGTAAATTGACAAAAGAACCTCAATTGGCAAAATTGAAAAAGTCAGAGTCCTTAATTTTCCAAATTAGAAGTCTGGGGAGCAAACTGATACAAGTGTAATAGTCGGGGGAGCAAAATGGTATTAATCCCTATCTTTTAATGATCTAATTTGTCTATTTTTTATATTTTTATTTAAAAATCATCTTTACAGAAAATTAAGTATAAGTGTACTAGAAGTTAAGTAGGATGATTGTCATATATACATCCTAGGCTAATTTATTCTTATTATAATTATAATTATTTATTAGTTTAAATTCCTTGATAATTATTTATTAGTTTAGATTCCTTAATAATTATTTATTAGTTTAGATTCCTAGTATGCTGTCACTGTTGGAACCCTAAATCCTAAAATGGACACAAATTTGAGAGCGCTAGAGGTAGCCATTGGCCAAAGCCCAAGGGTTTTACAAAGATGCAAGTTGAAATGGTCACATAAATTTTGTTTTAATGTATTTGTACAGAAAGAGAGTGCAATGCAGTGCAACCAAGTAGGAGATACCACCATACCTTTGCTTGCCTTGAGAGTGTGAAGTGGCTTTGGGTTGGCCGTTGTCAGCAACTACCATCTGATTTTGTGTGGCTTAATTTTCTAATTCTGTTTTTGCTTCTCTTCTTCCTTCTGCTTTCTCCGCTTATGTTTTATTTTGTTGCTGCTCCGACTCTCTCTACTTAATAACTTGCTATTCTTGGGCCCGCGTGCCTTCTGCGGCCTTCCTTTTTCGTTCTGTTCCTTTAGGCCTGTATTTGATTTTGGGCTTCTATCTATGGACATATTTTCAACGGGTTGGGTGGTTCAAGAGAATTTCTATTTCAACACCAATTTCTTCTCATTACACACCACTCTTATTTTATTACTTTCAGTTTCAAGTAAGGAGTAAAACGTTGAAAATTTCACAAAATTTTCTTTTTTTTAGGGTATGAAAATTTTAACATGAAACAACAAGATTTCGTCAAAATTTTGATAATTTCGCTGAAATTCTCAAAATTTCAGCTTTGGGGGTGGGATTTCAGGGAAGTTTATGAGTTTTGAGGAGGCTGAGTTTTGAGAGATCGAGGGAGAAAGAGAAGGATTGAGTTTTGGGAAGAGATGAGGCCGTGGAGGGAGGAAGAGAGGAGGGGCTGGGTTTTCGGTTGGTTTCGACAGTAGGAGGCGAGATGAGGGTGGGCTGGGCTGGGGATGGGGATGGAGATGCCGAGAGAGAGAGAGAGAGAGAGAGAGAGAGAGAGAGAGAGAGAGAGAGAGAGAGGTGGAGATAAATGAGAAAAAGGATAAGAAGAAGAAAAAAAAAAAAAAAGGGACTGGGTTTTGACTTTTGGGGGAAAAAAAGGAAACAAAAAAAAAAACAATTTAAGGGTTAACTCATGTTAGTTTTTTAAACAAATGTCATAATTTTAGATGAGAGATGGGCATACACCTGAATTAAAGAGGGTGAGCAAAACTGCTCTAAAAAAATAATGTGTTTGGTTATTGGGTTAAGGGGTTTAGAAAATAACAATACATGTCATTTTCTTATTTGTCCACATATGTTTTATGACAATTGGATTCAAAATGATTAAAATATCCCTTTAAAAGAGGTCATTTTTATGTAATTGTTAATTATTGATTCAAAATGAGGTAAAAATGATTCAAATATTCAATAAAATTTATGTAATTGTTAATTAGTAAACCATTTTTAATTATTTAACAGTATTTTCTTCCAGCATGCATTATATTTATCTTATATCACATAAAGCCTACTATATAATTTGATTTCTTCAATTTTTTATTTTTATCAATGTAGTAGATAATATGTTAAATAAACATATGTTAAAGTTTCATTCAAAATTTTCATATTTTGATAACAATTTTCGTAATTTCTGTATAATTTTTGTCGAAATCAAAATTTTGTCGAAATTCAACATTTAACTCCTTGCTTTCAAACACATTAAGTTATACACACTGTGATAAATAAATCAAGCAAGTCTTGGGAAACAAATGATTTATTTTGTCAAAGACCATTTGGTCCAGTGGTTGATACCTAATCTCTTTGTTTGGAGAAGGTTAATTTTGAATTCAAATATCACAGACAACAGTTGTTGATTAATAAGAAAAAAAATAGATGTTTTGTTGTAATGAAAATACCTCAATTTATTTAGTTTGGATACAAATGCATGTTAGTGTAGGTTTTTTTTTTTTGTTGTCAATGTTTAACTAGGAAATCACAAAATCAAATCATAATCTCTAATTTGTCAACTTTCTAACAATTATGGGAGTGGGAGGTCATTTGGCCTTAAAAGTTAGGTAAATGTGGGACTTGTAACTGTCACATTTGATTAGACGTTTAGACAAACGGCAGTAGGTAATTGTAAATAAATAAAAAATTTAGATATTACATTGAAATAATATGGTGCAAGTTATAAATTAAACATCCAAAATTTTAAGGGTGTAAATTGTAATTTGATCATATATTTATATATCCACATTCCAGATAAGGCAAACGAAACAAACCAACAATGCCAGGATCAGCGATGAGGTATTATGATAGGGATCCTTTCTATTAAATATAGAGTACGTACTTTATCTAATTTCTTAGCATCTTTGTTTAACTGTGATGAAGATGCGAATCCGTGATCTTCAAATTTGGTTATAGCCTCGGTAATGATTTGCAGACACAGATTGTTGTTGTTTTTTTTTTTTTTTTTTTGTTATATTGGAAGGAATGACATCCGTGTTAGGGAAGACCTCTTCTGTCACCACCATTATTGCCCATTGAGACATACAGCTGCCGACATTCCAATTGTTATTTAATTTAACGATGGTTCTGATTAATTGATCATTAACTGTTAAAATTAATCAAATTAAACAGCTAATTTGAAAGTGAAATTGTTATTAATTAATGTACGGATACCATTAAATAATCCGTATATTCAGTAGCTAGCAGTGTTTTAACTTAGGAATCACTGCCCATGAATATCTTAATTATTTGTAGCAATTATATATTTGTGGCGTTATGCATGTTTTTATATAGGGAGGCTGCCAAGAAGAAGAAACCATTTTAGGGGCTTCTTTTTTCTCGATTGCGCCAACGCATATTCCCACATATTCCTTGTTGTATTGTTTTCATAAAATTTATAATATAAAGTAGCTGAAGAGATACAGCTTAATTTATAGCTAGCAATTAAGTACCAACAGGTTTTAAGTGCAATAATATAACACACGTGCATGCAAAATTGCAAATGGTGCAAGCCCAACACCAAGAACTCATGCAGAATATGGAAGAGAAGAAGAAGGAAGTAAACTAGAGTGAGAAGGAGGTGATACCCGAGACTCTGGGATCTGGTAAGCTGCTTAGCTATGCAGACGCACTGGATTGGACTATGATGGCATTGGGGACCTTGGGTTCCATTGTCCATGGTATGGCTATTCCAGTTGGATATCTATTGCTTGGCAAAGCAATCAATGCGTTTGGGAACAATATCCGTGACACTGATGCCATGGTTAAAGCCCTCTACAAGGTATAAAAATATTCAATTTTCCAAGTTTGATATTCTATTTAAAAACTATTTTTTGTTTTCAAAACGAAAAAACAAGTTTTAGTTGTTTGGTAGACCATTTTTAAAAACAATTTTTAGAAAAAAATTCAAAAACATGCATTTTTTAAAAAATGATAAAACATAGTTTTTCTTAATTTTTTTTTTACACTTCTTTTTTTTTTAGATGTCATCATTTTTTAAATTTAAAAATTATTTTCAAATTTCATACCAAACACGTTTTCAAATTTTAAAAATTGATTTTGAAAACTCACATTTAAAAAAAAATCTTAATTTTTGAAAAAAAAATTTGAGTAGATACCAAACGGGCCTAAGTTTGTGAGGTCTAAGATTTGGCTTTAAGCCCTTAAATCACAAACACTTCTCATGGGTACTTGTTCTTGTATGTTCAGATTATTCCATTTGTGTGGTACATGGCCTTTGCCACATTCCCAGCTGGAATACTTGGTATATTTCCTTAACTATATATGCTACAACTAATATTAATCTATGGGTGACCATCACACACATATATATAAATATATATAGAAGAATTATGGTCAGGATAAATAAGTAAAAAAGCCTGAGAAAAAAAAGAGGACAAAGGAGAAGAATTTTTCACCAAAATACCTTCTTTAGATCTATGTATTCCTTAAATCTCCAATATATGGTATCACTGTGAGAGTAGTAAAAATGTAATAGGTAGTAATTAACTACTTATCCTGGTTGCCTTTTTGGAGTTTGCAGAAGTTGGATGCTGGATGTATACAAGTGAAAGACAAGTGGCACGTTTAAGATTGGCATATCTAAGAGCAGTGCTTAGCCAGGAGATTGGGGCTTTTGATACAGATTTAACAAGTGGAAAAATAATGACTGGCATTAGTAACCACATGAGTATCATACAAGATGCAATTGGAGAGAAGGTACAGTGCATGCCAGTCTTGCCAGTCTTGCTCATATGTATGTTTGATCCAACTCATGATCAACAGCTTTAATTAATTAATGACAATTAATCACGTACAGTTGGGGCATTTTCTGTCAAGCTTTGCAACTTTCTTTTCTGGAATTTTGATTGCTGCCATATGCTGTTGGGAAGTGGCACTGCTTACCTTGTTGGTCGTTCCTTTGATTCTTTTAAGGCTTATTATGATTTTTGCCCCCTGAACTATGATTCCATTCCTAATGTGCCCCCTTACTTATTAATTTTATCAATTTACCCCCTAACAGTTACAACGTTATTCTAATGTACCCCTTCGTCCAATTTCCGTCTCAACTTCCGTCTATTTTGCTGATGTGGCAGGGTATATTGGTCATTTCGACCTCCCTGGACCATTCAGTACCCCATTTTTTCCACCTAGACAGCCCCCAATTGCCACATACCCACATGTGGGACCCACCCGATGCCAGCTCAGCTCACGTAGGGACCCAGTCTTATTGGGTCAACTGGATCGATCTCCATCAAACCATCATCGCATCCCCTCCGTTTTCAGAAGATTCTCTGCAATTAGGGTTCCATCATCGCATCGCCTCCTTTCTTCAGAAGATTCACGGACGGAAGCCGAGATTCTCTGCGTCTGGGTGTGGGATTTTGAGCTGATTTGGTGAAGTGAGGTCTGAAGATTCATTTGGCAGACAAAAGTAAGTTTTTTTGAACTTTTGGAACTGTTAGGGTTTTCGACTTTTGGAACTTTTGGAACTGTTTGGTTTGTTTTATTGTGTATCGATGAGTGGTGTGCCATGTGCAAGATTCTTTGCATTTTAAAGCTTTTTTGAACTTTTGGAAGTGTTAGGAATTGTTTATTGCTTTAGACCCCAGTTTTCAACGAATGTGGTCCATGGTTGGTGTCGTGTACTTGTGGAATAGTGGGTTGGGGGTTTAATTGGGGGTTTTTATCTACCATTCAATATTGGAAACAGAATTTGTCTTTTACCTGGTGTTGCAACTTTATGGTTTTAGATTGGTTGGTGTCGTGTCTTTTAGTGCATAAATGAGGCTTCCATTTATATATGCTGCCAAGGGTTGTTACACACTTACACCTAATAAATTTCATTAAACATACTTCTAGTGAAAAAAACTAAGAGGAGGGTGGAACCTGCTGATGGCGAAAGGGTCAATGTGATTGAGGTGGAAAGTGAGTCTGAAGATGATAATGCAGATGATGGTGAGTCTGAAGATTATAATGCTGAGGAGAGTGAGCCTGAAGATGAAGATGATAATGCTGAGGAGGGTGAGTCTGAAGATGAAGATGCTAATGCTGAGGAGGGTGAGTATGAAGATGATGAGGAAGATGATGCAGCTGATCCTTTGTTTGAGGATGAATTTTATGGAGTTAGTGATGAAGAGATTAGGCTAGTGAGGGATGATGATAGGCTATTTGAGGGATACATAGACCCCACTGCTGATGACAGAGACCCTAATGCTGAATTGGATGATAATGTGGTTTCGGATGAGGAAATTGATGATGAGGTGAGGACACCAGACAACTCATCAGATGAAGATCTTCCTCAGCAGGGCACTGCAGTTAAAAGACCAAAGAGGAGACTGCCCAAGTTTCATGAATTCAATGAGGATGTAGACCTAAAGGACCCTAATTTTAAGTTGGGAGACAAGTTTGCCACTGCTAATTTGTTTAGAAGGGCTGTTAAAGAGTTCTCACTGAAATGTGGTAGACAAATTGATTTTGTGAAAAATGATAAAAATGCAATAAGGGCAGTTTGTAAGAAGAAGTGTGGGTTTGTTGTGTTTGCATCCTCACAGAATGGTAGTTCTGAGTTGTATGTGAAGACCTTGGTGGGCAATCATGTTTGCAATAAGGAAACAGTAAGCAAGCATCTCACTGCAGATTGGCTTGCAAAGAGGTATATGACTCAACTTGCTTACAACCCGAGATGGGAGCTGAATTCTTTCAAGGAACAGGTCCTAAATGAGACAGGGATAAATGCACAAGCCTCATTGATCTACAGAACAAAGGCTAAGGCCACTGTGTTACTTGAGGGAACATATATGCAACAATATGGACAAATGTGGGACTATTGTGCTGAGTTGTTGAGGAGAAATAGGGTAAGCACAGTGATATTGAAGACATCTGGTGGTGAGCAAGATGCTATTAGGTTCCAGAGGGTGTACATTTGTCTTGGTGCCTTGAAGAGAGGTTTTTTAGAGGGATGTAGGAAAGTAGTTGGGCTGGATGGGTGTCACATCAAAGGACCTCATCCTGGACAGATTCTAAGTGCTGTTGGGATAGATGCCAACAATGGCATGTACCCAATAGCATATGCTGTGGTTGAGGTGGAGAATTATGAGACATGGTACTGGTTTCTGGAGCTGCTGGGGGGTGACTTGCACATTGAAAATTCGCATCATTGGGCATTTTTAAGTGACAAGCAGAAGGGACTTATAGATGCCATCAAGGATCAGTACCCCGAGTCAGAGCATAGACATTGCCTTAAGCATTTATATGCTCATTTTGTAAAACTTGCATATTGCCATGTTTTGTGTACTTTGTAAGCAGGTGTAGATGTTTGGATGTCTTGTGTTGCTTTTAGGCACATTTTGTAAAACTTGCATATTGCCATGTTTTGTGTACTTTGTAAGCAGGTGTAGATGTTTGGATGTCTTGTGTTGCTTTTAGGCACATTTTGTAAAACTTGCATATTGCCATGTTTTGTGTACTTTGTAAGCAGGTGTAGATGTTTGGATGTCTTGTGTTGCTTTTAGGCACATTTTGTGAACCTTGGAAGGCTTGTGTTGCTTTTCGGATGATTGTATGCAGGGTATGCAGGGGTTGCAATATATAATGTCATATTACTGCAAAATTCATGTCCATTTATTTTCACAGAAAATCTATGTCAATTTATTTCAAATAGGATCAACCATTAATTCATGTCAATTTACTGTCCAAACCCATGCCAATTCACCTTAGTTTTTCATACTATTCATAATCATATTCATTTCGTTTTCATACCATTCCTAATCAAATTCATTGCATAATATGGAAAGAAAATCTAAATAATATATACATTGTCAATTTCATTACAAACACAATTTCTCATACTGATGCCCTTAATAGCATAATAACCAACAAAATTCCCCAGGAGACAACCATACATTGTCAATTTCATTACAAACCTAGTTGGATATTTTCCATACTTATGCCCTTAATAGCATAATAGCCAAGAAAATTGCCCAGGACACAACCAGGGCAACCCACAAGCGCTTTTCTCTAGCATTCTCTCTTTCAACCATTACTCTAGGACCCTCAATACCATTAAGCCTTCTCTACAGCCCATTGATCACATCCCTTGAACGATCGCACATCTTTGGATCCAGCCACACGAAAAAACCACAACCCGTGTTTTTCTGCAAACCCAACCATTATTAGCTCTAACTAAATTATTAAACATAAACCATGAACCAGAATCATAACCATGAACCAGAATCAACCCATAAATCTCACCCCAGTCCACTTTGGACACCCATGAAACCTCCTCCCTGGATTCAAATCTGTCCAGGAGGTGGATATTCGTGCAACCAATCCACAGTGGCAGCGCAGTGATGATTCACCATCAGCATCTTCGTTGTGCGTCCTGCTCTGGTAGCTTCGATGGCTGCTGCTTCGACTCATTTTGAAGAGAAGAGAAAATTGATGCTAGTGGAGAGAGGGAGAGAGGTAAGCTCGAGCTGAGATAAAGAGATGGGGATTTGAGGAGATAAAGAGGGCCAGCTGAGCTGGCATTGGGTGGGTCCCACATGTGGGTATGTGGCAATTGGGGGCTGTCTAGGTGGAAAAAATGGGGTGCTGAATGGTCCAGGGAGGTCGAAATGACCAATATACCCTGCCACATCAGCAAAATAGACGGAAGTTGAGACGGAAATTGGACGAAGGGGTACATTAGAATAACGTTGTAACTGTTAGGGGGTAAATTGATAAAATTAATAAGTAAGGGGGCACATTAGGAATGGAATCATAGTTCAGGGGGCAAAAATCATAATAAGCCTTCTTTTTATTGGAGCCACTTACACAAAGAAAATGAACACCATCTCAGCCGCTAGAATGCTTTTCCAATCAGAAGCTACATCTATGGTAGAACAGGTAACAATATTTATTCATACCCATCTCACAACTTGAGCCATAAAGATATATAAACTAATTCATGATGATCAATTTCCTGCATCACAGACAATATCTCAAATCAAAACAGTGTATTAATTTGTTGGAGAAAACTCTGCAGTCAAGTCTTTCTCAGACTGCATGGCCAAAAAGTACCTGCTAAGCAAAGGAGAGGCTCTAATAAAGGGAATTGGAACAGGAATGTTTCAATCCGTGACTTTCATTTCTTGGGCTGTCATCATATGGGTTGGTGCTGTTGTAGTCACCGCCAAGAGGGCAAGTGGAGGAGATATTATAGCTGCTGTGATGAGCATTCTCTTTGGAGCCATGTAAGGAATTGTAGTAGCAGTACCATATATTTTAAATACTTACAACAAATTAAATAACATCATGACTTGGATCGTGTGAATTTCAGATCACTCACTTATGCTGCACCAGACATGCAAGTCTTCAATCAGGCAAAGGCTGCAGGAACTGAAGTCTTTAAAGTGATCCATAGAAAGCCAGCAATAAGTTATGATTCACCAGGGAAGGAACTTGACGAGATTTATGGAAACATTGGCATACATGATGTACACTTTTCGTACCCTTCCCGGCCGGACAGAGCCATTCTTCAAGGGTTTTCATTGTTAATTCCAGCAGGAGAGACAGTAGCCTTTGTGGGTAGCAGTGGGTGTGGAAAGAGTACTATCATCTCCCTAGTAGCAAGATTCTATGATCCCTCAAAAGGTCTGTACCTCCCTCCTTAATTTTCAACTCATCAACTCAAAATTTATGGAAATGGTTGCTAATTATTAACACTGATCAATCAGGGGAAATTCTGATCGACAAGCACAACATAAAGGATCTTGATTTGAAGTTCCTGAGGAAAAACATTGGAGCAGTTTCCCAAGAACCATCACTGTTTGCAGGCACCATCACTGATAATTTGAAAGTGGGTAAGATGGATGCAGAAGATGCAGAGATACAGAAAGCAGCAGTCATGGCAAATGCACACTCCTTCGTATCCCAACTTCCAGATCAGTACAAAACAGAGGTCAGCTACTCATACCAGTGCAGGGGAAAGGCTGTTGAATTTTAAATTTTTTCTTTTTCATTTCGGGAAGGCAAAGCAAGAAACTATTAATACATACATATTATGCTAATTTGTACTCTTTGGGTGAAATGGGGTACAGGTGGGACAAAGGGGAGTCCAGTTATCAGGAGGACAAAAGCAGAGAATTGCCATAGCAAGAGCCATTCTCAAAAATCCTCCAATTCTTCTGCTTGACGAGGCAACAAGTGCCCTTGATTCTGAGTCAGAGAAGGTGGTTCAAGACGCCCTTGACAAGGCTATGCAGGGAAGGACAGTCATCTTAATCGCACACAGACTGTCAACTATTATTAATGCAGATATGATTGCTGTTGTAGAAAATGGACAGGTTACAGAAACAGGAACCCACCGTAGCTTGCTTAACAGCAGCAAATTCTACCATAACTTATTTTCCATGCAGAATCTCAACCCAGTTCGTGAGTCAAGGTCAATTCACACTTCAAATCACCATTTCTTACACATGTAATCTGCATAGACATAAAGCATATCTAACCAGAATACAATGTTGACTGAATAACAGAAAAACTAGTACCCCTGAAGAACCTGCAAGCACCCACCAAGAGATTTCACCTGAAGAGATAGAACAAGCCCAGGAACCTAGGGAGGCCGAAGGCTTCTTAATGACCCTCCCAAGCAAGAAGAACAGGAAAGAAGAAAACGAGCTATATTCTTCAGAATCTGGTTTGACTTGAAAAAGAGAGAACTCGCAAAGATTGCTCTTGGTTCCTTCGCAGCAGCTTTCTCTGGCATATCAAAGCCTGTTTTTGGGTTTTACATCATAACAATAGGAGTAGCGTACTACAATACAGATGCTAAGAGGGAGGTCGGAAAGTATTCAATCGGCTTCTCTTTGATAGGATTTCTTTCATTGTTCTCTCACACCTTGCAGCATTACTTCTTTGGAATCGTTGGAAAGAAGGCCATGGCAAACCTGAGACGTGCTCTCTATTCAGGTATTATATAGTATTATACTACCGTCAGAATCACCTCATGTTTTCCATTTCACTTAATGGAATCTTTCTGCTTTAAGAAGGTATTACAAAACTGAAAGTTAGCACTCATTCCATTAAAATCTTGCAGGTGTACTACGCAATGAAATTGCATGGTTTGAGAAACCTGAGAATGGCATTGGTTCGCTTACTTCACGGATCATCAATGACACCTCAATGGTTAAAACCATAATTGCTGATCGAATGTCCGTTATTGTTCAGTGCATCTCCTCCATACTGATTGCAACTACTGTCAGCATGGTTGTTAACTGGAGAATGGGTTTGGTAGCTTGGGCTGTCATGCCTTGCCACTTCATTGGTGGTCTGATTCAAGCCAAGTCTGCCAAAGGATTTTCAGGTGACTCAGCTGCTGCGCATTCGGAACTTGTTAATCTTGCTTCTGAGTCTGCAGCCAACATAAGAACCGTTGCGTCTTTTTGTCATGAAGATCATATACTCAGTAAAGCCAAAATATCTCTGGAAAACCCCAAGAAGAAGAGCAGAAGAGAGAGTATTAAGTATGGCATAATTCAGGGTGTTTCCCTCTGCTTATGGAACATCGCACATGCTGTTGCATTGTGGTATACAACAGTTTTGGTTGATCGAAAGCAATCAACTTTTCAAGATGGCATAAGATCATACCAGATTTCTCTCTCACAGTACCTACAATCACAGAATTATGGACATTGATTCCCACTGTCATCTCTGCCATCAGTGTGCTAACTCCAGCATTCCAGACCCTTGACCGCCAAACAGAAATAGAACCGGCTACACCAGAAAATTCAAATCTTGAGAAAATCAAAGGGAACATCGATTTCAGAGGGTCAAGTTTAACTACCCTTTAAGACCAGAAGTAACAGTCCTGAACAACTTCAGTTTACAAATTGAAGCTGGAACAAAGGTGGCTCTTGTTGGCCCAAGTGGAGCTGGAAAATCTTCCGTTTTGGCCCTTCTGCTCAGATTTTATGATCCTATGGAAGGAAAAATATTCATTGATAGAAAGGAGATACGGGAGTATAATTTGAGATGGTTGAGAACACAAATAGGGCTAGTGCAACAAGAGCCTCTTCTTTTTAGCACCCCAATCAGAGCCAATATCTGCTACGGGAACGACAGTGCTTCTGAAACTGAGATTGTGGAGGTGTCAAGGGAAGCAAACATAGATGAATTTATAAGTAATTTGCCTGATGGATATGAAACAGTTGTTGGGGAGAAGGGCTGCCAACTTTCAGGAGGACAAAAGCAAAGAATAGCCATAGCTAGAACACTGCTAAAGAGGCCTGCAATTTTGCTCCTGGATGAAGCAACAAGTGCCCTTGATGCTGAAACTGAGAAATCTGTAGTGAACGCATTGGAAGCAATAAATTTGAAAAAAAATGGTGGCCTACTGTCCAAAACCACACAAATTACAGTTGCACATCGGCTTTCCACAATAATAAACTCAGATACCATTGTCGTCATGGATAAAGGTGAAATAGTGGAGATGGGTTCCCACTCAGCCCTAATAACAGCATCTGAGGGAGTTTATTCAAGATTATATCAGTTACAGAGCTTGATAGAAGAGTAACATATTACATATAGTTGTCTTCGAGACGTGCATACCAAGGTACTTAAAAGAGCCTTAGGACTATATAATTCCTTAGGAGCTTAAAGTAACGGTTATAGTAATTTTGTCATTAAAATAGAGGTTGGACGATGTTTTGTGACACAATAAAATGTTGAATAGAGAAGCACAGAAGTTGCAATATATTATCCTATTATTGATAAATGAATAAACTTGTTCCCAAGGGGTGATGCCAAGTAGATTGTAGATACAATGTAAGTATACAAGAGAATACACTCCCATCAAAACTAACCCAGGGGGAGGAGGCACACATGAAATCAACAAAACCTAAGATAATATTACACTAGGAAGTAGTCATTGCCTCCATCAACATAAATAAAGAATACATGCGTGTGCCCTTGAGCTTCAGCAGACTTTACTCCTTGCCCTCAAAAGTATGTTTACCCCAGAAAGCAAGCAAAAGGCAGTCGCTTTCAGTGCTGCCAGATTGTGTCTCCAGCCAAATCTTCTAGGCAGCTAAAAAGAAAATCAAACAGATCATGTGATTTTATGAGGTGGCAAAGCATCACAGCTCCCTAGCAGCTGAAGAGTAAGAAGAGGTGATTCCCTGACTCCAGTAGCAGTAGCACATTTCCTCAAAATCAACCCACAATTAGTCTCAGATCAAAAAACGTGCAGCCTTCTTCTAGAGCTTCAGAAATCCAATTTTCTTATGGAAGAAGCCTTAAAACTGTGAATTTCAATTCATTCTCTTTTACCATGCGTTAATTCCAAACATATCTGATCTTTCCCTGTCCTGTCAAAACACTTACTGCATAAAAGAGAACAGTAATATAGCCACTTGTCCCAGTTTCCAGTCATAATGGTTTGTCTAGATCTTTGATTCCAATAAAGAGTTCCCAGCATACCACCAAAGTACTTTACCAACTAGGCAGCCCTATTATACTATCTAGAATATTAAAAAGGACTGGAAAAGCCGATCACAAATGTTCAACAGGTTCCTCCCTTTAGAAATCAAGAAAAACACTATCTATTGTCTTGAACAACTCCACTTCATCCCCACTTGCGATTCCAGGATCAATATAACACAACTGAAACAAAGCCATCACATCAAGCCCAGTCCTAAAGAGTAATAAAGCCAAAGACAAATGTTATATTTAATTAATCATTACCTGGTACTGTGGCTTTCTCAGTGTGTGAACCCCTCTTTTTATAAGCTTCTGCCATCCTACTTTTTCCTTTAGCAATTTTTCCAGATCTGCCGTTCTCTGTAATTTTGTTGCACAAGAGTGAAAAACCAATTATCCTATGTTCAATAATGAGCAGGGTCCACAAATTCATAAGAAGAGGCAGAAAATTACATGACCAGGATCCAAAATTAAAAGACTGTGCTGCGGCATCCCATTACGTTGATGTCTGACTTGAATCCCAACAATGGTTCTCGAATGTCCATCATGTTGGAAGTACAAGGGTCTGCTCAAAGAACCTCTCTACAAATTAGAACACAATATAAACAGTCTTTTGTATATTAACAAAAAGTTCAAAACAAAATACTTCTATGCATTTTTGCACTCTTGGCACTATAGCTACTAGCTGAGATAGAAACTTACGTTTTGTCACTCACGATGACCCGATGATTGCCAGATTTGGTATTATTATCAGAGAAGTAATTCCAGATCCAATCAATGAGAACCTGATGACCCTTGCTTTCCCTTGTAAACTTATTTCCCAAATGATCATTACTTACTCTACCCAAAGAGTCACCAAGATGGACAGTAGAACATCCAGACTTTTCATGCCCACTGGAACCTGCTTGGTTAATATCATGATTCCTTCCCAACAGATATCTATCCATCGGCCCACAAACCTGAATTGCTTTCCTCTTTCCACCATTATGTATTCTCTTTACCTCTTCCCCATGATTTGAACCAGGAAGAGAAAGATAAAGCGATTCGAGTTCCTTGGGACCAAAATCTACTATCCTTGCCCGAAGCCCAAAAGAACGGAAAAGGGCAGCACATTCAGTAGTTCCAATCTTTCTGGCTGAGCCATAAATTTTGTTAGCAAAATGATCAGAGCCAAGTACGTCAAATCCCTTTTCCCAAGCAATCTCAAGCCACCTTTGGAGTGATGGGATATCAGGAACAAATCCCAAACCACCAAACAAAACCTCCCGAGCTTCTTGCCTTTGCATAAGCAAGTGGGAGCTAAGCATTTGGATGTTACGCCACCCACAACCCCACCCAACATCCTCAGATCGAATGCTCTGAAAATGATCAATATAACCCGACAAAATAGTGGTTGTATTTCCAGGTTCTAACTCCAAACAGTCTCTCAGCAATGCCATCAAACCACCTTCAATTTTGTGGAAAGTGGTCCTAGTCTGTAAAGCAACCAAGCAAGAGATACTTTCCTCCATACTACATTGTTCATCACTTCTGGCAAATGGCAAGTCACTGATTGCTTGACGGTTCTGCAAGCGTATCAATGAGAAATTAAGAAGTCAGTATACTACGATTCGGGTTCCTGTTTAAAGGGGAAAACAGAAGAAAACAAAGTTGTTGTCCACCCATTTTATTAACATAGACATTCTCTGTTCCCTCAGAAAAACGAAAAGAAAAATAAATAATTTTTTCATGATAAGAAAAAAAACCCAGACATCAAATGTGTAATATTGTTTTCTTAATGCTTTGAATAGGCCAGGAGTTATAAAAGAAAACAAATGGGGAAAGTAAAGAGTACCATAGATGGAGGTGAAGAAGTGGCAAGATCAAGTTGTTGGCCAAATTCCAAGTCCCTTGCGAGTTGCTCATCATTAACCTCAAAGTGACTGTTGGCATGCCTGCAATTCAAATTCATTTCTTTACATATATAATCACAAAAACAAAAAAACAAAAAACAAAAGGTTGCATTTTATACGGTACATATCATACCGTTCAAGTTCTGAGGATGGAACTGTCAGATGACAGAAGGGGCAAGACGAAGAATCCATGTCACTGGTAAGCTATAGCTATCATACACAATTTGATAACTTTATATGATTTTAGCCAAACAACGAGAGGAGGAAAAAGAAGAAGAAGAAGAAGAAAATCCAAACTCGCTCTCCTTGTTTGAATTGCGTATGAACTGGACGTTCCTCTTTCGGTCTTTCCTTTCGGACCGAACCCGATCAGCTAAATGAATTGGACTTGGGATTTAGGGCTGGGGCAGATTATGGGCCTGACTGTAGGCTAAAAACCTGTTACAAATACATCCGGATTTGGGATTCGGCCCATCGTTCTTTAATATGGATTGTTTTCTTTTAAAAAGAATTAATCTCATTCATATTAAGTATTTTCCAATCAACCAATGCATAAGGAGGAATTGATCATTAAGAAAAAAATTAAGAAAAATAAAATACGTATCAAATTGTGATTGGCTAATAAAAAGAAATAAGAAGCCAAACATTTTTATTCCCAATCTCCTCTTTTAGGTTATCAAGTTCCAACATTCCGTTGGAGATGACATTTGGATTTTGGATAGATATTATTGATTCTAATTTTGTTCTCAAAATCTTTCTTTCTTAATTATTTATAACAAATTGTTATCAGCTGCTATCATGCCATTTTGCTTCATTGCAAGTTCACAAGTTTTGCTGAGAGAGAGAGAGATCAGTATAAACTTTTCCTAAATAGTAATGGTCATGAAGATCCACTAAACTGATTTAGTGATAGTAACTAGTTTTCAGTCATGATATATACAATCTGTTAGCAATCAGACGAAACTGTATGCTCTTTTTCAAGCTTCCCTCTCACACAAGAAATCACCCACCAATGACCAAAGCTCTGCAGGATTATTATGCTTCTTCTTTGGCCAGCACCCTCATTCCACTCTTAGATAGTAGAAGGTCTTTCATCTCTCTGTAACTTCTGAGCTCCTCCAGTGCATCAGATGTCCTTCGAGGCATAAAGAAACCAGAAGCTGTAGCAACTCCTCCGTCATGTTCAGTCTTCACGGATTGGGATGAGTAACAACTTGAATCTTGGCGCAGAGGTGGCGCTGTCCTCAGCATCTGAACAAGAACGCCAACAGCAGCATCTTGTGATTTTCTACCCAGTGGCAATGACTGTGATGTAAACTCTGAAGCTTTTTTGCCATCAAGATTTTGACTGTTCACCCAAAATATAAAATAGAGAGAAACATAAGTAAGATGCTATGCAGGTAAGCTTGCATATTGCACAACAAGAAACACACTAAATGCAAATTCAGATATAGGGTATAAGATAAGGCTGGAAACAGTTACAAGCACAGTGAACAATGCCTGACAAAAACTAAATAACCCAGCAAATATAGTGAACATATTTTTCCCCATCGTCCATTTCAATATACTACATCAGTTTACCAAAAAGAAGCTAGTAACAAAAAGTAGAGTTCTTAAGTAGAGTTCTTAGTTTAATATTTTGAAGCTAGTAACAAAAAGTAGAGTTCTTAGTTTAATATTTTGAAAAGGGATTGTAGCAGCATGCATAACTTCTCCATGCATACAAGAACAGAATACCTAGGAAACTGCTGCGAGCACTAGGAACAGAATACCTAGGCAACTGTCTGCCAACACCTAATGTAAAAACTTTGTTGAAAACCATAGGATCATTATGTTGAATACCATATGAATGTTATGATGCAAATGCAGGTATTGTAGTCTAAATCATCCTCAACTTGAACACAGAATATAGACCCCCAAGCACATATGCCTCTAGCAACTGATGGTCAAACCTGACCCAACCATGTTCTGTGTTTTACTGCTTCTTTTCTCCTTCATAAAATGCAAGGTTTTCAAACTGCATAACTATTTGGCTAAGTTTTCCTTGATCACCCACTAGCCCAGAAATTCAAGAAGGCTGGAAAACGATAACCATTAATGTGAGAAACACTAAAGGCATGCAGAAAAGTAGCCAAAACAATTATGAAGGAGAGGACAACAACTTCAATTAAATAATACCATCACTTTATACAAATTTCCTTAGGCCAAAGATGGTCTACGACTACATATATAAATATAACCCTTAAGGGTTAATTTAAGTACCTGGTTTGAAAATCTGATGTATCAACATCATCAACATCGAACGGACATGAGAACTCACAATCGTCCAAATCATCCTGGAAAGATAATCTACTGGAGCTTCTAGAAAATCCAACACGTGGTGAGCCACTAGAGGACAACAATCCTGAGAACCGCCCTGAATCTTCTTTACTGTCTTTCATCACCTAAGAAACAAAAAAGAACTTGTCTTACTACCAAGCACAACAGGCCATAAATGGAGCAAACAAGTTGCTAAATCAGAAAACAGGGACTACCTTCTGACCAATGTTATGATTTGACATTCCAGGGTGCATTTCTCCGGCCCTTGAAGCCTCTAATTTTCTAAAGGCCCTGATTCCAGATGGAGACTCTTGCGAGGAATGATCATTCCTTGTGCTTCTGGGGGATAATGGAGGAAGAGAATTTCTACTTGGATCAGAAAAATTGGGAGAAAGGTATCTAGAGCTTCTGCCCCCCATTGGAAGAGGGATGCTTACAGGGGCAGTTTCTGAACGAATTCGAGTTTGCATGGGATTGAAATTACCACTAGACAAGTATGTTGGGGGAGATGGGGATGGAGATGGTGAAAACGGAGGTGAAAGCTGATACTCATCGTAACTAGGAGTCTTTTGATAACTTTGAACTCTATTGTTTTGAACTCTGTTATCAATAGGAGGAGATCCAACATCATGTGACATAAGAGGTGCACGATATGCAGGTGGAGATCCAACTAGGGGTTTATACTGCACAAGAGGAGGTCTGTGAAAGCCGCTTGTCCAGCTGTGTGGGCGTTGAAATGGTGCAGTAGTTGGAGGTTGTATTCCTCCCAATGGAAAGGAAGTTGCACGAACACTCTTCACTGATGAGGGGAGAGACCTCAGGGGGTCAGTGGCTGGACTACCAACATAATCTGTAATTATCTTCGGTGGCATTGGTGTTGAAGGCTGAAGATTGAAATCAGACAGCGTTTTACGGTAAGTTACAGATAAAGAAAGACGGCCAGGATTGGCCTCTACAGAAGAAAAACTGTATTCCTCCATCATTTCCTCCTCCCCCCTTGAGAATGGATCTCTAAATGAAGACACCTTGTAAATAATATCAAAATTATAAGTCTGACTAGATGTACTTAGCTGTCTAAAGATCCTATAAGCTGGAAGAAGCCTCATATATGAACAAAGAGCGCGTAAAAGTAAGATTGATTTCTTGTATGTCTTCTTGTAAGAGGCCGAAGCATCACCAGTTTGAGGAGCCACAAACCGTGGAGTTTCATACTGAACAACCCACCTCTCTATAATTGTCTCAACAGATGTCCCCACCACCGTATACAGATTGTCAACAGATGAAGAATTAGGCCCTCCATGAACAAGTATTATGTCAATTATCATCGGATCCATTACATTTCTGTGCCAAAAATTCAAATTTTCAAGAGCTGCAGGGCGGTCCCCCAGTATTAAGTTGAACCATTTGTCACTCTTTTTCACTCGAGTAACCGATGACAGGTCACCACTGCGATCATGTGGGTGAAGAGAAGGGATCCTAGAGTCCAAGATTATATGCAAGCTCTTCAGTAGAAATTGGGAAACTATCTGTTCCAATTTCCCCAATTCAGGCTGAGAATTATTCTGAAAATCCATAGTTCTTAAAACTAGATCTCTATTTAGACTCCCAATCCCTCATACAGCATTTCAGTCAGAAGCAATCCTTACCCACAAAAACTCCTTGCCCAAATCAATTAAAGACCACAACATGAGCTCTGATAGAGTCTTGCTCTTGCACTAAACAATACAACTATCTGATGTATACAGTGTAAAATGAAATACCCTCTTCACGGAAGCTTTCTGAACCATAACAAATTCAAGAATTGGCCTTCATGATGATGCAAGAACAAACCGGGCAGCTACTTTGTCTACGCAGATAGAGTAAAATCAGACGACCCAAATAAACCCATATCCAAAATTTAACAAACAAAGCATGCAATGACCCCCATAAATATCGGAAAGTAGCAGATCAATCAAATGGGTACATGGGTCTCCGGACGATCCAAGAAGATCGTGAAATTAGCAAGAAACCAGATGAATGCAAATCAGATTATGTGAAAATGAGAGATCGATAATCTGAGATGATCCTGAAAACGTAGTAGAATGAAAATTGAAAAGGAAAAGACGTGCACATCATATGAAAACTTACTGAAAGATAGGAGTGATGAAAATTTATTTTGTTCTTCTGCAATGTCAAGACACAGCGACGTCAAAGATTGCGTAGAGCAAATCGAGCCCACGTAAGTGCCTCTTCCTCAGTTTGCTTAAGTAAACATTTCATTTCAAATTGTTAAATAAAAAAATCTCTCAATCATTTGTTTGAAGAAGCTATGTCATTGGAATGGACTGAAAGGAGGGGATAGCGTATAAATTAATTTATAATTGAAATTAATTTTTTTGTTAAATAAAGATATTTAAATAACAATGGAAACAAATTCAACGATTCAGAATTAATAGCTAATGTGTTTTTTCTCTCATGGTATCATACTATCATCTAAATAGTTTTTTTTTATTTACGGTAAAAATGTAACATGTTATCATGCTTACAGAAAAAGAAGAAACACATTTACCACCCATGTGAATAATGCTTTCACTCCTTATCTCCCACCATAATATTTTATATATCCAATAATACAATATACACACATGAGACAATATTATGTGACAATTGGAGTTATCCATTACGAATATCTCAATCTTTATTAGAAATGCTGACTATTTATCCACTTTAGCTTTCAGCTCAAAATTGATGGATCTTAATGGCGGATGTAACCCATGTTGCAAAAAGGACAAGATTTTGGGCCTTAATCCGAACACCTCCTTTCCAATTAAGCCCAGTCTACTAACTGGTTTCGAGAGCCCGGTCCATTATCTATTTCAGATTGAAGATATTTCGGGAGACGGAACTTGGGCCTCGAAAGGCCACGATCCTTGTCCAATAATTACGCACAGATGAAAGATATTTTTACGTTTCACATAGTTGTGCGAATAATAGGGCCCAGGCCTGTCGTGTGTTTGTGTTTGTATTTGATTATTTTAAGGCTATGGAAATTTGGAAACAATTCGAACCTTCGGATAGATTTGGTCCTTTCAGTTAAAAGGCAACCTTGAATTTCCCATACACTTCTTCATCTGGTCACTGGTCAGCTATATTGACATTAACCAACTGACGAACTGAGAGTGTCGGCGAGTCTCCTTAATTATTCTTTAAACAATACTGCATTAGATCATCACCAATTACATATTGCTAACAATAATAATGTTTAATATTCATGCATGCACCTTAGTTCAACTTGTCAAGTAACATGGATATATACTAGAATGAAAGAGGTAAATCTTAAATAGACAAAGATCCCCTACCCATTTTCTCTACCATGCTTGGTACAAGGCTAAAATCTTAGCCATTGAAGAGAGAGTAGAAAGAGAAAAAAAAGGGAGAGAAAGATGAGTTCAATGGCTAAGATTTTAGCCTTGTACCAAACATGGTAGGAAAATGGGTAGGAAATCCTTATCCATCTTAAATCCAATGCCTAACTTACAAAAGTATCTTCGTTTTACTTTTGGAATGTATATATTGTATTACTTGTCGCATCTTTTATTTAAAAAACCTGTGTTGCAAAACATCAACTCCTCATCTAATTAAATGCGCGGAAACACGATTAGTGGGTTGTTATTACGGGAGGAAAAAACTCAAACTAACCAAGGAGTTAAGTGACAGACGCAGATGCGTAAGCAGAATCAGAATTTGAAAACTCTGGCAGATACATTGAACCTGGACACATAGTTTTTGGTCTTTATAAAGCCTGTCATGCACCACCAATTCAGCAAAGTCTGCACGGCTAGGAATATTGTCTAGTTTTGAAAGCTTCCGAGTCCAGACTAGTTCATTAGAAAGAAACATCAATGGCGGTAACAAAGCAAGCACCGCAGGTAGTAGAAGACGAGAAATCGCTGAGAAAGAGGAACGAGGAGCTGGAGAGAGAGCTGAGGAAGAGCCAGGAGAGAGAGGAGCGGATGAAGCTTGAGCTCCAGAGGGCCTGCGAGAGGCTCAGAGTCGCCGAGGACGCCGAAGAGCGACTCTGCTCACAGCTCGGTGAGCTAGAAGCCGAGGCCGTCGATCAGGCGCGTATAGATCACGCTCGGATTCTCTCCCTCATGGACCAGCTCTCTCAGGCCCACCGCCTTCTCAAGTCTGCCTCCATTTCCCTGCCTTTGGAATGAGAATTAGCTCAACTAACAGTTTACAGTTTCCTCTTTATTATTTTTTACATAATTGGTTTCTCAATTCAATGTAAATTGGTGGTTTTTGTGACTGCTCCGTGTAATTTTTGGTTGTAAAGAGCACAGGATAGAAGACGATTGTTGTAATTGCGCATGGCTCTCTGTGTACGTAGTTTGATGATTTGATTCATCTTCTCTTTCAAGAAAACATATATAGAAGAAATAAAGTTTGTTTCTTTTATCTCTCTCTACCCATCTAAAAGGTACACAAAGGTTGCATTTTTGTTGGATTCTTGTGTTAGGGGGTTGTAATTTCCGGCCGATAACCAAAACAAAGAAGATGAAAGAGTTGTAATCCTGAAGCTGGAATCTCAAAAAACACAAAACCAGAAGAGAACATTATTTATGATTAATTGAATTAATGCTTGAGAAAATGGTATCCATACATTGATTGGTGGTCAATTAACTACATTAAAGATTAAGCAAAATGTGAAAAGTATTTTGTGGACAACTTGTGTTTCTTTTTTTTCTTTTTCTTTTTCTTTTTTCAACCGAACAAATACGTTAAACCAAAGATCTTGAAACGCATCTTTAAACTTTTTGACCATAAGTGATGGTTATTTTATTCACAAGCTGACAAGCATATATGTAAATACCTTCCTGGAAGTTATGAAACGCAATCAATAACGTCCACGCAACATCTTTGAAATCGTCATCTCAATTCTCAAAAGTGGTATTTGGTCAGATTTCACGACAATGACTCATGAGTTTCGTTCTAATTCTAAATGACCTCGTTTGAATGCATGAGATTAGTCTAAATAGGGTAATGACTACATTCATGTTTGAAGATAAGAATAAGATAAATTAATCATAAGAAAAAACCTATTTCTTCGAATTTCCAGAAAAACAATTGAGATCTAAAAACACGTCTTTAATCTTTTTGACCAAAGTGACGGTTATTTTATTCGTCAATCCCAATCCACCAGCATATATTTAAATCTCCTCCCGGAACTTATGAAACAGAGAGTTTCAAGCAAGTGGAACTAATAACGTCCACCCAACGTCTTTGAAATTGTCATCTCAATTCTCAACAGTGGTAATTTGGTCAGATTTCATGATAATGACGCATTATTACTGCAAGTAAACTCCATGCATCTGTATGTGTTTCATTTGTCCAGCATAAATATGCTTCCACTTGGCACGAAGTAAGTATTTTTTAAGAGTAATGTAATGTTACATCAATTAATGCGCAACTCATGAGTTTAATTGGATCTAGAAACTCAAATGACGTTTTTATCTGGCATATAGTAGAAGCAAAAAGAAGAAAGAAAAAGCATAGATCGATCCTTTCGGCAAGGGCTTTGAGAGTAGTGTTAAGGTAGGACCAGCTAGCACTACTGAATATGAAAGGCGAAAGCAAAGCCTGGCATCAGGGAAGAATATGCTAATAGAGCCACAACTCACAAGGGGTCCACAGCAATCGTACATACATTATTCTCTTTTGTATTTGCATCCCTATGCAAAGCTACATTGCAATTACACCTGCAAGACTCCAAGTACGGGTATCATGCATACAAATCAGGCAATTGCCTGCCTGATTGCCTTATGGAGTAAATCCCAACTCCTGCTTTCTTTTCATGATTTTGATCTTTTTCTTATTTTTTTTAATTAATCAATTATTAATTTTCTGATCATGCGAGCCTGCTAGGGGTGCAAGAAGTATCAAAATAAGATATTATTACTCAGTACTCAATGAATGGTTATCCGAATTCCAAACCAAGCAAATGAATGATTTCATACCCGACGGGAAGCTACTCACCTCTTCCATATAGCAGCCGCAAGAATCAAAATTATGCAATCATCAATTAATTTAGCAGAACGTAGCAGTTGAATATCAAGAACAAGTTGACAACAAAAACGACATTATCTCAACTCAAAACATATCTCCCTTCTGAGTCTAAGGTTTTATCTGGAGAAAGAAGGTGTTCTTTTGGAAGGCAAGGCAAACTAAATCAACACTAGGCAGTTCAACGACTGTATCCTCGCCTCTCTTTTATCTCCGGGTCCCTGAAACCAAAAATTAGTCACAAGTGAGATAAACTCACAAGTTCGCACTATTACTATTTATGGAGGATGAGCAGACCTCTGAATGTGATCAAGAATGAGAAGCCTTGGTCCAGGAGGGATTTTCACGTCTCTAAGAGCACTGAAACAGCATTGCAAATGGAAGGCCGTTAAAACATGTACAAGTTACATGGTTTATAGATAAGGGCATACAAAGATGACTTTTAATGAGTGTGGAAGTGATAAAGAATTTGAAAATCCAGCTACTTGCCTGTCATTGAGCAGAGGCAAGGTGTTGTCTGATAATAAGCCTTTCTTGAAATTCTTCTCATAATTCTGGAGGCCAAGGTTATTCAACATGCTTCTTGTTTTAGAATAGTAAATATCTTCAGTTGGTGGTTGAGAAAACTTTTGCCCCAACTGCATAACCATGCAAAAAGTGCTTTCAGGGCAGATAAGTAACCAATACTACAACATAATGCAAACTCAAACCCCGACATCCAAACAGACATGCATGTAAGAACTACTAGCTCAGAGCATTAGACTAGCAGGAAACCTCATAGAGATTCATTTATAGTTGATGTTTTTCAAAACATGTTACTTCCACATTTTCAGTCCTTGTCTGAAAAATGACAAGTTCGTTTTAAGGTGTCCCCAAGCTTGCATTGAAATCATGTAAAGCTAAGAACTCGAAAATGAACACGCTTTACCTTTCAGCTACTATCAAAATGATAAATTCTATCCTCTTAAGGCTCACCTTGAAAAGTCCACCCTGAACAAGTGCAAAGAAAAGTCCAGAAGTGGCTGCATTTGCTGCTTGATTGGGACCACCCATGCCACTTACCAACGAAAACAGGGCTCCCGAACCAAAAGCAGCCACCATGCTGCAGTACACAGGAATAACATAAGGATGTTGCAAAAACAAAAAACTAAGCAGCTGATATTGAACATAAATGAAATCTATAACACTTGCATATGGCAGTAATGATAAAAATGAAGAATTTGATAGAACTATTAATATATAAAGAAAGCCACTTTTTCAAGGGAATAAAAAGGAAAAAAGAAATATATATATATATATATATATAGAGAGAGAGAGAGAGAGAGAGAGAGCTGAAAATCCTAGCTAGTGGTGGCCCCCCTTTGGCTTAGACTGGGACAAAGAACCCAGAATCCACATCTAACCCTCATAGAATGAACCAAATAACTAACTGGCTCAGGAAAAAAGAAAAAAAGAAGTGGCATCTTCACAGTCTCCAGGAGTACCTTGGAGAATTCTGCCTTAAAACTATGATCTCAGTGAAACACAGAGGGAAAATTTAATTTCCCAAAATGGACCTAAGGCATAAAGTAAATCCACTAAAGTTTGTTTCTTACTCTTCAAATGACCTATACACAGCCAAAAAGGCATCAAGGCAATGTCTTAATGTGACGGGTCAGAAATAAATGTCAAAAGAAAGGTTAACCTCAAATTGTTTCCACAATTCATATAGTTTTAGGTGAATATGAAAACAGAAAAGTTTCCTTGGCCACATCAGGGTATATCAACACATGTATCCCCAATGACATAAATGCTGAAACACATTTACACATGCAAAGGCACACACAGACTTTGTTTCAAACCAAAGATTATCTTTTATGGATTATCAAATGGGGCTGTGCACACACACGCACACACACACGATAATGAGAAAAAACATCTAGAAGAAAATTTCCAACAACATATATACAATTATTTTGTTTAGAAGGTTGAACATGGCAAAATTTGTGACAATCT
Source organism: Dryas octopetala (assembly GCF_963921425.1). Taxonomy (NCBI): domain Eukaryota; kingdom Viridiplantae; phylum Streptophyta; class Magnoliopsida; order Rosales; family Rosaceae; genus Dryas; species Dryas octopetala. The sequence goes on from NC_141368.1 coordinate 496,014, forward strand.
CTGCCTAAAATGCTTCATCAAAGCAATCAAAGAATAAACAACCCGACTCATATCAACAAATCCATAATTCCAATTGACTGCAATTGGCATATCACAAACAGTATGGTGGGAAAAATAGGCTCACCTAGACTGGACATCCTCCTTTCCTCTCAATCTTCTCATGACACAGGATATGCCAGCATTGACCCCAGTCATAACAGCAAAGTTGCGAGCTTGTATCAAGGGACCCCCAGTAAGAGCCTATAATCAAAGTAAACAATTGGTTACATATCAAAAGAACTTCTCCACCAAGGAACAATGAATACTCTGACTAATCTAAACGCTACCCATGTTCAGATTTAATCTATTATTATTGAGAAGAAACCTGTGTTTCCACATAATTAGGTCACGATTAAGCCATAGAACCAGATTCCTCAACTAGAAACTTTACTGTTCATAACGATATATGACCACAAGAACATATTCAACCAACATAAGAACTTTTCAAGGCTCGAACAGCACTAGAAGAAAAAAAATTGACAAAGATTCAAATTTTAGATAACCATTAGTTTTCAAGAGGAAGAAAAAGATTAGCTTTTGAATTGGAGAATACAAAGATTCATGTTTACTCTTCATTTGCCCAAGTTTCTAAGCAACCAAGCCAAGATTCGCAAGCACTAAAATAATCATGGTAAGAAAACTCAAAGAACAACACAATAAATTATTACCAAGAAATAAGCTTTGCCTCTGTTAGCTTACTGAGAATTGCTAGAATTAAGAATGAAATATTGGGATTTATATGTAATCCAAATGCCAAATGGGGTTGAAGTGGGTGTGCTAAAAATTTAACTTTTCTCTTAATATCCCCTGCTATCCCATAAGAAACCCAATCAAAACATAGGGTAATTTGTAATTCAGACGAAAAATAGATTAATAGAGAGAGAGAGAGAGAGACCTGGGCTTGCTTGAAAGAGGCCATGGCTTGGGGGTTGAGGCCGGCCTGAGGAGGAGGCGTGGGAAGAGAAGACGACACGTCGTTGGTGAGGGTACCCATGAAGGCACCGATGGCAGCACCCTGTGCGCCGCTTGTGAGTGTGACGACGGCAGCCTCCACAGGCAAAGACTGCTTGGCCAACCAAGCCCTGAAACCATTCTCTACCTCCTTGAACCGAGCCTGCAACTGCTCTATTGGGTTCTGGTTTGGCTGAGGCGCCATCTTCGCCACCATAACGCCTTGTTTACCTTGTTCCATTTCACTCACCTCGCAATTCAATTTACTTCTTCTGTTGGAGCATACTAGGGTGTTTCTATCACTCTATGGATAACGAGGTTTCTTTGGTGTTTTTTTTTTTTTTTGTTTCCTCCATAATTATATAATAATAATTAGGGATTAATACCATTTTGCTCTCCAGGCTATTACATTTGTATCAGTTTGCTCTTATAATTTGGAAAATTAAGCACTCTGACTTTTTCAATTTTGCCAATTGAGATTCTTCCGTCAATTTACACATTTTTTATCCAAATCTTTAAAGGCAAAATGATCCCTTCTATTTAGATCTTATCATTTTTCCTCTTTTATTTTTTGCTAAATTCTGGTTGATCATCTCGACATTTTAGATGAAAAATGTATAAATTGACAGAATAATCTTAATTGGCAAAATTGAAAAAGTCAGGTCCATAATTTTCTAAATTAAAAGTCTGAGAAGCAAACTGATACATGTGTAATACTCTGAGGAGCAAAATCACATTAATCCCTAATAATTATCAATTATATTTCAACCCCGAGTCCATGACCCATGGAACATTAATTTGCCATTTGGCACCGCCAATTCTGGTGGTAAATGGTAATTGTCTACCAGTGGAAAGTGTGGGCAGTGTCACATTAAACAATAAATCCTTAGGAAATTCCAATAAAAATCAAATAGTCCAATTGAATGGATGAATCTCGTAAGTCGTACCAATGCGTGAAGGATCAATACAATGTTTGATGCTTGAGAAGCTAATTTGAAAGTTTTCGATTGTCATGTATAACTAAGTAACTATAATACAATTGCATTGTGTAATCAATGTATGTGTTATTTTGGAGTATAGTCTTAATAATATCTTAATTTATATGAATATGAATATTATTTTTCTCTTTTTCTAAAAAAAATAATAATAATATTATCTAGGTTTTTTTTGGGCTGACCATCATTTTTTCTAGTTGGGGGATGAATTTTGTTGCAGATAGTTTTTCGGGTCATAGGGAAGGTCAAGGCCCAAAACACACAAAACTAACAAGTCTAACAGCAAATGAGGGTAGGCCTGGCAACGTCAACAAATCTTCTTTCGCAGGTTCAGGCCCAAATGTTTTTAGCAAGTCCAAAAGAAAAAAAAAAAAATCTTCTATCGCAAGTCCAAAAGAAAAATCAGTCCCGCGTTTTTTCTTTTTTCTTTGGGGAGATGGTGGTTTTTTGGCGCAAATCACACATATTTTGATAGTCAGGCACAGTGGGAGCCCTCCGAATCGTTCTTGCGCAGTCGGCCTCTCTTTTGTGGTACGGGTACGTTCTCCTTTTTACTTCACAGATACTTGTATTGTGTTTGCTTTGCTTGATAGTGTGAAATATGTTTAATGTATTTCGATATCAGATCCGCTATGCCAGTTTCTGCCAACTCCTCTATTTTGGGGGTTGGCCTTTTTACAAACACCTTAAGAGCATAGCTGATTGATCTTTAGGTTCACATATTTTGCTTGACTCGATGTGTTTGTGTACTTTCTTTCTTCGAGTAGACCCATATTGCAGCATATATTCTATATGCATGAATTTCTATCCAATTAATTCAACTTAAATGTTAAATTACATGCTTTGTCCTGTATGATATTCATTTGAAATGCATTGAAACTTTCATGCAAGAAGGTGTAGGAGGAAGAAGGCAATATTTGGGTAACTGAGACTTGGTCTTGTAATCGTAGTATAGTACTTTCGACACTTTTCAAGCAGCTGGAATGAGCACCTCGAGGGAGGACTCTCCAGATTGGCTGCGCTCTTTCCAGGTACTCAGAAGAAGAGTTATTTCATTTATCTTTTGTGGGGTAAAAATTACATGGTTCGGTGGGTAGACTTGCAGGATGTCACTGGTTAAAATTACTTAGTAGATTAGTCACTTGATTTGGTTATAACTTCTCTATACATTGCAGCCTTACGTTTTCCTCAAACTTTCTTTGTTTATTTTGGATGCTAAGTGAAGGTTTTTTTTTTTTTTTTTTTTTTTCCAGGCACCACCAACTCACTCAATACTGACATTATCCTCAGAATCCGAGTCTTCACTAGATGGTGTTCGTCCAGGGAAGGATAAAACTGATCGCCAAGAACTATCTCCACAGAAATCTTCAAAATTTCCTGATCAAGATGAGAATTTCAGTAAAAATCTCGGGAAAAGTGCTGCAGAGTCTCCATCCCGTAAGAGATTAAAAGGCAACTCTCCAAAAAAAGGACAAAACGCAGAAGATCACATACCCCTGAAGAAGAAGAAATCAGATAGATTGAAGGAAAAAGAAGGTAAAACAGGGGCTTTGGTTGAAAACTTGGGTTTGTCGATTATGAGGTTTAGGTTTCTAAGAGATAATGCATATACATATATATTTTGTAGATGGAAATGGTTATTCTTCTGTGTATTTGACTTCCGTTCCATTTCATGTGTCTCCTGATTATGATACAGGGGATGGCAAGAAAATTTCCAAAGAAGGACCAGTTGAGAAGCCTTTGAAGCCTCATGTAAGCATTATTCAGAAGCCAAACTTTAGATATTAGATTCCTCGGGTTTTCTGTAGAGTTATAGCATGCAGTCATTCTGTCATCTCATGTTGACATAGATTGCATGTGTACTAATTTGAAGCAGAAATTAGGAGATAGATGCCTTGCATTGTAATTAAAGTAACAGTGCAATCTTTTTCTCCTTTTGACCATTAATTTGATATTTTCTTATCATTTTCTAATTTGTATAAACTGAGAATTCCTAACTTCCTCAATTAAAACTGCCAATCTTATGTTTGAAAAGCGTACTTTGCAGTATCAAATTATGCTATTGATACTCTAGTTGTTTTACCCCACATAATTAAGTTCCTATCATTTTCCCAATGAATGACAAGAAATATATTATGGTGGACAGGAAGTGAATGATTCAGTTTTGACATTGTCATCAGATTTTGATCCTGAAAATAGTCCCCCCAGGGAGGATGGTATCAATCAAGGAGAATCTTCTGACCATAAAATGGCTCAACTGCAAGGGAGAGGCAAGGGTGAGGATGCAGCTCTTCTGAACAGAAATGAAGAGTCTCCATCTAAGAATGCTTCAAAGGGAAAATCTCTGAAAAGGGGTCCAAAAGGAGATGGCCAAACACCGATGAAGGAGAATAAAAGAAATGATAGCAAAGAAAAAGAAGGTATGAACAATGGGGCTCTGGTGTTCCACAGGGATACCTTGGTGCTAAGTCCAACTTCCAGGGACCTGGCCAGGGTTCAACCCTTGGTTAGGTATACAAGTATCTAAGGCAAATTAAGTAATAAAACTACTAATGATGTTCAAAAGAACATAACAATGGATGATTTTAGTGTTTTTATGATAGATAAGAATATTCCCTCCCTCCCTCTCTGAAAATTACTTCTTCTACAAATCTTTTTATTTTTATTATATTTTTATGCACAAAGTGTCTGATAATGGTTCAGGAAATTGTGGTGATGTGGAAGTTGTAGAGGAAGAAGCATCCAACAAGCTTATTGAGCCTCATGTAAGAATAATCTATAGAAGCAATAATGATTACCTATACAATCTTTTCCATAATGATTTTCTTTGGTTATAGGTTTCCTCCTCAAGTTTGCCTTTGGTACTCTCTGAGAAAGTTCATCGTTCAAAGGTACATCAATAAATCACTTGGTTATAACTTGTTGTTTCGCTTGGGGACTTTATCAATGTTCTCTCTCAGAATGAGTGGCAGCCACAGTCAATAGGCCACGAGGTGTGTCTATAGTTAGCAAGATATTGTTCTTAACAAATAGAAAAAAAAGATAGCAAGATTGTAGAATGTAGAATTAGCAGAGGTTATGAGAAGCTAAGATAATTACTTTAACTAATCTGGCTTCTGCTGGTGGCTCCATTGTAATTGATTTTTTTTGGGTAAAAAATACTCACATATCTCATACTTGAGCGGTGCAGGTGTGAATTACCTCCCTTCTTCTTTTCCCTCGAAAAAAAGGGGGAACCTGTGATTAACATTTAGCTTTGCTGTTTGTGCAGGCACTTGTTGAGTGTGAAGGGGATTCCATAGATTTGAGTGGTGATATGGGTGCTGTAGGACGGATAGTAGTTTCAGATACTAGATCTGCGGATCGTGAAATGTACCTTGATTTGAAAGGCATGTTTTGCTCAAAACTTCAAATTCACATGTTTCTTGGTTTAATGATTTTACTATTTGATCATCTCCATATAATAGAGGCAAATGTTGTATTATAGGCTTTACAAATCTCTATGCAATTCAAAAGGAAGAAAAACAAATACTCTCTTTATCACTATACTCTGGCTTTCTAATTTCCTTCTTGTCATGTTATATGCCTCTTTGATCTGTCCCCTGTTTTTTATTTTGCAGAGCTGGTTGTTAGCCTTGTCAGTACACCTTATTGTTCTGCACATTTCTGTACTAGCTGCCTTCATCTGACTGGTTTATTTTTGGTTAACATTTCAGGAACCATATACAAAACAACAGTAGTTCCTTCCAGGACATTTTGTGTTGTACGTTATCTGCCTCCATTTATAAAGCTTTAGCATTGTACATCATGCCCTTAATTACTCTTTGAATTACTTTCAACACTTTACACTTGGCGTAATATTGCTGTGATATGACACAGATCTATTCTTGTTCAGGTTAGCTTTGGACAGTCAGAGGCAAAGGTTGGTTAATCATTTAGTTACTTGTTATCGATTGGAGGTTAGCAGAAAATGCAGAATGCTACCAAAAATCTGTTAATTCTATTCTGAATTGTATATTCCTTGATCAGATAGAAGCTATCATGAATGACTTCATTCAGCTGAAACCACAGTCAAATGTTTATGAAGCTGAAACAATGGTTGAAGGTTGAGACTTTTTCAAAGGGTTATTGTTTTCGTGGCTATCTATTTTAAAAATAATTTCTGAAAACAGTAATTCTTCCTTAACATCTCATCATTTTGAATGAATAGGAACACTAGATGGTTTCTCATTTGATTCGGATGATGAGGCTGACAAGTTTCCTAAAGCCATTCCTCAACAAACTGATCAAAATGAGGATGCTGATGAACAAACCAATGGGACTACCAAAGGGAAAGCTGAGAAAGCATCGGTATGCTTCTGAACCCTCAAGTGTTTTCTTTTTTGGGTAAATGAACCTTCAGTGATCTAAAGTGACGTTGATAAATTGACAAAGCCCTGCTTATATTAAATTTATCTTGGTGTCTGTATCTGTTACAGAAGCTTGTAAGGAAGAGAGGTAAAACTGCTGGAACGAAGCCACAGCCACCGAAGAAAGCAAGAAAGAAAACTCAAGTTTCCAAGAAAGCCAAGAGCAAAAAATGAGGCACACGATTTTGTTTATTATTTCTTGTTATTGCGGGGATTCATAAATCCCTTACTGGATATTAGTTCTCATAGTTGACGGGAGTCAGAGTTGGTTCATGGAGTATTTAGTGTCAGATTATTGTAAAATAATGGCAATTGGGGGCCAATATTATGAAATTTTAACATATAGGGCCTATTGTTCGTGGTTTAGATACTACTTTGTATTGTAGATTGGTTAGTACGACTGATCTAGTGACTAAATAAATGTGAATATGCGGTTTTATATCTCTTCTGCATTGCCTACGACTAACCGGCCCTCCTGCTGTTTTATAACTCTTTCTTCCTATTACCATTATATTGATGTTTCACTTCCTTCGGTTTCAGTCTGCCAAGCATTGCATTTATGGGATGATGACCCTTTGATATGTTAAAGGCTTTTGCCCCTTGGATTCCTTTTATGTTTCAATAGTCCATTGAACGATTAAATACATTACAACGCGCTCTGGTGTTCCTGAATGAATATTTCTAATTCATTCTCCATTCCTCTAAAAATAAAATTTCAATTTCTTTGCTTCTTGAACCCCTTCCGTTACCATGTACTTGCTTTACTATTCAAAGCTCTAGAGTTGCTACATATATGTGTTCACAACTCAAGAGAGTATGCTGAGGATGAGAAGAAGGATTAGTGGTGGAATTGGTAAGAGCGTGTTTGAAGAGGAAGCCATTTGTACAACCTTCCCACTGCCAGGCACTTGAAATCTTGGAGGTGCTAACACAGCATCGGAGTTTCTCGTCCTGCGTCACAAATTTTGTTCATTAAAAAAAAGGGTATTAAGATGGCTTCAAATAAAAACAAGATCTGAAATGAATGATTGGGAGAAAACTGTACCCGTTGCCATTAGGGCAGAAAACGATGGCATATTCAAAGGCCTTGCATGTAAAAGTGCTTGTGCCATCATCAAAAGCATAGCTGTATGCTCTTGGACAAGCTCGCTTGAAAATGGTGGAATAAAAGGAGGGCTGGCATGTTGTTGGGTTAGCAAACTGTCCACTGCAGCAGTACTGGTCCAGGCCAAATGCCTCGCAGGCACTCTTGCACCCAATCACACTCCCTTCATTTCCACCTGCTCCCACAACCTGAAGCTCTTTCGGACAACCTGTTTCATTTCAATTTTGAATACTTGAGAAGCATTTTGACTTGGCGACCAAGTAATTGGTTCAGCATATATGTTATGTAACTTACCCATGTTGATATCTGTTGCACATCCGGTAGCGTTACAAGCACCATACACACCGCGTGGCACGGCAATAAGAGGTAGATTGTAGCCATCCACAAAGCTGACATCGTAGAAATCTTTGTCATTGCCATTGCCAAGGGTTATCTCAAAGAGTGAGGCAGGTGGGGTGGCACCATTGCCATCACATTCCAGCCTTCCTCCGCAGTCACCTGTTTGACATGTTCCCGCTCCCAACTCGTCGAATGTGCAGCCTGTTCTTGCCCATATGCGTCCTGACCATCCCGGAACAGAAGGAATCCTCGCACTCTGCCCCGAATCCAATCTGAACCCAGTTGTCGGAAGTTGAGGCGTGCCTGAACCCGCTAAAGTACCAGGCCATATGGCTTCAGGGCAATAGTTTGTTATAGTGAATGTGCATGAGTAGGATGAGGAGAAGAAAAAGAGAACGAGGATGAAAAAGAAACACGGGAAAGTTTGAGATGCCATTATTGGCATTGTCTTTGTTGGTTTTCTAGTTTCCCTTTTCAGAAGGAATGAATTTATGGAAATGACCAATCTCTGCATATTTGTATTTTGAAGAATCATGCAAATCCAAGGGGTTACGTTGCTTTGCTGAAAATCTCAGCCGCAAGATGACCTTTTCGGGTTTAGTATTTCTTTTATCTTGGATGGCCTCTTCAAGAAGCAATTCTTTTCTTTTGCATTTGCGTTGGACACGATATACACAATGGAAGCTAAATACTTTCAATAGAATCATTATTGGGGGCCCTATCAACGAATTGACTCAGCTGGCTGTTATATAACATGCATAGACTGACCCGAGAGAAAAGAGACCTGGGATTGCTCCTACCAAAAGAAACATAGATTAATGTTATTTGAAATCATTTTGTAGGTAAAATAAAATATATATATATATTCTTTTGCAAATCTACGAGGTGGACTTGCTTCAAGTACAAGGAAGATCACTCTCAGGACTTAAATATGGAAAGGATCTAACATAGACCCTAACCATCTCCAGCCATTCGGGTCTGCAAATAGAAAGTCCTGGATCCTCCCATCTTTAATTTTACAGCCAGTTGCTAGATATTAATATAATCACAGAGTGGGTCACAAACTATCATTTGAATCATTTGATAACTACCTTGTGTAGAAGTAAAACTTCCATCACATGGTATACCTATTGTGTCTATCTCTCATCACATGACCTAACACATAATGAGAAAGAAACAAAGTAACATCACCATGGTATACCTATTGTGTCTATCTCTCATCACATGGCCTAACACATAATGAGAAAGAAACAAAGGAACATCACCATGGTATACCTATTGTGTCTATCTCTCATCACATGACCTAACACATAATGAGAAAGAAACAAAGTAACATCACCAGTGATAGTAAAGTTTTTCTCCTTGTGTAGATACCCTAATGTGAATTAAATTAACAGGAATCAAAATAAAGAACAAACAACAGAAAATGCAAACATGTTGACTAATTATCCACTGGATGGATGAAAAATGAACAGGACATTAGTACTCACAAGATTGTGTCTATTACAATGTATACAAACTGAAAGTGCCAAAGTAATAAAAAATCTTGGCATCACTAGTCTGATTACAACCAACGACAGGGCTTTCTACTGTTTTAACCACAAGGGATTCAATATCCTCTAGAATAAGAGGGCTGTGAATTTAACACTGCTTGTACAAAATTAACTGACTTAATATCATGTACAATAGTCTAGCTGGACTTGGAATGGTTTCCAGCAAGGTTCACAAGGTTGGACTCAACACTTCTTTCCAGTTACAACTTTTGAAGCACTTTCTACCTTATCAGCCAAAGATGACCTTACATTGCTTCCTTAAGCAGTGATGCCCAGTGACTTTCAGACATGCCAACCCAGAAGGATTTGCCCTAAATGAAAAATAGTAACAAACAAATAGGCCATGGGCAGGACAACTCAAACGCAATTAATTTGACCAGCTGCTGAAAAGGAGGGCACCAACACAGCATAAGATAAAGATGAGCCTAATGAGATCTCAAAAGCAACTGAAGATTCGCACAAAGTTGAACTCATTTTCTGGAACCAGTCATGGAGACGACAAGAAAAGGTAGACAAAATGCGAGAATGGCTGAGCAGAAAGTGCCCTGTTGTACTTTGACATCCCCAACAATAAGGCAAAAAGAAGGGATTGATGAACTACCATGTTGCATATGAAGAATCATATTGCCGGACATAGCTAGCAGTACTAGGTTAGAACTTGAATTCAACAGCTTGACTGACCTAACTACATCTCTATGATGCAATCCTTCCAACAAGACAGTCGTTTAGAAGGACCACATAAGTTTATCAGCATCACCAAGTGCAGCTTTACTCTCCAAGAAATGACACAATTACCTACATGAGAAAAGGAAACAAAACACATCAGAAGCCAGGTCAGAAAATTTCTAAACATAAGAAATTGTTCATTATTAACAAGAATATTTCATCTCTCCTCGTAGCTCATGCTTCAAGCCCTGCAAAATTGACATTGACTTCAGATCCATACATCAAAATAACTGAAGCAAAAAAATCAATATACGAAGATGCAAACAAATAAAAAGAGAGAAAACTGGATCAATCATCTGTAACCTGTTTAAACTAGGCAGAGTTAAACAATCCAAAAACACCCTTCATATGAAGAACTCGATAACAACCTATGCTGCATGCAACATCAGCAAATACAAACCCAAGATAGTACTAATCCAAATGAAGAAAAGCAACTTTAAGAACAATGCAATTCATAACAAGTGTAACTACTTAAATAATTACATATCATTAATTGCCTTTCTGCAACCCAATCATCATAAAAGGCGCAAATTCAATAAGAAGGCATTGGTAGTAGGATAGAAAGAACTAATGGGATCAAGATTCAAATTATACAAACGACCTGAAAGCACTCTGTACCAAATATAGCCCAGATTTCTGAACAGTAGGGTTAGCAAGAAGGAACTTTAAATTCAAGATTCGTAAGCAGTTCGACAACCCCTGATCAACCCCTGATTAACATTCCTTTTTTAAAGTCAAGCTAATGAAAGAGTTAAATTGCAGTAAACAGGACTACAAATATAGATTGTTCCTACAGACGGGTAGGACACATAAGGTCCATCACTTTAAGTACTCATGACGTTCATCATCCACGTTGGTTCCATAAAAAGAAAATAAGAAAAGATTCATAGGAACAAGATTTAAGATAAGCAATAAAAGTCTTTCATTTATCTTATAGCTCTAGCTCAGATCCATGCCATCTCCAACTTTGTTGCAGATCAGACTGACAGTTTTGAAGGATCTCTCGAAAGGAGAAGGATGGAACTGTGCATCCCGTCTGCGCTTAAAAGAACAACTGTCTGCAGAAGGGTTGTCTGTCTCAAGCTTCCTCCGGACACCTCTTACAGCCTGTTCCTCTGCTGGTGTAAAAGGGAAAATCTTTCCGCTTGCTCGGCAAAGGGAGCTATGGTTATCATACAGAATCCTCTGGTTGCAGTTTTTGTCACAGATGTGAGTGAGTCCAGTTAGTTTGCAACGATACATATTCCCACAGACATGCTCGTTCTGACATTTCCAGTCACATTTGTGAACAGGAATTGATCCATCTCGGCCCAAAATAGTCGACAGAAAAATAACATTAGCAGGTCCTGCTACCACAGATTTGCCATTCACCTCCATTGCAACTGCGAATTGATGAGTTCAAAAAGTCAATTGAACAGATTCCACACTTGGAGAACTTTGCCTCTAAGGTTCTACCGATCCCAACACAACGAAGAAATTTGTTCTCTGCACTTATATCTGGAATTTGCTTTCTAATAACTAAATACTTGCATGCAATTTCTACAAAGCCCCAATTGTTCAACCTAGAGGAACACTCCTCTGTATTACATTGTATAGCATTTTTCACGCTATCATTATATCACATAAAATTCTCATCTTAAAAGAAGGAAAAAAAAAAAAAAGAAAGGAGATCCTTCATGTCATTTTGCTGCAACTTGGTCCCACTTATATTTTATTCTATTTGTTCTCTTCAAGAATCAAACTGTTCCTAAGAATATGTTGCGCAGTAGGAGAAAAAAGAGCATGATTACAGCAACAACCACCATATGAAGCCAACAAATAACTTTCTTCATCAGATCTGATACATGTATGCATGTGGAATATAAAATTATTATTATTATTATCCCCTAAAATTAAGAAATAATGTTTTCATTTTTCTTTTACCTAATATCTAAGATATACAGAGAACTATCTGAAACAAAAGTAACAAAATTTAAAAACAAAACAGAAAAAATGAAAAGAAAAAAGAAGGAAATGACTCACCTGTGCTTCCGGATGGTAAAGAAAGGAAATTGCGTTCAGCTTCCATGCAGACCTAGCAACAGCAACAGCAACACCACCTACTCTCTCTCTCTCTCTCTCTCTCTCTCTCTCTCTCTCTCTATATATCCAAAATGCCTAATAAGCTAACAGAGAAACCGTGAGAGGAGGGGGTGGGTATTTATAGATTGAGAGTGAGAGAAAGTGGGGTAGGGGTAGTTGACGTTGTACTAAAGGAGATTGTAGTTACAGTGTTTGGATGCACCAAATCCAAGCCCAACAACCCAACCCAAACCCACAAAACGCCAAAATGCCAAATGAAATACATGGGAAATTTCGGGTGAAATTAAACAATGATCCCAAGTGGACTTGACTTTTTAAAGGGCTCACCTACAAAAGTGGATAATCCAAACCCTGTGTAATTTGTTTAATATTAATAATTAATTAAAAATTAATTGCTAAGCCCGAAGAGAGTGTCATGTGTCCCCACTCCCCACCCCCATCGGTCCTCTCTCTCTTTTTTAACGATTCAAACGCTCTCCCTCCTCTCCCTCTCACTCACTCTACCCATCTTTCTCATCTCATCCATCAGACTATGACTTTTTACGCGTACCGCCACTTGCCACGTTTACTTTACCCCGTCATCTTCGCTCTGGGCTGGACTTCTCAGCCCAAATCCACATTTCAGGTTTCAGCCCTTTTGGGCTTGGGTTGTGCTTTTTTGACCCGTAACCACCTACTATGCTCCGTTGCTTTCGGCCTTCCCTGTTTTCTAGGGTTAGGGTTTTGGAATCCCACGCTTAATTCATCCCTAATTTCACTCACAATCTCAATCTTGGACTCAACTATCAGGTCTGTCACTTGCTCTCTCTCCCTCTCTCTCTTTTTCTGCTTCAAATCTTTCATATTTGGTTGAAAGTCGTCAACTTTATCGAAACCTGAATTGGAAAATGTCCACCTGGTCAATGATTGTGTTTTCTTTCTGTCTCTATAATCGATCAATTCTATATATCATTCTCCTAAATTTCTCAGTTTTAGTCAAATTGAGAAGCTTTTAATACTCTACTAGATGTTATACAATATGTATAATGTGCATTTATGTTCAGGTAGATGCTTGATGCTTCATATGTATTTTTAGGATTCTGGACAAAATCAGAACTTTTGATTTTGATGATTTTGGCTTTTGTTGATTTGTCAATCATTATTACATTTTCTACTGCCTGTTTTCTGTAAATATAAACTTTGTAGCCTTTTGGCAGTAGATTTTGTTGTTCTGAATACTATAGTAAACAGTTTTTCTCTCTAAACTATTAGCTTGATACTCTTTGTGAATCAATAACACAATAGAATACATTGTGTTTCTATCTTTCGTATCAGGTATGCCGTGCATCTTCATGTTAATTGTTCCAAAGCATATATTGGCCTTAAAAGTTACTTGTTGAATTTGGGATTTTAAATAATGGTTTAGCTTAGCTTCTCGTATCTGGAATATTCCTTCTTTATATTTGATAAAACGATTGTTGTGTTGTAAACAGGTAAAGCATCATGGTGGGATTTAAAAATAGGTATATGATAGTGGAGGTAATCTTGGATCCTAATAAAGAACTGGTGAAAAAAGATCCTGTTATAATTACCACATATAATGTTACAAAAGCTATCAGAGAGAGCATTCTTGTAAATTTCGGGGAGTGTGGTCTGGCTTCATCACTTGGATCATTCCAAGGTAAACAATGGTTCCCAATAATGATTGTGTCCTTCTCTGTTCTATATGAATTTGCCATTAATTTTCAGTAAAATGGCCTGTCTCGTATTATGTTTGAACATCTAATTTTTGTGCAGTCAAGTATGTAAATGACATTACAAGGCTGTGTATCATTAGAGCTTCAAGGGAGGAATATCAAAAAGTATGGTCTGCAATTACCCTGGTTAGGAGTATTGCAGATTGCCCAGTGCTATTTAATTTGTTGGACCTAAGCGGTGAGCTAAAGAATTATAAAAGAGTAACTCTAATGACATGCTGATAATGCTTTGTATTTTCCTCCAAATTGGCTTTGCCTTGTATTGTTTTAATTAAATAAGAGTACAGGACCATCATTTTTTACCATCATAGTTTGAAGAAGAATTTGTGAAAAGTTTATACACGCTTATATGCAAGACGTGTTCTTATAAAAATGTGGAAATTGTCAACAGTGCACAATATCTTACGATGAAGTTATTTGTTTGACTCTTGGATTTTATTTTTCAATTATTGTGCTTAATTATTGACCAAAAAGAAAACTTATTATGCTTACTTTTAATGACGAGTCTCTATCCCCTTAAAAGGAAGCACAATTCTTTTTGGGACTCTTTTTTTGGGTCTGGTTCTTTGGAACTTCTTCTGAGGTCACATATTTATTACATCATAATTTGCATTTCTTTGTTGCACATCACTATTTTTATCACGAATACACTACCTAATAAATATTATTGTCATTATTGTCTTCCTGAATTTTTTACATGCTAAAGAAAATGAAGATTGCTTTTCATTTCTTTGAATCAGGAAGTATCAAAGCTTGTAAAAATGCTGCCTTGAAGTGTGATGAATTTAAATTTGAGCAGCACAAGATTGTGGTTGGATCTAATCTTTCAGCTCAAGATACTCAAAAAATGCAGTACTATCTTGACAAGATCAAGGGCTTGGAGCACTAAGCTCCACTGCATCTGTGGTGACATTCTGAATTCAGATGGTAAGTCTGTTTCTAATCTAATGTGCTCTATTCTATGAGCTATTTTGGCAGGTATAATTTAGTTGTTTAACAAAGCTTTATTCCTTTAATTGTTATCACTAGATAAAAATATGCTTCTAGTTTTCTACTGCTATAGATCACAATTAGTAGATCAATGAAAAATATATGTTTTTTCATAGAGGCGGTTCTTAGTCTCTACAAAGGGAGTGGAACACTTTGTAATGGAGTTTATTACGTAGGGAGGGGGCAATGGGCATAAAGTACATGTATGTTTTTATCTAAAAAGTGAACTCATTCTAATCCAACATCTTGCAGGAAATTGGTGAGCCTCACCAGCTCCACGTTGTGGAACCATTGGTGCTTGATGTTAGTTATTCCGCCAAACCCTTGGCACGGGTAGAATCCTGGGTGTTAGGAAATCTTAAAAGAAAGGAAGCTTAGGAGGAGAAGATGTTTGATTCCAAGGTACATCAAATGTGCTTCCAAATTGTTATGAAAAGTTCTTACCAAAAAAAAAATTGTTATGAAAAGTCATGCTGATGTAAAATCAAGAGTTGGATTGGGAAGAGAAGATATATGATTTGACTATCTAGTTATTTGGGAATTTATGCTGTCGGGTTTACTAGTGGGGGGGCAGTACGTGTATTGCACATACTCAAAACTAGAGCAAGTTGCAAAATTCTTTTTGCTCTACTACTACACTATTCAACATGGGAAAACATCTTTCTTCTATGGCAAGTAAGAGGCTAAGAGCTGCGTTATGTAAAAAAGTAAAAAAAAAGAAAATGTGAATGAGTGAGCCTTCTTCATAGAAGAATCCATGATCCTCCAATCAAACAAGTCCCACAGTACCATTCAATGCTAGACCGTTTCATCATCATCAGTTCACCTTTGAATGCTAAAAATGGATTATGCATACATCAAATTAATAAACTCTCATGATCTCATCGACTGTTAATGTCAGATGCTCTAATTAACAGTTTTTTCCTTCACAGCGGGTTTGTATATTGATAATCATGTGAAGGTATTCAGTATTCGGAATGTGGACAGCTTATTGGGACAGAAATAGAATAGAATATGCAGATAGAAATAGTAAGCGCACTCTGTCAGTATTTCCCGTACGAACTTGCTTGATTTATACCTTAGAATCTTTTTTGGATGAAAGATCGATACCTTGGAATCTTTTGTATAAGCATCAATTTATGTTATTGGGACGAATACAAAAGAAAAAAAAGTCCAATAATTTAATGGTATCAGACTATCAGTCAATCAGCCATGTGCATTTTCCATTTGATGACATTAATTAAATGCATGCGTTAGTTATAAATGACATTAGTTAACGGCGTAAATGAGAAATTATTATGTATAATCGATATACTGTTACGTGGTGTAAACAATTTAATATGTCATAATATGGTGGATGTTATTAATATTATTCCATATTAATATAAATATATTATTTAATAATACTCTTACACATTAAATTAATATAAAATTAAGATTAAATACCAAATATCAATAGTTTTTTAATAAAACAACAAGACATTAATTTTTTTTAGTTTAACTACTAACCTAGAATAAAACATTTTGGATTAGGTCACAAATCAGTTTGTTATACAGTTGTGACTGTCGAACAGTCACAATTGTAATTGTCGAACAATCACAGTTGTGACTATTTAAAATTTATAAAAAATCAAAATTTTTAAGGGTTTCATACTTTTGATTTAAGTTTGGGGGATGAAATCCTATAACCCAAAAACTAAATATTAAAGTTTAAGCCTTGCAAATATTGAAAAAATAATAAATCAATAAAAAAGTTATGACTGTTAGACAGTCACAGTTCGGTATAACCATGTTTTTTAAAGTTTGTACCTAAACTAAAATTTAGTACCTAAAGTGAAATGACATAAATGTTTTAGTAGTTGAAATGAAAAAATATTATAATTTGGTACCTAAAGTCAATGGACCTTTAAATTAATTACACTACGTGGCAGTGTATCAGAGATTCGACATCACTTGGCCTACCTGAATCTCGAGACTTTCAATTGGACTTGCTTGTTTATGCGCATATATGCTTAATGCTCATCATGGGGTTCTGTCCAAAGTGGGTTAGGGCTCTGTAATTGTCTTCAAATTCATGTCAATGTGTCACTCCACCATCTGATTCTCATCACATATTCACGTGCTAGAAGTGGGTTGGTAAAGGCATTTAATTAACTTATAATATAGATTATAGAGCGTGCAATTCTCTAATCTATTGTGAATTTTCACATGAAGGTTCTAGCTCCCCATCCTTTTTATACCAAAGTCTGCACGCACTCTCAATATATATGGGAAGGAAACTCATTACTCGACAGTGCCTTTTAAATAATGAAATCTTGTTTCCCATTAAGTCATTGATGTTCAAGGGTGGGCGGAAAAAGCCAGAGAGGCAGTTTCCTGTAATTTTTAAGTAACCTGAAAAAATCAAAAGTTGAGTACAGAAAATAGGAGTGATTTTGCAATTAATTAGCAAAAAGAGAGTCAGGGGAGCTGTTTGTTGTGCTTTAGTGGTGGGCGTGCCGCGTGCCTCAACTCGAAATGTCCAGTTCCACGTATGAATCGCATTTTAAACCCCATGGCTCATGCATGTATAAATTAATATCCTCCTTTTTTTTTTTTGGCCATGAAAATTAATACCCAAACCCACGTCCTATAAAAGCCCACCTCGTGTTTCTCTCTGTTATATATTCACCCAAATTACTCAGTCCACACACAGGCACTACATCACACCCGTATTACACTTGGACTCTTCCCTTAGCTTTTCTCTTATCTCGTACATTCAGCCTTCCTTTGAAGAAGAAGAAGAAATCTAAAACAGGGCTTTCTTGTTTACTGAATATCAAGCATGCAGACAAAAATTCTTGATTACGTTTTGGTACCAGCAGGCCTCCTGGTAATGGTGACATACCACCTTTGGCTTCTCTATCGAATCGTAATGCAACCCAATAAGACCATCATCGGCATCAATTCCATCAATCGCCGCTTCTGGGTCCACGCTATGATGGAGGTACATAACACAACATCCATCGATTGATCACCATTAATTCTTAATGGTCATGATCAAAACGATGTCTATTACTCAAATTTTTTATACACATGTTGAAAATGAATGATAAAAACCAAATCTTTATACCAATTTTCATGTGGTATGCGTAAATACAATGCAGGATGCGTCAAAGAATGGTGTTCTTGCGGTGCAGACACTTCGAAACAACATAATGGCATCGACCCTTTTGGCCTCAACAGCCATCATGCTCAGCTCTCTCATTGCGGTGTTGATGACCAGTGGCACCAAGGATCGAACAGTTTTTGTCGTATTCGGGGACAGAAGCGAGCTCGGGTTCTCCATCAAGTTCTTTGCCATATTGGTGTGTTTCTTGGTGGCTTTTCTGTTCAATGTGCAGTCCATAAGGTACTACAGCCATGCAAGCATTCTCATCAACACCCCAATTAAGAAGATGTCACCACATCACAAGCATCACCACCTCACAACCGAGTATGTTGCTAATGTTGTGAACAGAGGCAGCTATTTCTGGTCCTTGGGCCTCAGGGCCTTCTACTTCTCTTTCCCTCTGTTTCTCTGGATCTTTGGGCCCATTCCCATGTTCTTGTCCTGTTTTGTTTTGGTCATCATGCTTTATTTCCTGGATGTCACCTTTCAGTTTGGATGGGTTGTTGGGGTTGCTGATGATCATGATCATGAACACTGCATCATCAGCAAGGATGAGGAACAAGGGATGCAAAGCATCAGCTAGATAGCTATATAGCTAATGATAGTACTGATCATATGTGGTGGAGATTGATTCATTAGTGCATATTGATTAGTATGTAGAACATCATTAGCAGACAATAGAATAGTAACAAAACTAGCTAGCAGCTAGAAGTGGAGAACCAAAGAACTAGCGGTTCACATTCAATACAAGTTGAATTGAATTGCACAACAAGTTGATGATTTAACAACACCCTTAATAAAAGTACCATATATTGTGGAATACGGCTGCTCTTTATTCATGCCTTTATAATGTTCAGTTTATTGGATTTTGTCATTGTATGTTATGGACACGTATGAGACTGAGACAGATGAAGGAAATGAATCTACTGCCAAGAAGGCCCCATAGTCTTATTCTATTAGGGAATATTCTTCAGTAAACATTGTACAGTAGGAAAGAAAGTTTACGCATATCCTATACGAATCTATCGTGCTATATATGGTCATCCTTGAAATATCGTAGTCACTCCAAGAAGCACCAAGCAAACGGAAGTTTACTCAGCAATTTCAGCGTTAATATTCCTGTTAAATGAATACAAACAAAAAGGGTTATGGTGGGTGTGAATTTTCCACGGCAGATGTGAAAGGTTCATCAAATTCATGAGTTTATATAATAATATAAGACGTAAAGTCAACAATAAATTGAATAGTGGAGGCATCCACACGCTACCTAATAAAGCAATTTCCCAACCATAGCATTAATAAACCTGCTGGGGTCCTGGGGATACAACTATCTACCAGAGATCTTTCGGTTTCAGGTCCCATTCATTTGATCATGTCATATTCATTATTCTCATTCAATTTGTTAACTTTGTCGATGTTTCAACGATTTGAGTTCCAAGATATTTATGATGTTCGACGTGGTTCCTATCACTGCGTTCTTATTTCTTGCTAGGATTTATCACAAGCTTCCAGCTACTGAAAACTTCAAGTAACGTATAAAGACAAGAAGCAGTTACAACTTACGTCTCATATTGCTGAGAATGATGTTTACATTAACTGTCGTTCAACAAAACAATAAAGTAAAAGATGTATCTTCTATCTAGCTCCTACTGTTCTCTTTGTATATTAAACTTATTGGGACTGAATTAGCAAGCTGATTGGAGGTTGATATGACTGATTGAGCTATCCAAATATTTTACTGAAGCTTTGGATTTTGATACACAAATGTTCAGGCCTCTGTCTACCACTTCATTGTTTGGTTCCTTTTCCTGACTGCACTGCAGGTAAAGGGTATTTAACATAATGCCACACTTTCAGAAGACTCCTGCATATTGTATAGACATCAGAGAGAGAGAGAGAGAGAGAGAGAATAAGTGATGGATAGCAGAAATATTGTTTAAAATGTCTATATAACATCTGAGCGCAGAGATTCTATAACAGGAAAAAGAGCTGCTATGGAAACAAAGCATGTATTCTTACCAATTAACGTGCACTTGTGCAATCAGAAATCCTTTCCATTCACATCTTAGATGTCTAAGATGGCATTTGCATGCTCCTATTCCTGCCAGTCATGTCTTAATGTCATCTAGTTTCAATTTCAACTTCATATTTCTGGCTTGAACCACTATTTCATCCTTAGATGGCTCCACTCTCAGAACTGTCACTTTCTTTCCAAGGGAAGAAACAAACACCATATTGCCAACCTTTGGAAGGTTAAACTTCTCTGAAACATACAGGTAAAAGAATATATACTTGATAAAAGTCGAAAGACATTCGTAATTGCTAAAAACTAAAAACTCAGCCGGATTTTCAAAGAAATTTGACAGTCAATCTAGTTAGTCTCAAAAGTTCTCATTGGTTCATGAATACCTGATGGTGATTTTTGGATATCTTCAGAAGTGGATGCACTCCTATTTGCCATTGGATGTTCATCATCATCAGTTGTTAGGTGTTGACTGTCAGTTTCCAATATATGCTGGCTTTTATGCACTATTGTAGGCTGCAAAGGTTGAACCACAGATGCACGTTGCTTTCGTACTTTTTTTTTAAGGATAGAACGTGCCATTGCAGCAGCCTCAGATATTTCTCGCATTTTCTTAAATCTTTGATCACTACCATGTTCCACAATCTTCCTTTTGGCAACCAACAGTTTCTCATACAACTCTCTTGAGATCCTACAAGTACAAATATGAACAGATATAGACACGTTGTTTGTAAGCTACAGGTTCATCATGTCTGCAACATGAATTATGCAGTACTATCTTGACAAGATCAAGGGCTTGGAGCACTGAAAGTTCCACTGCATCTGTGGTGACATACTGAATGCAGATGGTAAGTCCTGTTCCTATATCTAATGTGTGCTCTATTTTGGCAGGTATAATTTAGTTGTTTAACAAAGCTTTATCCCTTTAATTGTTATCACTAGATAAAAATCTGTTTCTACTGCTATAGATCACAATCAGTAGATCAATGAAAAATATATGTTTTTTCATAGAGGCAGTTCTTAGTCTCTACAAAGGGAGTGGAACACTTCGTAATGGAGTTTATTACGTAGGGAGGGGGCAATCGGCATAAAGTACATGTATGTTTTTATCTAAAAAGTGAACTCATTCTAATCCAACATCTTGCAGGAAATTGGTGAGCCTCACCAGCTCCACGTCGTGGAACCATTAGTGCTTGATGTTAGTTATTCCGCCAAACCCTTGGCTCGGGTAGAATCCTGAATGTTAGGAAATCTTAAAAGAAAGGAAGCTTAGGAGGAGAAGATGTTTGATTCCAAGGTACATCAAATGTGCTTCCAAATTGTTATGAAAAGTTCTTACCAAAAAAAAAATTGTTATGAAAAGTCATGCTGATGTAAAATCAAGAGTTGGATTGGGAAGAGAAGATATATGATTTGACTATCTAGTTATTTGGGAATTTATGCTGTCGGGTTTACTAGTGGGGGGGCAGTACGTGTATTGCACATACTCAAAACTAGAGCAAGTAGCAAAATTCTTTTTGTCCTACTACTACACTATTCAACATGGGAAAACTTCTTTCTTATATGGCAAGTAAGAGCTGCTTTATGTAAAAAAAAAAAAAAAAAAATAGTAAAAAAAAAATGTGAATGAGTGAGCCTTCTTCATAGAAGAATTCATGATCCTGCAATCAAACAAGTCACACAGTACACCATTCAACGCTAGACCGTTTCATCATCATCAGTTCACCTTTGAATGCTAAAAATGGATTATGCATACATCAAATTAATAAACTCGCATGATCTCATCGACTGTTAATGTCAGATGCTCTAATTAATAGTTTTTTCCTTCACTGCAGTCTGCGGGTTACTATGTTGATAATCATGTGAAGGTATTCAGTATTCAGTATTCTGAATGTAGACAGCTTATTGGGACAGAAATAGAATAGAATAGAATATGCAGATAGTCACGTACTCCACCATCTGATTCTCATCACATATTCACGTGCTCGAAGTGGGTTGTTGCTTGACTGCTTGAGTGCTTGGTAAAGGCATTTAATTAACTTATAATATAGATTATAGATTATAGAGCGTTCAATTCTCTAATCTATTGTTCTAGCTCCCCATCCTTTTTATACCAAAGTCTGCACGCACTCTCAATATATATGGGAAGGAAACTCATTACTAGACGGTGCCTTTTAAATAATGAGATATTGTTTCCCATTAAGTCATTGATGTTCAAGGGTGGGCGGAAAAAGCCAGAGAGGCAGTTTCCTGTAATTTCTAAGTAACCTGAAAAAATCAAAAGTTGAGTACAGAAAATAGGAGTGATATATTTTGCAATTAATTAACAAAAAGAGAGTCAGGGGAGCTGTTTGTTTGAGCTTTATTGGTGGGCGTGCCTCAACTCGAAGAGTCCAATTCCACGTATGAATCGCATTTTAAACCCCATGGCTCATGCATGTATAAATTAATATCCTCCTTTTTTTTTTTTTGGCCATGAAAATTAATATCCTCCTTAAAGATACCCAAACCCACGTCCTATAAAAGCCCACCTTGTGTTTCTCTCTCTGTCATATATTCACCCAAATTACTCAGTCCGCACACAGGCACAACATCACACCCGTATTACACTTGGACTCTCCCCTTCTCTCTTATCTCGTACATTCAGCCTTCCTTTGAAGAAGAAGAAGAAATCTAAAACAGGGCATTCTTGTTTACTGAATATCAAGCATGCAGAGAAAAATTCTTGATTACGTTTTGGTACCAGCAGGCCTCCTGGTAATGGTGACATACCACCTTTGGCTTCTCTATCGAATCGTAATGCAACCCAATAAGACCATCATCGGCATCAATTCCATCAATCGCCGCTTCTGGGTCCACGCTATGATGGAGGTACATAACACAACATTCCTCGATTGATCACCATTAATTCTTAATGATCATGATCAAAACGATGTCTATTACTCAAATTTTTGATACACATGTTAAAAATGAATGATAAAAACCAAATCTTGATACCAATTTTCATGTGGGTATGCGTAAATACAATGCAGGATGCGTCAAAGAATGGTGTTCTTGCGGTGCAGACACTTCGAAACAACATAATGGCATCGACCCTTTTGGCCTCAACAGCCATCATGCTCAGCTCTCTCATTGCGGTATTGATGACCAGTGGCGCCAAGGATCGAACAGTTTTTGTCGTATTCGGGGACAGCAGCGAGCTCGGGTTCGCCATCAAATTCTTTGCCATATTGGTGTGTTTCTTGGTGGCTTTTCTGTTCAATGTGCAGTCCATAAGGTACTACAGCCATGCAAGCATTCTCATCAACACCCCAATTAAGAAGATGTCACCACATCACAAGCATCACCACCTCACAACCGAGTATGTTGCTAATGTTGTGAACAGAGGCAGCTATTTCTGGTCCTTGGGCCTCAGGGCCTTCTACTTCTCTTTCCCTCTGTTTCTCTGGATCTTTGGGCCCATTCCCATGTTCTTGTCCTGTTTTGTTTTGGTCATCATGCTTTATTTCCTGGATGTCACCTTTCAGTTTGGATGGGTTGTTGGGGTTGCTGATCATGATCATGAACACTGCATCATCAGCAAGGATGAGGAACAAGGGATGCAAAGCATCAGCTAGATAGCTATATAGCTAATGATAGTACTGATCATATGTGGTGGAGATTGATTCTTTAGTGCATTTTGATTAGTATGTAGAACATCATTAGCAGACAATAGAATAGTAACAAAACTAGCTAGCAGCTAGAAGTGGAGAACCAAAGAACTAGCGGTTCACATTCAATACAAGTTGAATTGAATTGCACAACAAGTTGATGATGTAACAACACCTTTAATAAAAGTACCATATATTGTGGAATATGGCTGCTCTCTAATCATGCCTTTTTATAATGTTCAGTTTATTGGATTTTGGCATTGTATGTTATGACACGTATGAGACTCAGACAGATGAAGGAAATGAATCTATTGCCAAGAAGGCCCCATAGTCTTATTCTAAGAGGGAATATTGTTCGGTAAACATTGTACAGTAGGAAAGAAGGTTTACGAATCTTTCGTGCTCTGGTCATCCTTGAAATATCGTAGACTCGTAGTCACTAGTGACTCCAAGAAGCAATAAACAAACGGAAGTTTACTCAGCAATTTCAGCGTTAATATTCCTGTTAAATGAATACAAACAAAAAGGGTTACGGTGGTTGTGAATTTTCAACGGGATATGTGAAAGGTTCATCAAATTCATGAGTTTATATAATAATATAAGACGTAAAGTTAACAATAAATTGAATAGTGGAGGCATCCAGTATCTACACGCTACCTAATAAAGCAATTTCCCAACCAAAACATTAATAAACTTGCTGGCCTGCTGGGGATACAACTATCTGCCAGAGATCTTTCGGTTTCAGGTCCCATTCATTTGATCATGTCATATTCGTTATTCTCATTCAATTTGTTAACTTTGTCGATGTTTCAACGATTTGAGTTCCAAGATATTTATGACGTTCTTCTTATCACTAGTTAATTACACTTACACCTCTTGAGGTTTATTATTTTTTCACATACACCTCTTGAGATTTTAATAATTACACATACACCTCCTGAGGTTTTAAAACTGTTGCATATAACCCCCTACAAAATAAATAAATAAATAAATAAATAAGAAAATATTTGTATTCAAGTTGGACCTTACACCTTGAATAATCTTAATAGGCTATTTAATCCCTTAGCATGCAAAAATACACCTTGAATAATCTTATTAGGCTATTTAATCCCTTAGCATGCTTTTTTACATAATTTTTTATCATTTTCGTCTCACTATAGAGGGTTATATATAACTGTTTTAAAACCTCAGGGAGTGTATGTGTAATTATTGAAACCTTAGAGGGTGTATGTAAAAAGACGATAAACCTCAGGGGGTGTAAGTGTAATTAACTCTCCTATCACTGCCTTCTTATTTCTTGCTAGGATTTATCACAAGCTTCCAGCTACTGAAAACTTCAAGTAACGTATAAAGACAAGCAAAGATAAGAAGCAGTTACAACTTACGTCTCATATTGCTGAGAATGATGTTTACATTAACTGTCGTTCAACAAAACAATAAAGTAAAAGATGTATCTTCTATCTAGCTCCTACTGTTCTCTTGGTATCTTCAAGATGTCCATGCTTTAAACTTATTGGGACTGAATTAGCAAGCTGATTGGAGGTTGATATAACTGATTGAGCTATCCAAATATTTTTCTGAAGCTTTGGATTTTGATACACAAATGTTCAGGCCTCTGTCTACCACTTCATTGTTTGGTTCCTTTTCCTGACTGCACTGCAGGTAAAGGGTATTTAACATAATGCCACACTTTCAGAAGACTCCTGCATATTGTATAGACATCAGAGAGAGAGAGAGAGAGAGAGAATAAGTGATGGATAGCAGAAATATTGTTTAAAATGTCTATATAACATCTGAGCGCAGAGATTCTATAACAGGAAAAAGAGCTGCTATGGAAACAAAGCATGTATTCTTACCAATTAACGTGCACTTGTGCAAGCAGAAATCCTTTCCATTCACATCTTAGATGTCTTAGATGGCATTTGCATGCTCCTATTCCTGCCAGTCATGTCTTAATGTCGTCTAGTTTCAATTTCAACTTCATGTTTCCGGCTTGAACCACTATTTCATCCTTAGATGGCTCCACTCTCAGAACTGTCACTTTCTTTCCAAGGGAAGAAACAAACACCATATTGCCAACCTTTGGAAGCTTAAACTTCTCTGAAACATACAGGTAAAAGAATATATGCTTGATAAAAGTTGAAAGACATTCGTAATTGCTAAAAACTAAAAACTCAGCCGGATTTTCAAAGAAATTTGACAGTCAATCTAGTTAGTCTCAAAAGTTCTCATTGGTTCATGAATACCTGATGGTGATTTTTGGATATCTTCAGAAGTGGATGCACTCCTATTTGCCATTGGATGTTCATCATCATCAGTTGTTAGGTGTTGACTGTCAGTTTCCAATATATGCTGGTTTTTATGCACTATTGTAGGCTGCAAAGGTTGAACCACAGATGCACGTTGCTTTCGTACTTTTTTGTGAAGGATAGAACGTGCCATTGCAGCAGCCTCAGATATTTCTCGCATTTTCTTAAATCTTTGATCACTACCATGTTCCACAATCTTCCTTTTGGCAACCAACAGTTTCTCATACAATTCTCTTGAGATCCTACAAGTACAAATATGAACAGATATAGACGCGTTGTTTGTAAGCTATAGGTTCATCATGTCTGCAACATGAATTAACTTTATTAACAGAGAACATTAATCATTAACAGACAGCATTTGCATAATTTGATATTTTATCTAATTATATGCCATTAAAATGAAGTTATGTTATTCCTCATTTTTATGCTATTTTCTCTTTATAACATTTGTTTTCCCTTTCCAAGACCGTAAGAGTATAGATTACACCAGAATCAAGAATCATCTAAATTGAATAGAAGATTCTCACATCAGATGATGCTGTGCTTCATATAAAAGCTCCTGAAAATCCTGCTTTAACCGTTCCATATCAATTATGACCTGCATTGAAATAAAAAAGTGCAACAGAAAATTTTTCAAGAGGGTTGAAAGAAATTTAGAAAAGCACTCATCCGAAGCTATGTATGTTACCTCATCTATCCCTGCACTAGCTGCACCATATAGTTCACGGGCATTATCTACTACTTCACCAGGTAGTCCTAACCTTTCAGCTATATTGATTGCATTCGAACGCCCTGCAGCATAAATCTCACTCCTTGAGTCATGCAGTAATAAAATAATCGTATAATGTAACATTAAATGGGAACACCAAATGCATGGTAATAGAAAAGAGAACAGTTAACTCAAATGCATATAGAGATGGCAATGTTATGGCTTTTGAAAGTAGAAAGCATAAAAACTGGTATACAGTCTTTCCTACATGGAGACCAGATTGAAAAAGGGAAAGCAACCAGCTGCTTAAATGAAAACAGACAACGGATCAATTCTATGGCAGAGGAATAACGTTGATTAAGTCATAGACTTATGCTTCCATTGTGACATATTGATAAACTTGTGAACATCATTCCAAGTATCCAGGGTGTTGCATGAATAAATGTTAAAGTAAGTTGTCAGAATAAAGACCTGGTACTCCCCAGAGAATTCTGTAAGTTGGCTTTAAGTTGACTTCATCGAACTCCATACATGCATTTTCAAAGGCATCATTGCTGTCAAAAAAACAATCACATCAACACAAAACCAAGATCTTATAGCAGGAAAAATTCTATGGGTTCATATATATTTTCAAGTACAAAGATGCAGTATAACTTGACTTTGATAAACCACAAGCAGAACAACTATGACCATAAGACTGACAAAAACTATTTTTATTCAAACTCAATGAATAAACAACTGAACTGTCATTAGTAATGCAATAGTTGCATCTTTGACTTGTATGCCAAATACCTGTATTTCAGGGTTTTGAGTTCACCATGATGTGTTGTAGCGATTGTCAACAAAGCACCAGTTTCAGCAAAAGATTCCAGTAGTGACATCCCCAGTGCTGCTCCTTCAAGGGGATTTGTTCCTGCACCAACCTACAACAACAAAAGAAGTTGTGTAATGCCCATAAATATGTTATTTTGTCATCCTGGTAATTAATTGTTATATTATCATATTTCAGAAATTCCAATAAACCACACCTCATCTAGTAGCACGAGTGACTGACTTGTTGATTGTGATCGGATGCCCTGCAATGTGTAAATCAAGTAATAAAGACACTGCTTGAAAAGCTTTGATATCAGAAAAGTATGCAGCGAATAATTCACCCATCACACAAGAAATCATTTAACAAAATTCTTGTAGTCGATCAGCTTTTTAATTATTGTACACTTATAGTTGGTCATGTTTATCATTAGAAAATTTACTTAAAATAAGGTAGAAAAATTCTCAAAAGAATACTTTTCTTACACTTATATGTTTTAAGTGGCCGGAGAAGGTGGAAAGCGATTGGGAAAGGGATTGTTCATCACCAATGTCAGCAAAAACTGAATCAAACCAAGGGATTTGTACTGATTCAGAGCATAAAACATGAAGACCTGCAATTTTAAAAATAAAAAAGGTCACAAGCCAGGCAACTTGATGAATGGTGTTGGAAGTTGCATTTGTGACTTTAAATTTTCAGTCCCTAAATATTCTCTACGTTCTTGCAGAGCAAGCTGTTTTTATTTCCATAACCTATTCAACCGAAGTGTCTAGATATTGAGGACCTCGGATAGATAAACAGGGACTACTAGTAAATTCCATGAGCCTTAAAGGGATGATTAAAAGAATTAAGATGTTAGATAAACCTGATTTTGCCATCATAGCTGCCAATCCTATGGTCTTCAAACAAATGGTTTTACCCCCCGTATTAGGGCCAGTGATAACCAAAACTCGAGTTGTCTGAGATATAAGAAAATCAACTGGAACTAGGTGAACCTGTTCCAGTTCAGTAACCTGCCAAACAGAGGTAAAATAACCTTAAAGACAGAATCTGTTGTAATATTATGATGCACACTAAGAGATGAGAATTTATAGCCAGCTGATACTATGAATAATCAGCCTATAAAATTAGAAATTACCTTCAATCCTAGGGATGAAATATCTATATCTTTTCCTGCTTTCTGTGAAGTATTCACTCCTTGCAATTTTCTTTTGATTACCTAAGAAGGAAAAAAAAGTAACAGAAGTAGATGTAATATAGTTGTCAATCTGTTAACCATAGGTGCCCCAATTCTTTTTTGAGAAGTAATAATGACTGTTGAAAAGTGACAACCACCTCATGCAATTCCTCATGTGCAAGAAGTAGATGACCACTCTATAAAAATAACATTGAATCGCTGACTTTCAATGCAAAATTATGTATCCTGAATCATTATTCAGGAACTGGGATTAAAACAAAAAAACTAATAATAATATAGGGACACTTTGCATTACTACCATAGCAGCATTATTGAAATCCTTCCTGGCCTTCTGTAACTTTTGCCTATTCTGTTGAAGTAATAAAGGATGATAAGCTTTCTGCAGATACAACACCCATTCACTCTTTAAGGGATAGGATGCCTGTGGATGTTTGTTCCCTGATAAGTAGGCAGCAGTACTCGAAGAGCCATGCTCTCCTGGTAGATATATATTGGGACATGTTCCTCCAAATGCTAGACCGTAAGTTGCTCGAGCATTGACCTACAAGTTAAGAACCCAAACTAAGCCACCAAGGAATTTACCAACTAAAACAATCAGATAAAGTAACGACCACAAGGACATCCTGAAAACAATTCCATCCATATACATGAGCATACAGTTGGAATGTGCTTCAAACTTGATTAAAGAAGAGAAGGAATCCCTAAATGGTGGCGGCAACCTACCACGTCCAGTTGGATTATACTGTTTAATAGTTGTTCAATGTTATCAAGATCCATTTGCATCTGTACAGTAAACCACAATATAATTGTAAAAAAGAGAAAAGATTAAATAGCCAGCATAAAAGAGTTATTACCACATAAAGCCAGAAACCTTTTCTGTTAACATAGAGAGAACATCTGCCTCAGCCTGTGATACTAGTGCCCTTGTTTGTTGCAACTCATCATTTAGAGGGATAGCAGATAAAGGCTCAACAATGTTTCCTATGCCTGAACCACTATAACATTATATCACTCTCATCACTCTTGGGATTGAAATAATCAATTGAGCTCCCATAAAATTAAGGGAGAGAGAGAGGGGGGGGGGGGGGAAGGGAGATCGATTAAGACCTGTAAACAATCAATAAAGAGTTCTTTTCATGCTCAGAGGTGATGAAAGTTATACAACAAACTTTACAGACCTGGGCAACAGTAGACCCTTAAAACTTGTAAGTTCGTTTGCACTGGATTTTATACACCACCTGCCATCAACATTACTCACTTCCTGAACCAATGATAGTATAATAATTAGGGAAATAATCTTGAAGATGCGAAGAAATACATCTCTGAACTTGTGCTTCTTACCAGAAAGGGTGTTTCAGTCCTGTCATTCCTAATTAGACTGTCCATTAACTGATATATCTGGATGGAAACAGTTATAAAAATAGGTTGTGAATAAGAATGAAGAGTGATGAAACATACAACATGCCAAATGTTTCTGCAACATGCAGTCATATGCCTAGCTACTTAAAATCCAGTAAGAAGTACAAAGGCACACAACTCAAAATATAAGGATAAGGTCACTATATCACCCATTCATGATCTGCATAAATGTCCATAAAAGATAATTAAATAAAATAGGATTTTACCTTTCCCTCAAGCATCTGAACTTGATTTCGTAATCGTTTCAGGGCAGGACTCTGAAACAGGAAATAAAAGTTTGAGTGAGACAAGAATGCAGGGGGAAAGAATAAAACTTTTAAAAAAAATTAAAAACATGACTGTAAATTGAAGCGAGCCAAACAAATCAACAACGCTAAAGAGTTCCATTGCAGGACAAGGGGAGAGACAAGGAGACTTTTTAAAAAGTAATGAATGCAAATAAATAAAATGGCATTGTCAGTATCAAACCGCAGAGTCTTTAACACTGCCATCTTCATCTATAACTTGATGTATCAGCTTCACTAGTGATCGGTTAATGACGAATCCCATTATCTGCACAAACAGTTGAGGGTTATTTGAATGCATTTAAATATATGATGATAAATTAATTGGTACTTTATTTAATAAATCTGAATGTTGTATTTACCACTTGTGAAAGAGGCATAAAACGTGTGTACCAATCTGCGTCTTCCTTGATTGCAGCTTTAAGATTAATCTGCAAATTGTCAGCGTACTGTAGCAGCGCCATAACAGCTACTGCTTCGATTCCGTCCAGTGGTAAACTCCTCCGAGCGTGTTGTATGGCAGATTGCACCTTCAGAAGCAACAAAAGCAAAAAGTCAGTGGATAAGGTCATCAAATTTTCATGGCAGCAGAGCAGTAATATATGCATAATTTAGAAGATTACCAAAACGACATTGACGCCGCCAAAATCCAAAGTGCAAGCACCGTGCTTGTGCATTTCGACGGCCGCATTGGTTTCGTCCAAAAGCCTGAGGCTTTCTTCGTATGTCTGGTTCAAAGACCATAGCTGTGCCTATTACACCAGCACCAGTGCCAGCAGAGGCAACACCACCAAGTCAATAACAATAACAACAACAACAAAATTGAAGGAAGAAGAAGAATTTTTTTTATGTATGAGTATGAAAGTGGTACCTACCTTAGTGGCTTCGCGGCCTAAGGAAGTACGAGCGAAGGAGGCAACGGAATCGCAGAGCTTGTCCCATTCCAAAACCCTAAGGCTATCGTAGTGAACCTGTGATTTCTTAGAGTGGTTTGCTGAGTAGCCTGAGATTGAGGTTGAGGAGCGTTTGAGGAAATTAGCACGGTTCTTGGATTTCAGAGTAAAAGGAATACTACTGAGGAGGGAGATGATGGGGTTGCTAAACAGACCGCAAGAAAGCATTTCTTGGTCTGGAGTCCGTTACCAACGGTCACAACTGCCGGGATTCAATTTCATTCCTCCACTTTTCCATAGCCATCGTCATCAAATTGATGATAAATTCACCAGGTAAGGCAACGTGTGGTGTGGACCTGTAGTGGACTCACTGTCAAATGGATTGTGGGCCGGGTGGCCCGCACCCGCTAACCCTTTATTTACTTCTAATGGGCTCGGAATCCTACTAAGGTTCAATTTTTTTAAGGCCCTGTTGAAATGTTAGAGTTGGGGTTGGGGTTAGGGTCGGATCCGTTTAAACAATCGAAGTCTTTTTATCACGGTGAAGGGGAATTCGAACTTAAGAGCTTTGTCACCATTAAATAGAGAAATATTACAAGAGGGACAACTGAATCCTTGATATGCAAGTAAAGAAATATCACTAAATTAATCGTTAGTTGGTTAAACAACCAAATCAGTGTGGATCAAACAAGCCTTCAATTCTAATTATGAGATTTAAATGGTAAGAATCTTCAATTTTAAACCCTCAAATTATGATATTTAAAGTCTAGAATCCCATAATTTAAATAAACATTTGGATGAAGAATTTATCCTCCTTGCCATATTATGTTATGAAAATGAAGTTTAAAATTCAAAACATTTTCTAATTGATACCACAATCAATTTTTGGGTTGGTGATCAAATCCCATTAAATTAAGTGACAAAATTGAGCCCAATAATCAAATTTCAGGAATCTAATTTTTGTTAATAAATTAAGGCCCAATAATAAATAAAAAACGTGTGCCTACCGTATGACACAAACGAAGAGAAATTGTAAGTTTTAAGTGTATAATGAACTATGGAACCTATCTCGTTGCCTTTTTTATAGGCATCCGAATCACCATGAATTCCACAAACCCAAGCCAAAACCAGAACAAGCCTTCGATCAAGACTCAAAGTTGATCACTAATTGGACAAAACCCAAAGGAGAATAAAAACACAAAATATTCACATATGAAGAATGGTGGAGTGACCAGAGTCTGATGACATGTTTACTAATCCGTTATCGGAATCAAAATAAGGAATTGGATTCCGATTATGGACTGCTCATGTGTTTACTAACTATATGGGAATAAAAATACAAGTGAGGCCTACATGATATCATGAATTCAACTCCTTATATTGGAGGAATTGAATTCTTGTATGGGGGGAGGTATTCTGATTCATGGAGAAACAACTCATCACGAGTCCAACTTTTTTTCCTATGATACCCTCACATTATTTCTATAATTAATTTAAAACAAGGGCATTTTAGTAATCAAATTGGTTTCAATTCCAATTCTGGTGAATTAGTAAACAACTTATATATAATTGGTCTCATTCTTATTCGGATTCCAGAGAATTTAGTAAACAGTTTCAATGAGAATTCGAATTTTGACTTCTCCTCAATCCAATTCATTTGCAATCCAATTTTTTATCAATCCAATTCTTCCTAATCCCATTATGGATTATAAACCAAGAGTCAAAGAATGTTAAAAAAAAAAAAATCCGTCTTTATTGCGTATACATCATCACATGATCATCATCAGCAATTAGAATGCACAAACGCCTACGCCTATCCTCTCATCAGTCATTACAAATTTACAAAGGTCAGCAAGAAAGGGTTGTCTCACATCAGACAAGTGAGTGTTCATAATTTGTCATCTTGCATATACATCAATCGGAATGCGCGAGCGCCTACCCACTCTCTCATTGCAAGGAGGAGAGTTCCCCAAACAACCCAACCTAAAAAACCACTAAAAAGAATAGAGCTGACCTCCCCTCCCGTAGAAAACTAGTCCATCAGAAAAAGCCGAACAAAACCGCGAAGCCGAGGACGATCAGCCAAACAAGGTGAACCAAAAGCAGGGCTTGAGCGGAGAGAGGGGCTGAGACCCCATTACCCACCTCGCAAAACCCTTTTTTGGCGACTTTGGCCCCAGCACATTGCGCCTCCCGGCAGCCACACCAGTAGGTCACACCGTCGACGCCGCAAACCGGGTCGGGTCGAAAGCAATTGACGGGGCACATGGAGGGGGACTTCGGTGACGACGACGCGCTACATCGATCCGCAGATTGCGATTGGGAGTGGGAGTCGGAGGGTAATCTGATGAAGTTGTTGGAGTCTGATGAGTGCTCCGATCGGACGGTGGTGGGGAAGGAACAGAGGATGAAGATTGCGAAGAGGATTAGGAGGATGATTGGGAATTTTGGGTCCATGAGAGAGGATACGAGAATTAAAGGCGAGCTTTTTTCTTTTCTTTGAGACAGAAAGAAAAGCTCGCCTTTTTTTATGGAACTCCTCTCCTATACTCTTCTTGTTCTTCTTCTCTTCCCCCAAATTGAATTCAAATTTGAGGGAAGATCATAGAATTAATCATGTACCTTCTTCCCCGAACCTTCCCCAAATTTGAGAAAATAGAGTTATTTTCTCGAAATGAGAAGTGAGGTTAGGGGGTTTGAGGTACCCAACTTGGAACTTAATTAGCATGGGAATGATCTTCCTTGGACACAAAGATAGGGAGGGAAAATCCCTAATTTTTAGGATGAACAACGCGGAGGAAAATCAGACGCTTGGTTGACGCACGCGTAATGCCTTAATAAGTTCTTGGTTCTTGCTGGACAGAGTGAGCCGTTTTTGCGTCTCCCTTCGACCCCCAAGCGTCAAAATAGGTTTTGGCCAGCCAGCCGTTGCAAATCTCCGACTTGAATTTTTTTAAAATTTCTGTGCTTCTCATTTTTTACTTTTTAAAGGAAAATGTTAATAGAAAACTATTTGGAATTTTGGACCAAACACTTTTTCTTTTACTAAACACTTTACTTTTCATTCATTTTTTAAAAAACCAATTAATACCGTGAAAAATCAGCCATTGTTGGGATAATTCAATTAGGAAGGTCCTAAAATTTTCTTTTGCACCAAGTTTGATTCCCCTCCTTTCTAATTAAATAATAAAATGAAAAATCCGACCATATTACAATATCTAAATTTTTTACTGAAAAAACCACATTAGAAAAGAATAAAATAACTTAAGCTACTTTTACTTTTTTTGGTCGAAATATATCTTTACTTGTTAGAGAGATGATCAAAGTTCAAACTTATGGTTAGAAAAAATAGTCCAAATATCACTACTCTTAATTCTTAAACAAAAAGATGATTTTAACAAATGAATTATTATTCTCACGAGGAACTATCACACTTTTTTTTTTTTTTTACCAATAAGGCATTTCAAATATTATCTGACAAATTTTGACTGAAAAAGTTTTTTTTTTTCTTTCTAAAAACTATATATTTATATTAATAGATTAAGCAAACATTCAATATCGTTTGGGGTACTTCGATCAAGAAGGTACTTGTGTCAATTTCTTTCATCTTAAAACATATATGTTTTGTCTTTTTAGTTTTGCACCTTTTAATTTTCCATTAGGTAACAAATTAATAGACGCGGTTTTAGCCTTTAAAGGTTGGAGCCATAATGGACCCGAAGGAATAAGATGGATTCATCACCAACATATATTCTTCTTTATCTTTGCTAAGCTACATACATCGAGGCGAATCTCACCATTTCGATCAGGTTACAATTATTTTTGCTTTTTGATCAAAATTTGAAGTTACAATTAATATGGCATTGTTTTATTTGTTTAGATTTTAATGGTTGTCAATCTCATTCATTTATAATAAGCAAGACACAATCATGTCACATTCTAAAAATCTTGTTGCTCTAAAATTGTGGTAGAGAGAGACACGTGGTGCTTGGGGAAGCCAGAAAATCCCGAAGGACTAACTGTGATAACGAACTCCAAAAGGGCACCTGCATTCGTAGCACGAAAGGCGGTGCACAAAGTTTTGCTGTCCATTGAAAAAGTCGATGATGAGAGAGCATGTGTAGATTGATGGGTGCGAAATGGCAATCCAGTGTTTGAGACCAAGAATTTTTCCTAAATATGAGAGGCTGCTTCGACTATATTAACCCATCCCTCCCTCACCATATTCCTCAGCCTCAACCTTGAAGCTGATAAATAGCTGATCAGGAACCCCACGTCCAACTCCAAAACTCGCCCGTTCGTCCCAAAGTTCTCATCAATAATGGGAGGCTGTGCGAGCAAACCCAAGGAGTTCGAGACTCGCCCCGAGGCTCTCCCAACTGATCCTACCACCCCCAAGAATGCTGAGGGCGAGACCGTTGCTCCTCCTCAGGTATACATCAATAGTCAACATAATCAATGATTCAGAATCACAAAAAGTACATCCTATTCGATACATTAATTGTTTATGAGTTATTCTTATTAATGCAGGAGGAGAAGAGCAATGAGGGTGAGAATCAGAATGAAGCACCTTTGATAGATGTTTCAGAGCCAAAGGAGGAGGCTGAATCAAAGGCTGCTGAGGCCGCACCTGCAGACGCACCTGCTGCAGTGGCTCAAGTAGTTACTGAGAAGCCAGAAGAGAAAAAAGTTGAGGTTGCCGAAGAAGTAGAGACCGTCAATGTTGAGGCTGCAAAGGAGCCCAAAGAGGAGGTACAAGAGACCAAACCAAAGGCCCAAGAGGAGGAGGTGCAAGAGGTCAAACCAATGGCCCAAGAGGAGGAGAAGAAAGAAGAGATCAAACCAAAGGCTGCTCCAACCTCAGAGGACAAGACCACTGAGGCACCTCTTGTCACCCTTTAATTTGATTACACTGCATCCCCAGAAAGAACCATAATGCCGTAAAGTGCAAGTAATGTTGGATATTTGTGCACTTTGTATCTGAATTTTTGGGACGAGATCCACAAGTAGTAATGAAAATCCTATTTTATTTATATATACATTTATGGCATAATCATGTATGAAAAGTGGTAATCTATGCTATATCCCTTATATATATGTATATTGAGTCGTTTATTGGGATGTAAGGATAAAATGTGTCATGCAAAATATTAATTAGGAGGATATACATATATCTCTCTTTCCTGCAGAATCTGTCAATTAGTCTGAGACTTGTACAATTAAGGTTAAAGACATGCGTGCAGCAGATGCATATCTGTTTCTCAAGGATTTCTCTTGCATTTCAAACTGAATTTGTGCAATAAAAGTTATGGCAGTATGGCACTGTTTCGTATGTACATTAATTCAACCAGATAAGGTTCCATGGTGCCAAGTTCAGTTCATCCACAGATTGGTATGTAAATCAGTACAGGTTGTTAATGGAGAATCTGGTTTATCTTTTAGGATATAGTAGAAGAGGATTTAAAAGCAGAAAGCCAAACCAATTGAGTTTTGAGTTCAAATATTCTAATCATGTTGTGTGTCCGAGGCCAGCATTCATCCTTTCCTGCATAATGAAATATCAAATCCGAGTGATTTGAATTGTGTAGTCAATAATGCCCCTGGGTTTGTTTTGTATTCTAGTCAAAGAGTGAGGGGTAGAATGGACATTATCAATTCCTCAATTTTGTCAATTGGTCCCCAGAAAAACTTCGATTCCCCTCCGTTCTGGTGCAATGAATAATGGTTTTTCTGGTCAGAGTGCAATTAACAATGATAAGAGGACAAAAGAGAAAACAAAAGAACGGAAACTGCAGACAAATGAGAAGTTGATAACCCTTTTTGTGAAAGTTCCTTCTTTACTCATTTGCTTAATTGTACTCGTAGCGGGAATTGGAAAGCTCACCCACTGGAGGCTGCAGCTAAACACTGGAGGCTGCAGCTAAACAACACCAAGGTCTCCCTCTTTCCCTCTTGTAGTATATGTGTTTGAGGGAATGCTTCATAGAAATGTTATGGTCTACTAGTACTGGGGGGGTCATATAAGCATGAAAATCTGGGTTTGGATTGGTTGTGAAAGCTTCATGGAGATATAATCTAAAGCTCCCTGTTCTCCTATTTTGGTTAGTGATGTAAGTTGGGTAAGAGTAAAAAACTTGGTTTCATTCTACCTGCAAATAGATAATCATTATATAATATAACGGTGGGGAATGGGGTCCGGGGTTATCATTTTTGAGGAATCTGTGTTCAGTATTATCATTAAATCGAGTCGGATAAAAAAAATAAAAAGGAAGGAAAAGTGAAATTTAATTATGTTTCTTGAGATTTTCAGTATATTTAGCTGTTCAGTATATCACTCAAATTTTGATTTAATTTAATTTTTTTTTTTTTGATATACCTCAATTTTTAATTAAATGAGCCATAAATCATGATTTCGCAGACATGCTTATTTAAGTGCGAGAGGGACAAAGCAGCAATGGTATTCTGTGTTTATCGTCCTTCCACTCCAAGCTCTCATCTTTTATTGACTGATTTTTCTCAGAAGAGTCCCAAGTTTGCTCATTCGGTATGTGCCCTTCTTATATTGTTCTTTGCTATATGTCTGTTTAGTTTGTTATACAGTTATACTTGTTATAAATTTTTCTATGCTCATGGTAGATTTCTTTGATGTTATTTTGACTGCATCACTATACTTGATTCTCTATTTACTCAGTGTAAGCAGCCGAAAAGATGGCCTGATGGGTCTCAAAGAGCTTCTAAAGCTGTTGCTTACTATGGCTTGAAGAAACCTCCTTATAAACTTGTATGTAACTGAATTTCTTATCATATTATAAATGCAGTTTTGGAAGTCTTACCAGGACTAGTGATCTTCTTCGACCGAACTGCATTGTTTCTGTTTGTAGGATGGTTTGGAGCCTTATATGAGTCAGAGGACATTGGAGATTCATTGGGGAGGCCATCATCGTAACTACTTGGAAGGTTTGAACAAACAGCTAGAGAAGAATGACATACTATATGGCTACACTTTTGATGAACTTGTCAAAGCAACATACAATAATGGGAATCCTCTACCTGAATTTAACAACGCTGCTCAGGTAACTACAATATTGTTAGCTAATTTGTCTACTGTCTTAGACTGGGTCGTTTTAAAATGGTCTGAATGAATTTGCTTAGTGGTCACTGGTCAATGATGGGAAACATTTGGCTGTGGGTTGTTATACTGGTTTAAGGCTGGGAATCACAAACTTAAAGCCCTGTTTTGGGCTTAGCATTGAAAACAACTTTCAAACCAAAAACATTCCAAAAAGGGATGCAAAGCCTTCTTGCATTTGCTTGATAGTTGATATGCAACAATGAGGCAGCAGACTTTTTTTCTTTTGTAGTTTCATCTATAATTTGAGGATTATGAGATGAGATCCTTAGACTTTATCCTTGTAGGTCTGGAATCATGACTTCTTTTGGGAATCCATGCAACCTGGAGGAGGGGACATGCCCATACTAGGTGTACTTGAGCAGATTGAAAAGGATTTTGGTTCCTTTACAAATTTCAGAGAGAAGTTTATAGAAGCAGCACTCACACTATTTGGCTCTGGCTGGGTTTGGCTTGTTTGTAAGTCCTTTTTTAGTTAATTTCTGAATTCATCTGAGTTAATATGTTTGGAATTACCAAGGAATGAAATTTCCTCATTTTCTGTGATTGGGCAATCTTTAACTAACCTGCTAAGGAATTCACCTTATGACCTTGTTTTGCTAATCAACTCCGCTGATTACCCATGATATTCCTTGTTTCATTTTCCCAGTAAAGAGAGAAGAGAGACAACTTAAGATAATTAAATCTTCAAATGCCATTTGCCCACTTGTCTGGGATGACATAGTAAGTAAACTCGATGTTTCCCAATATTATTTCCTACATATATAGTTTAGAAGTTGCATTAATCATCTCTTATTGTGCAGCCCATAATCAGTTTGGATATGTGGGAGGTATGTAAATGATCTCTTTCTGCTCCTTGCCCTGATAATGCCTTTGCTGAAATTTTTCTTAACTTACTGACAATGTCTTTGCTTGCTTTCTTGCAGCATGCTTATTATCTGGATTACAAGGTATGTATTATTGTCAAGCTTCACTTTGTTTCCACCACCTCAAGATATTATCATGATCCTTGGATATCTTCTTAACAGAATGACAGAGGAAAGTATGTAGATGTATTTATGAACCATCTTGTGTCTTGGAATGCGGCAATGGCACGCATGGCCCGAGCTGAGGCCTTTGTGAATTTAGGGGAACCTAAGATCCCTGTTGCTTGAAATGCTTTAACACCCAAAAGGTACTGCGGCTAACTATTATCAAGAGCCCCACAGAGGTGGAGCTGGATTTTGATCATTTTTCAAGAGAAAGGAGTAATGCCTGTTGAATTGGTCTGATGGATCTCTATAGGGTATCACAGATACTGTGAGAGATGCAAACTTAGGGAGGGTACAAATAGCATTGTAGTATATGGTGCATACTGATGTAATGATGTATTTTATGTGTTCCCTGAAACCATATTTTCTAGCACCTTTTCTATAATGAAATAAAAAGGATGGTTTCTTTGATCTGGAAAGAGTCACCCACTGAAAAGAATTTCATTGTTAAGCACGAAAAGAAGCAGACATGGATATCAATAGGTATTCATGGATATTTTAACAGAAGATGACTTTGATTACTATGTAAAGCACCGGACAATTAACATTATACCAATTACACTACTTGTGAACATGATAACAACTTTAAATATCGGAGCAAATCCAAAAGACATTCCAATGAATTATCACTAAATTGATCTGCTAAGCCACACCCTTATTGTCCTTGATTGAGGCAGGGTCAGCAAATGGAGGAGCAACCTCCTTGGTGATTTCCTCGTCAGCCTTATTGTCCTCCTTTACAGCAAACATGACCAGGACTACCAACAATGGATAGCTCAGTGTAGTAAGCGACCAATTCACAATCAATTGGGACATGAAGGATACATGGTGCGTATCAACTTGCCAAGCAACGGCTGCCCCAGCGCTCTGTACTCCCTTGTAGAATCCAACATACCTGTAACACATGCACAAAAATTGTTCACATCATAATTCACAAAGCTTGATCATGTATATATGATTCTATCACCAATTGCACAAGATCATTGAATATAAAAATCATCATCTGTGTTACCTGCTTAGAGTTTCAGAGTCATTAGCCAAGGCTCCAATGACCCAGTAAACCATGCTCTGGAACATGGCATCCAGCAACCCAAAAGTGAAGTACAAGACGAATGGTCCTGCAAAATCAGCACCGGAGTCCTTGAAATCCAACTTCTCCGGCAATAATTTGTGGCGAGAATACCTTAGCTGGTTGGCAAGTCCACCACTCCAAATTGCAGTGCTAACAACAGCAACCACTCCAATCCCAGCAAAACCCCTTGCCCTCCTACTCTTGAAACTGAAGTCCATTATGTACCCAATCCCAATGGAACCCAACATCTGGGCTCCCCAATAGAACACATTGTTCAATCCTCTAGTCCTCAAATTGAACAAAACCCCATTGACATTATTAAACTGGTAGGTGTAAAAGAAGTTGCTGGACCAAGCAGCAGGGACTATAAGAAGCATCTTCCAGTTCATAAAGAGTTTGGCAATCTCAACCACCTCAATATGAACATTGGAGTACTGAATGTTGGTACACTTAGTCCCATCATCACGAACAACCTTACTAGGCGGTAAAATAGCCAGGGACAAAAGAGTCCCGGCAGTCATGAAACACATGAAACCAATGTAAGTAGCATCGTTAACCGACACAGCCTCGCTCCTGCTGTAGTTGAGAATAAAAGGGATGAGGCCACCAATGACACCACCCATGTTGAAGATACTCCAGAAAATGGAAATGTACGTCCCTTTCCGATTGGGTGGGGGATAGGAGGTCATGATGGCACCTTGGCCGGCCCAAAGTAGGCCTGCACCGATCCCGAGAATCGCTCCGGCGACAATGGCGAAGGCCTGGTGCTGGTGGTGGTTGTAGTACAAGAATGAGCCTGCGTAGAGCACATAAGTGGAGCAGGCCGAGAGGAGAGTGAGGCGAGGGCCTAAGATGTTGTAGATGCCGCCGCCGAGGATGCCGAAGACGGCGAAGGTGGTGTAGAGGGCGGTGTTGGCGTTGTTGGCGGCGGTGGGATCAACCTGGCCACCACCTCCCATGCCTGAGAGGGCATTGAACATGCCCGGACAGCAAAAACAGACGAACCCAATGAGTCCCACTTGGACCAAAGGTGAGTTGTGCCGGAATTTTGATTGGGGCACTTTTGTGCCTCCTGATTCTTCAGCTCCTTCGAAACCCATCAAGCCCAGATGATGGTTTTTGTGATTGAATGG
Organism: Dryas octopetala; assembly: GCF_963921425.1. Lineage (NCBI taxonomy): Eukaryota > Viridiplantae > Streptophyta > Magnoliopsida > Rosales > Rosaceae > Dryas > Dryas octopetala. Next base: position 537,751 of record NC_141368.1, read on the forward strand.
GAAAGTTTGTGGCTTTGGCTGAGAAGCTTGAGATATTTGGGATCAGGGGTTGAGGAGTGGAGGCCAAAGATGACACGGCGTTGAATTGAAAGCAAAGCGTGGAAAACTGGCCTAATAAACTATGGGACTGAATTTTCGGGCAAAGTGTTAAGCAAGTGTGATATGAATATATGATGATAATCTGACAAGTGTGGCTGTGGCTAGCACTTTGCTGCTAAGCTTGATTTAACTTGTGGGATGGTCCACGAATGAATAAAGGTGCAAATTAAAGGTCAGAGATTACGAGGGCTTTTGAATTGGAATTTGGAGGGGGAACAAATCACATTACAGAATACAATTTTGGAGTTACAGGCTGCTTTACTTCCACAATCTCCAGCGGGTGTGAGTCTGTCTGTGAAAAAGGTCCAAATATAAATCCACTATGAATCTCCATAAAATATATAAAATATTTATTCAAGTCTCAGTCATTTGTTATTGGTGGAATGGTATCTTGATCATTTAATTAATTCCTATGTGGACCTGTATTTTGTTGACTTTTAACTTAAGGTGAAAGTGAAGGCTAGCTGCATGTTTAGTTAATCAATAATCTTCTACAAGTAACTTTTTTATAAAGGTAATTGTAATTAGGGAGGAGCATGGCCAAGATAATTTTGAACAATTGACACTGCCTGCCGTTAATTAAAGATTAATGAAGATTCACAAGAATCGGATTGTTGAGGTGGACTCTGTTTGATTTGCAGGCGCAAATATTTCTTGTTAGGCGGGTGGAGATGCGTCAGCCTTGCCATCAGGCAAGAGTAGACCTTTCCGAATGAGACAAACAAGCCCCAACAAGTAACAACAACACTAACTAATAATCAGACGACAATCCTATTGTCGTTTTCCATTTGTTTGGGAACTTTCCATGCGGATTTACATGCTGTTTTAAGCGTAAGCATAGCTCTCATGCATAACAAAAAAAGCCTTTTTTTTTTTTTTTTTTTTTTAAATGCTGGGACAAATCTTTCTAAGTTTGTAACGCACATAGAGATCTTAAGGCATTTTATCATTGGGATAAACTAGCAAGTAGCTGTAGCCTGTAGGTAGGATATTAAGTTATTAACCATTTTAATTTCTTATCTTTAATTTGGGCAAGTATTAGGTGAAGGCAAAGCAGGCCGGCCGGCAGCTGCTGCAAATACTAATCTTGTAGTCTTATTCAAACACATTTCTTGCAGGGAAGGGAATTCAATCGTTTTCCCATCAAGAATTGACCATCAATAATATGCTTTTGCTTGCAAGTTGTAACAACTTGTAAGAGATAAAGGGGATGACGTTCCTTTCAAGATGATAGGCTCTCCTCTGCACTTTCTCTATTGGAATTTTTGAAGCTGTTCCTAAAATGAAAACAAAACACCACTACACCAGGCCACAAGAAGAGCCGACAAAATAAACGTATATAAATAAATTCTACACAACAGTGATCAATAGGGTCTTCCTTTGGGCTGGGATGTAACAACTGTGAATTGTTTAACAAGGCTCTCTAATATCTTTAAGCAGGGTTCAATTGTATCGCTTGTAAATTTGTAAATAGCAATCCACTTGAAACGTTCACCATCAACTATAGATAAGACAACAATAGTAATGAAAATGGAAAATAATCATATCCAAGTTCAAACCCAAAATTTTTCAATTCCTTGATATGATAGGCAAATCATCTGCCCTTCCAAAGATTTAACACCCTGCCTGTAGTTAATCACAGCTCATATTAAGTCGAGGAGTCCTACCTTTCATTTAAAAGAAAAAAGAAAGCATCCTACAATGGAAGTCTGCTGTAAAACAACCCAATATAACTGGTTTCATTGACAAACAATTCAGAGAAGTCAACTCTATTCTCCTTTCTTGCGGTTCTGAAGCGAAAACCTTGCATTACCTTCATCAATTGTTCCAACATCAATCATGTTGCTCCCATACTCAGATGCTCCTGAGGAAGCATCATCCTTCAAGCCTCCAGTTGATCCATCAAGTGTTCTATGAAACCCATCAGTGGAAGTATTGTTCGTCAAGCTTTTGTAGATGGTTAGTGCTTGAGAAATCATGCTGGCAGGATTTGACGAAGCACTAGGAAGCAACAGTGTTGTGCTCTGCAAAAAAGGTTAAAAGGACCACAAAAATAGAAATGAAGGGAGAATACGTTAGTTAATTAATTATGCATCATTACTCATTAGACACATCATGTATACAAAGTTAAATGGTTCCATTTTCACCTGTTTGGCAATATTACCAAAGGCTTCAACGTACTGCTCAGCAATTTTCAAAGAAGCTGCCTGCAAATCAGAGCACAATATTAGTTCCTTTGTCCACACGTATAAGAACACGATTAATATTTTCATGTGATTTTCATAAAAGCTGTACACCACATACCATCATCCCTAAAGACAAAACCAGCCTACATGTAACAGGATCCTTGCTTATAAGACAAAACTACTCTTGGGTCTAGAAGACGCTAAAACAAGAACTGGCCCCTTTTCAGATTTACTGATTCTTGAAAAAATAATGCACTACCAATAACCTAACATGCCACCTTATCCACATGCACACTTCCTGTAAGGCTGTAACAACCTATAGAGCTCACACATATATATATAGTTCATGATTTAGAAGCATTCTTCTAATATACGCATCACCTCCCACAAGATTTCAATCACTAGACTAGTAGACTAAGCTAAGGAGTTTATGATTTAGAAATATTCTTTTCAACTAATAGTAAGCCTATTTCACATGAATATATGCACGAGGTGGAAGCATATGTTATATACTTTATATGAGAAACAAGCAAAATAACAGTGGAACCATTTGGAATGACTGACATGTGTTGGGACTCATAAAAGAACTTGTAGAGATCCTGAAGGAGTAAGAAGACTGCAAAGGAGAGAATGTGATACACTGTGAATCTGTGATACACAAGATTGTTCTCTGATTTTGAAAATTCTTATGAAAAAAGAAAAAAAGAGTTCCAACTATACAACTTCAAACAAAAATTAACACCAAGTATAGCTGAAAGTGTAGCATAGCCAATTGGAGACTCATAAACACATTCCCTGGCTTTCATATCCCATGCATGAATTACTTTTTATATCTACAACACCCATCGGGAGGGAGGCCCCTATAACTTCAATGAACTAGAAAACAAGTGCCAACCAAACCAATGCTCTAGCACCACCTTTTGGACTCCCAAACTTTTTCATCGAAAATACTAAAAACACAATCAAGGGGATTGAAAAACCTCACCTCTGCACCCCCACTTTCTTTAAGAGACTTTGACACAAGCGCAATTCCTCTGGATGTGGCATTTGCTTTTGCGAGGATGGATTGTGCTTCTCCTGTGAAAGAATGAAATAAAAAAGAATGCAGAAGTCAGTGATGGAATTGGACATGGCAAATCTATCCAACTAAAGAAACATCAACATCATATTATTCCACAATACTGCACACTGATGGGACTAAGTTACATCAGAATAGTAACTACCTTCTGCTGCTAAAATTACAGAACTCTTCTTCCCGTCTGCAATGTTGATGTTGGCCTGCCTTTCTCCTGAGAAAGATTACACAATGTTAATTTCTGCCAAACATTATAGCTACCTAATTGAGTGACTGAAAATACTTCACTTCAAAGAAGTCTGCAAATTCAAAAAACAACTACAGCATTTCACCTTACATATACAATTAAAACAACAATCGGAATTTGAGTTCCTTACCTTCGGATTCAAGAATTTGAGCTCTCTTTTTGCGCTCTGCTTCAGCTTGCATCTCCATAGCTTCCCTCACCGCACGAGGAGGAGTTATGTCCTCTAAACAAGTATGAAAATCAATCATTAACAAAAATATTTCACCATAATAAAAAAAAAAAAAAAAAAAAAAAGTTGTCTGATGAAACACTTGCAACAAGGGTGTCTTACTTATTTCATATCGGAGACACTCCAAACCCCATGCTCTTGCAGCCTTGTTGAGGACCGTCTGCAAAAATGATGCCACTTAAAATATTTCTTAACCAATATGTTAACTTACAAAGAAAATGAAATTTAGTTAAAGCTGATGTAACAATCTTAAGGAAAATTGTAGAAACAAACTAGAATAAGGTGGAGAGGATACATTGTTGATTCACTTTACCAGCCCCCTCTTACTTAAATCATGTCCCTCATCAGACATTTGCTTATTACAGCCAATTATCAGACATATCATCACAAATTCACAATACAGGACAAAATAATTCATGGCAGGAAACTCAACCGAAATTAGTGCTCTAAAGAAGAAGAAAGATTCATATCTGCCAGGGTTTTAAACTTTATAGTTATCAGGGGCCAAAAAAAAAATAAGAGAAGATAAAACTTACCACTATCTCATCATTGAGCGATTCTCTTTCCTCAAATGTCTTGTCAAGAGTGATTTTCCCAATTGCAATACGCATGGTAGTCTGTGCAAGCTGGATAGCTGCATTAATAGGATTGTCAACGCCATAGGAGGCCAGCTTAGGATCCACAATCTGCACCCACACAAGAAATAAGAGCAAATACAATCTCGGTAGTCAGTACCCAGTAGAGAAATATACACAAGATACACAAACCCAGTTCAAGAATGTGAGATTACCCTAACGTAAAGCACGCCATCAATCATAAGGGCCACATTGTCTTTGGTGATGGCGGACTGGTCAGGAACATTGATGACCTCCTCTTTCAGGGAATGCACGTAGGCGATTCTATCGACAAAGGGAAGCAAGAAATGGATTCCAGACGGCAGAGTCTTGACGTACTTTCCAAACCGTTCAATCACAAACGCCTTCTTCTCAGGCACAATCCGAACACCCCAATTCACCGGAGGCGTAATCTCATAGTTTCTACAAATAAAACCCCAAAATACTCACTCAAACGCACTCATTCATCTAACAAGAACCCACCACCAGCAACCCATTACTTCAAAAAGCACACACAACGCGAAAAACCCAAAATAAATCTGAGTCGTGCACATCGACAGCAGTCCAAAGACCCAATACTTCTAAAAAGACACACGAAAAGTATGGATTACCTGAGATCGCGACTGCTTCGGTAATTTCGAACGGCTTGCAAATTGTGCGACGGGGCAGGCGAAGAAGAATATGGAGAGGAGAGAAGTGGGTTTGGGTGTTTGAGGATTATTGACGAACAGCTGGTGAGCGCTCTGGTAGTGGCGGATTGGGAATGGTTGAGATGCTTCAGAGTTCTCAACGATTTGAGGGAATTGAGCTTAAACATATTCATCGTCTCCGCTTTTCTCCTTTTCGGATTTCTCTGATGCTGGTAATAATTCTTGAATCTTGAGAGTTGGGGTTTTACGGACCCAAGGGTTTTATAAAGCCCTTGTGGCTTTGTTCATACTTCATATCATTCTCAATTCTTTATTTCTTGGGCACCAAGTAGTATTGCGGTATTACCAACTTTTACCCTAAAACGGTAAGAGTTACCCTCTCAAAAAAAAAAAAAAAAAAAAAAAAAGGTAAAAGTTACTATGCGTGAGTTGTTCAGCTTGGTAAAAGATCGTCCGTTTTTTGGTGAAAAGATCGTCCTCACAACTCCGAGTTGTTTTCTTTTCATTAAGCTTTAAGTCTAAGTTGTCTAACAAACACCTATCTTTGCCCCTTTTTTTCACCAAAAAAAAAAACACTTATCTTTGGACACCTATAATTGACCCTACTTTTTCCTTTATGGTGCGTTTAGATGAAGTAGTTTAGAATTACTAAGGAATTCACAAATGAAGAAATTTAAAATGATGTGATTTAAAATTCTAGAATATATAAATTTTCTTGTTTGGATAACATGTAAACATAATTGAGTTAAAATACGAAATTTATGGTAATTTTAATTTTTGATGCATTAATTAAAAAAAGTGATGGTGATGGTGGCAACAATAAAAATGATGCTTGTGGTGAATTGACGATATTAGTAGTGGTGATGGCCCACAGGCGGTGGGAGAAATGGTGGCGGCGAAAATTGGGGTGTTGGCGGTGACAGTGACGGTGGCGATGGTGGTGGTGGTGGTGTTGGCAATGGCGGTGATGGTGATGGTGGTGGCGGCGGTGATGGTGTTGGCAATGGCGATGATGGTGATGGTGGTGGCGGCGGTGGTGGTGGTGACGGTGGTGGTGATGGTGATGGTGGTGGTGGTGGTGGTGGTGGTGGTGGTGGTGGCGGCAGCAGCAGCAACAGGGGTGGTGGCGATCTCGGTGGCGGTGGTGGCAGGGGTGGCGGGGGCGGTGGTGTTAGTGGTGGTGATGTTGGTGGCGGTGGTAGTATGCCGACACAACTTGTTTTTATTTTGTAAAAATTGGAATTTTAAAAATGACACCAATTTAAGTGGAATTTAAAGTTGGAATTTATAGCCTTCAAATCTCAAGTTTTTTTCCAGCTAGAATTTACAAAATTCTATATTTATTGACCCAAATAAGGAAATTAGAGCATGTAATTTCTTAAATACTGAGTTTTGTTTAAATTCCAAGTTTTTTTCCTCCATCCAAACACACCATTAATGACTATTATATTCATGTGTTATAAAATGATTGAAAATCCACAACTTTGACTAATAATATTTCTAAAACATTTTAAAGACTAAAAAAAGACCCCAAACAAAAAAAGACAAAAGTAAAAATGGAGGAAGAAGTGTGTATTGCAATTACCACCCCTTATGGACACTACTTGGGTCACCCCTCTCCCTAAAATTGCAATTTTGGTAATACCGACGCATGATCAGAACTGTTTATTTTTTAGATCACCTATTATAGATATCTCTGTAAAAAATCAAGTCAATCGGAAATCGTTTAGTTATATAATTATTGTTTATTAAATATAAAAAATCAACAGTTTGGTCTAAAAATCACTCTTTAATTGAAAACCATCAATTTTTTTTACTTAACTGACAACAGTTATATAATCAAACGATTTCCGATTGATTTGATTTTTTACAGAGATGATCTTTAATTGGTTATCTAAAAAATGAACGGTTCCGATCATGCACCAACATTGCTGAAATCGAAATTTAAGGGGATAGGGAGACCTTGGAATACCCCCTACGAGTGACCCAAATATTATCCTAATGCATATGGGCTCACCTCTACGACACTCAAAATTCGGTATGCTTGAAAATGTAATAAAATTGCATATGGGCTCAACTCTACCAAACTCCAAAGTCTCTTTAGCACATCTTAATAATATCATTTCCACATTGACAGTTGTAGAAGCCAAAATCTGAATTTCACTAAGAACTTTTGAATATTGATAAGATATACTAACACCTTTAATAGACATCGCATATGCCCTATAAACATATTGGCTGCATATAGGAAATGAAGCACACATTGCTAATTAGCTGTACATTTGCAATCATACCAAGAGAACTTTCTAGACAAGGAGAAAAAGAAATTTCGGATTTTCATTGATAATTACAAAGAGGCATTTTGCGTTATAAGCTAAAAAGATAAAACGTGCTTTTACATTAAACAACTAAGTCTCTAACTAACACCTCAGCATTAATTTCATCCATGATTTCTCTTAAGTGCAGCTTGATGACATACCCATATATCAGCATGAAATCACATTTCATACCGAATTTCCATCGTTACTGCGAAAACTTGCACACAGGTTCTTGTGAAAAAATGGTCTAATCATCCTTAGACCTAACAAATGAGCAGCAGGAGAGCTTACTAATCCATGGACATCTGATAACCACAGAAATCAATTATTCAAATGATTAATTACCACCAGAGATTGGCTTTACATTGCAATCTATTACACACATATATGATCATTATTAAAGTCTTAACGATCGAGGCCAAAAGAGATTGAAAGCTCAATCAAAGTGTTGTAGGCTTGTAGCTTCATTTGAAAGGAGCACAAGAATAACTACTACAAAGACCGGTGGTGCTGTTGTAGGGGAACAAAGCAATAGGTCGAGTGGGAGGCAACTCAGGGATTGGTCTCTCCATGCCAAGAAACTCCACCACTTGGTCCATACAAGGCCTGCCTTTGGTGACATTCAGAGTGCAAAGCAACCCAATATGCACAACTCTAATTGCTTGCTCCATGTTGATCACTGTGCCCATCCTCTTATCCACTACCCTCCTCATCTCATCAATCTCATGCATTCTCCATGCAAACTCCAACAAGTCCCTCTCCTCTTTTAATTCACTACCACCCAACTCTGCCTCCAACAGCCTCTTCCTCCCACCAACCACTTCCAACACAAACACCCCAAATTCAAACACATCCACACTCTGGCTCACTGCTGACTCAAACCTTCTTGATTCTGCACCCCCCAGCACAAACCCAAAGTCCCCCACAACTGCTCGGAAACTAACATCAAGATACACACTGCTTGTTTTCAAGTTCTTGTGGGCTAATTGATTGGAGTGCAAGAAACTGAGGGCTTCCGCCACGTCTTTCACAACCTTGAACCGCCGAGTCCATGGAAGCACTCCCACTCCGAACAGCCATTTATCGAGGCTTCCATTGAGGAAAAACTCATACACAACAATGGTTTCGTTCTGATCTTGACACCATCCTCGAACAGGAACCAAATTCGGATGTCGAACCCGGCTAACCCCCTTTATTTCCTTCAAAAATCTTCGCCTGTCTAATCCTTGCGAGTTGAGAAACTGAGGAGAAAACCGCTTCACAGCCACTTGACAACCATTTGAAAGCTTCCCTCTATAGTACACACCTCTGGAGCCGCTACCCAGAATTTCATACTCGCTGAAAGATTGAGTAGCAGAGGAAATCTCAGAGATTGTGAAGCAGCGAGGCTTGTTTGGAGGTATTGGTCTCTGCTTCTTCTCTGGCAACACAATACCAGTGTTTGATTTTTCACTTTTACGCCTGCTGCTATAGTACAAACTAAGCACAGCAGCCAGAGCCAACACCACCACAGCCACAAAGATCAAGAAGGTGTCTGGAGGCTCCGCGCGAGTGCTTCCTCTACCATTGACAATGATATTACCCTCGCATGTTTCCGTTGAGGGCATTCGAAGAAAAGCCTGGCTAGTGGACGTGAAGTTCCACGAGAGTACGCTGTGGATTTGGGTGTGATTGCCTGTGGAAGCTGAAAACCCAACAAACATGTACTCATTGAGAAAGGGTGAAAGATCAAGAGAGCCAGAGAAGATTGGTTTTGATGGCCTAGGGGAATTCTCGCCGTCCGATCCTAAACGGATGTCCATCCAACGGCGTGGACCGTCGTAGCTAATCCATGCTCGGTGGGTTGAACCATCGTTGAGAAAAACACCCACATCAGAGGCGTTGATGGTTTTGGTGGAGACGATGGTGCCCAAGTTGATGCCCACATGGTTGTCATTTGGGTCTCCAAATTCGGGATTGAGACGCGTGTCGAACTCCACTGCCACGGCCTTGTAATCGTCGTCACATGCGTCGTTGAGCATGGCGAGCCACGGGCCAGGCCTGCCGACAGTGAACTCGTCCGGGACAATGATGAAGGTGAGACCACTACCACCACCATATCCAAAACCAGCAGCACTTGGAGTTTGATCAGCAGAAGTCGTAGTGGAATTGGAATCAGAAGAAGCATTGTGGAATTGAAAAGAGAAGGTGGTTTCAAAGGAAGCAGGGGATTGGGTGTGGGGGTCTAGGAGTCGGATAGGAGAGGAGTAGATGGCTCGGCCTGCTTGGTGTCTGAGATCAATGCCATCAGGGATTTGTACGGCACTCTTTGATCTTGAGAGTTTGGCACTGCCTAAGAGCTTTACATCATTCAAAATTCTGGGGTTGTTGAAGAAGCTGAAATCTGAGAAACTGAGTTGCTTGGTCACGTTCACTACGGGTCCATCGAGGTGTTTCTTATCACCAGCTGAATGAACTAGAGCTCCATGTTGTAATAAACCCAAAACATAAGCTAAGCATATCAACCACAAGAAGCAGTAGTTGCAGCAACCCATTAGAGAAGAGATTGCAGCTATAGCTGTTTTGCTCTGCTAATGGTGGTGGGATATGCTATAAGAAAGAAGATTTGGGTGGACTAGCTAGCTACTTCCCCACTACTTCTGATTTATGGATATGGACAAATAAATTGATTCCTTTCTTTATTAAAATTCTGCAAGTTTGGTTGTGGATCGACACATACTGTCCATGTACAAGTTAAGATAACTGATTAGAACAATCTGAAGAGGAATATTTTCTTATGTGTATTAGATATATCATACTCTCATCATAGTCAAGGATGATGGAGATGGCATGGGTCCATGCATGTGGTGTGCTTATAGTCTTTTCCTACTCAGTGTTCTTTGGACCACCTGTTTTTTTGGCTCTTTGTTGGGTTGTTGTGCACCACCAGACCTTCTTAACAAATCCCATCACGTGTATTATCATTGATTAATTCTTCCGACAAATTATTTTCAATTGATGGAGACAGAGGCAAATGATTATTTTCAATTATAACCTCAGAAGCAAAAACTCATGGATCCAATTTCAGAAGAGCTTATATATTATCCACACGAACTGCTATTTTCTTTTTTCTGATCAGACACATGAACTCCTCAACATAAGGAAAACTAGGCATACCCCTTTCTCATACTGTAAATAAGTCTGTAATTCAGGTTTCTAAGAACAGGATCTTCATGAATGATGATCTCAAGCAATTGACAGAAACCCACCATATACATGCATGAAACCGATTTACAATACATACCTAATTCCTTATCATTAAGCTGAAGACGAGCATTGGGGTACCAACTTTGAATGTGTTCAACCTGTTTGGGAAAGAATTGCACGAATTTTGTTTTTTTGGCCATTGAAGAATTGCACTAATTAACTACTCAAATAAACAGGGTTTGTTCTGTGGCTAGTAAAGCATCCCCTTCTTTCCATTTGCTGGCCCATATATTAGAGCTTTCATATTGAACAATGAACACCCAATATTTATTAACATATATCTTTAAAATGAAAAGTTAAAAAAATATTCGTAATACATTTGAAAAAAGAAAAAGAAATTTGTGATACAAGTATAATTCTGCTTTTAATAATTGAATCTCTCTGTGAATCGGGTTACTCTTCATTTGCCCACACCCAATAATTTTTCAACATTTGAAGGATTTAGGGTCTGTTTGGCACTGTTTTTAAAATTGGTAAAAACGCTTTCAAATTAATAAAAGCATTTTTTATTACATTTGGTAAAATTAAATAAAAGTACTTTTGAATTATAAAAACATTTTTAAGTGATTTTTTGAAAAACACTTTCAAGTGTTTTTACATGAAGCATTTAAAATTTTTATTAAAATTTATATGTATTTATAAACAGAAACGCTATGAATTATAAAAGCTTCTAAGAAATAATGTCAAATTATAAACGCTTCTAAAAAGTAACCCCAAACCACTACTAATTATAAACGCTCCTTCTAAGAAATAATGTCAAATTATAAATGCTTCTAAAAAGTATCCCCAAACGGACCTTCAAGTACTTCTCCTGAAAAGTCAAGTGTCTTGCAGAACAAGTAGCACTATTTTTATGTTTGTTTTATATTTAATTTTATTTATTTAACGAAAGTATTAAAACTCTAGACGGAATTTTACAGCAGGCATAGGCTGCATAGCTCGTCATCAAATATTTAAAAACTAAAAAAATGCCTCCCATTTTCTTTTGGTTGATATTTGATAAACGCCTTTCGCATTTTTTTTGTCCCTGTTTAGCTAGTTCTAAATTTTCTTCAAATAGATACACAAAAGAATAAAAGCATCAATATCAATCTCAGTACCCAGTAATAAGACGGATCAAGTCTCTCAGAAACACAACATTCAATATCACAAAATTGGATATCAGTGAAATCGAGACAGCTAATAATTCAGCAGTAAACACGCAATTGTGTCCCACTACCATATATAGGCAATAGGCGTCTGTAACGGAAAATATTAAATCAACCAAAAATCTAATGGAATATTACTTTCAAAACACGTCGATCCAATGTCAAACAAGCTTATAAAAGTTGTCCACATAAACTCTTCAACAAAAGGAAAACTAGCCAAACCCATAAGCAAATTTAAACTAATTCCAAAAAGAAAATTCATTCTTCCTGCTCGATGGTTCCCCTCTCGCTAACATAGATACCGTCAAGAAACTTCCGGATATCCTTGTTCTTAACATGGCATTTCTGTCAAAAGGAAAATAGAAAGTTAAGTAAGTAGCAAGAGCAAGCATGGTAAATGCAGGCACATTAATAAAAGTAGGTGCGAATGTGCAGAAAAGATATAGACAAAGCGCTACCTGGTTGATGAGGGCACAAGACCGAGAAACAAGTTCAATATCATTTCCATCCAATATCAGCTCATCCTTGACCTTTTCAGAACGAAGGATGGAAACCCCATCAAGCATATCCACCTTTCTCACCTGATGGAACAGCAAGTACATAATTCATCAAAGGCTATTCAACAGAAAGAATGGATTGTTATACTAAATAATTGATTTTCCATCAATATCAAAGTTAGTTCTTCAATCTATTCAACAAAACATGGTTAAAACATTGAAAGTGAAACGATCATATCATCAAATAGCCATCAGTTTTCAAAACTAGTTCAGATGAAATGAAACGACCTCTTAAGTAATCTTGTCATTCAAGTTTCTGAATGAAAGCAAAACTTGGAAGCCAATACTTTGGTATACCCACATATTTGAACAAAATCACATTATATACTTAAATCCCATTTACAGGTTTGAAATGCACACAGATTCTAGTGAAAAAGGTCTAATTATAATTTCACCCAAAAACAAGCAGACAGAGGGCAACATCTGATAGCCACAGAATAAGTGTTAACACCAGAAAAGAACAAATTAGTATTCTACTTGAACAAAATGAAAAGCCTTGCTCATTTCACTTCAATATGAATGAAGAACCCCTTTCCAATGGCTAAAACACAAAGCAGAATTCCTGCTAATCACAGACTAGAACATTGTTATTGTAATAGGGAAACCCATCAACAATAACAGCGATCCTTCTTTCTCTAAAGACCACAAAAATTTCATTGCGTGTCACAACAGTTTAAGCAGTTCCGTAACACCACTAGAGTAAATAATAAATCTCATATTTAGATTGCAAAGACACACAAGAATAAAATAAAAAAAGCAATTAATTTCACAAACCCAATTACAAGAAACACAAAAGTAAAAACAAAAACAATCCAAAATGAACAAATAAGATTAAGATCACTAATGACCCAGATACCAAAAACGCAAAACAAAGCAAACCCAGATAAAATCTGACAAAAGGGTACCTTCTTTTCACCAAGAAAGTTACGGATCTCGATGGACTTGGCCGCGTTGGTGATGGAAGCATTGATGGGAAAGTGAGCATACACGAAACGCATCTTGTAGCGGTAGCCCTTGGTGACTCCAGTGATGAGGTTCTCAACGTGCGACAGGGCGGTCCTAATGGCGGCGCTGGTTTTGCGTGTTCCAAACCAGGCATCGATCTTGAGCTTGCGCTTACCAGTCTCTTCGTCCTTGATAAGCTGAAAGTCGAGGTTCAAATGCTTGAAGTCTCGAACAAGCTTGCCACGAGGACCTTCAACCTCTATGACCTTGGCGTGGACCTTGATCTTCACCCCATCAGGGATGTCCATGGTCTCAGAGGACAAAATGGTCTTCATCTCCGCTCGTCTTTCTCTCTCTCACAGCGGCTCCGCTAGGTGAATGAGTGATCTGGGAGACGCAGGCAGACCTAACGAGTTATATATACTTATATATATGATACTAAACCCCTAAAAACCTAATTTCGTATGGGCCGGGCCAGTCGTTGGTGAATGAACGAAGCCCTAATAAGAGCCCAATATCAACCTGGGCTTGATTTGTATATATTACTGGTAAAGTCTGTGGTCCAATCGCAGGTAAGAAATCGAACCATTTGTTGATTGGGTTTCAATGGTAAGTTTTAGGCTTCATGCAAGGTTTCGAATACAAATTCAAGATTATTAGTCCACAAGTTCTGACTCTCATCTCTAGCCCACCTTCTAGGTCTCAGACTCCTACCTTTGAAACGTCCAGCCCAGCCCAATTCTTAATCACGACTTTATTATTTTGGTTCATGAAAAAATAGTTGCTTCTTCAATAAGTAGTTTTTAGAATTCCAGTTCAAATTATTTTTGTTTATTTTAGCTAAAACATTACAAAACCCGTTATGTAAGAGCACTTTGAATAAATTGGCTGAATTGGATTTGGTTGGTAACTTGGTATTAGCCGTGTTAGAGTTGTGGTATTGTCCTTTTTATTTTGGCCATTATTCTCACCCAAAAACAAAAAAAAAAACATAGAGAAGAGATAAACACACGTACGTCTATCCAAACTCATTACTAAAAACACTTACAATTCAGTAAGTTTTTTCATTTCTTTTTATGAACTTATATATACATATATCATGAAAAACCTTTTTTTGTGTAAACATGAGTTATGGATGTCTCTATCACTTTAATCAAACTACTCTTGTAAATGACATTTTCTTATGCATTACTCTATATACATATTTAGGTCGCAATGGACTATGGATCCTATAGAGTGCATGAGTGCATCTACATAGAATTGAGAAAGCATTCGGTATTCTTTTACGGGAAAGAAAACCTTATGACTAATTATGTTAAATTTTAATTTGGGGACACAAAGATCTTAGCATTATTGTTTTCTTTTTTTTGGTAACCGAGGGTGTTTTGGACAGTTTTCACATACTAAACTAATCCCTTGGACCAGTCAAAGACAAAAAATCCACACCAAGCCTAGGGAATTCACAAGAGATTTTACCTTCCTTGCTAATGAAATATGGTCTTTGACAAATTGAGTTTTGGGACTTGTTTGAAAGTGTTTATGTAGGAAGTGATTTTGCTCAATAGCACTTTCATTAGAAGTGTTTTTGTTAGAAATATATAGATTTTTTGAAAAAAGTGGTTATTATTAATATACTTAGAAGCGTTTTTGAGTGAAGCACTTGCATTAGAAAGCACTTCTAAATACTTTTAAAACTCAAAAACGCTCCTTATTTTTTTTATGGGAAAATGTTAACAAAAGGACTATAATTATACCCCTATTTTCAGTTGAGGATCTCGTTTTCACTTTGCTTCAATCAAAGACTATTATTTTCCAAGTGTTTCAATCAAAGATATTTCGTCAAATTTTCTGTTAAAACCTTGTCACGTGAGGGTCATGTGACCAGTTTATAGGACATTTATGTATTTTTTGTGCATTTAAAAAATAATTAAAAAAAAAAGCTGGCAATTGAAACCTAGCCACACCGACCTCACCCCCAGCCACCACCGACCCACCTTCATTCCCCAGGCACCCCATCGACTCCTCCTCCATCATCGGTGACTCCCCCTCCACCGACGACTCCCCCTCCATTGGCCATCCCTCTTCCCCATCAGCCCAGCCCCACCCATTTCCTCTTTCTCATACTCACTTTCTCTCTCATCTCTCTCTGCATTTCCCTATTTCTCTCTGCTTCTTCTTTCTTTCTTGCACCCAATCCTTGCACCATGCTGACTTAGCCTTTCTCTTCCCCCACCCAACCTCGCCCATCCCCCCACCACCTAGCTCGACCTTCTCTCTCTCTCTCTCTCTCTCTCTCTCTCTCTCTCTCTCTCCCGTCCCTTCCCCTTCTCCAACCCATCCTCGTCACGCCCCTTACCCAGCCCTGGCCCCGTCGCACCCAACCTCAACCCCGCCCCATCCCTCTGCCGCCTCTATCTCTTACTCTCTCTCGCTTTCTCTCTCTTCGATCTGGACGGGTGACAGAACCGCCCCCGGATTCCACCCTGAAACCCGGAGAGGTCCTGCGGGAATCCAAATTCAAGGAAAATCCTACCGAAAATTCGGCAGAACCTCCCCTGAAAATGGACTAACCCAGAAATTTCTAAACCTGTTAAAAACACTTCTAAATCATCAACCACCTCTACCACAACCAAATAGGGTCTCAGACCCAACATTTTAAAATAGAAACCATTTTACAAAGCTAGAATAACGCCTACAGGGTTGGAGTAAGGATATGGACGCAAATGCCTCGACGTTATTGGCTCGACCTCCACCAAAGCTACTACCTGGGGGGACAATGTAAGACAAAACAAAGAAACTGTGAGATAGGCTCAGTGAGTGGACAGTTAAACGGAAATGAAAATCATAATTTGAATACTTTTTTTCAGAAAAACCCTTTTAACCACATTTAACGCTTAAACCTTACGATGTCCTTTGAAATCCCCCAATTTTTTTTAAAACCATTTCCCAGTAAAGTAATAAAATTTGAAGCTGAAAATCAAACTTTGAAAATCCAAGTTCTCAAACTAAAATTGATACTGTCAATCTATAAATAAATAACTTGAACTGAAAAGTTTCTTCTCAAACATTCTCAATATACTGAAAATCAATAAAACTGTTCAACTGGAACTGTCTTACTTAAACTTTTACTGTCATAAACTCATCACTTAAAATACTTAACATTTGAAAACACACACCAGTCAGTTACCCATATAATCTGTCATACATGCGCAGAGCTGAGGATCTGTCATACGCATGCAGAGCCATAAATAATCTGTCATACATGCGCAGAGCCAAGAATCTGTCATACGCATGCAGAGCCACAAATTCTGTCTTACGTGCGCAGAGCCGAGAGTCTGTCGTACGCACGCAGAGCCGGATATTCTGTCGTACGTGCACGCAGAGCGGTCCCCAAAGGGCGAAGCATCCCGACACACGGCCCAAAGCCTATGTGTGTGCCGTGATGGGTCCCAAAGACCTATTAAATCTGGTAACCTGGAGGGTACTGCAAAGGTGGTTTGAAAACCGATAACTCATAAACACATAATTCAAATCTCAATCCTTTCCTTTTTCTTCCAAAACTCTTCTTAACAAAACCAAACTCATCGAATATACATTTGTTCAACTCAAAATATCTAAATTCATAAATCCATGAAACTTTGAAATGCAAAAACCATAAATATCAATTTCCAATTTAGGAAAGAAGAATTTAAAAACCAAATTTTAATTCAAAATCCCTTAGCTTAAATTCAAACTCAATATAACCAAATAATAGAATTTAATCATCAACATATAAAACATTTCAGAAAAATTAAAAGTTAGTCCACTCACAGAAATAGCCCTAGCTTCGATCCTCGGCCGGATCGTCACGAGCCACAGTCGTGTCGCCTGCAAAGTGTCCGCTCACGCGCCAAGTTGAAACTTTCGTTCCTCAAGTCGCACCCATCTACACAAAACACTTACGAACTCAGTTTTGGTACTCAAAATAGCGCTAAATAATTTACGTGGTGGCCGGGTAGTCAGAACCCCCACTGTCGCCGCTCAAAGTGGCGGCACCTAAACTAGATTTCACAAATTTCTTCCAATTCCTCCAATTTTCAATCCTACACAGACATTGGGTTTCCTGGAGACAAAATTTATCCAAAACAACATCACCATAGCCCCCCAATCCGAAACCCACAGAAATTCCGAAATGACCCTAAACCCCCATATTCCATCTTCAGCAAATTCTCAAAATTGAACAACTAAACCATAAGAGGGTGAAAGCCCACTGAGAAGGAAAGGAAACCCACCTAATTTCGAAGTGGATGGCACTGTAGCTTGGCTAGAATCCGGCGAGACAGAAGGTGTCTCTGGCGTCGTTACTGTACGTGTGGGTCTGAACTGGCTGGAGGAGGCGTCGGGGAAAATGGCCGGCGCCGGGGGAATGGGTCGGTGCCTGGGACGTTGGCCGGTGGCCTTGGGTCGCCGAGAAGCTGGTCGGGAAAGCGGTATGGCCTGCTAGAGTCGCGCGCAGAGGAGAGAGAAGAGGGTCGGGGAGAGGAAGAGAGAATGAGCTCCGGGGGGTGGTCTGTGGAGTCGGTGACGACGAGAGGGACTCGTCGCCGGCCTCTGGTTGCCGGAAAGTAGGCCGGAGCTGGCCGCGCCGGTGAGAGAAGAGAGGGGGAGGTGAGTGATCTCGGGGAGAGAGAGGGAGAAGTGAGGGAGTGAGGGAGTGCGGGAGAGAGAGAGAGAAATAAAAAGGGAGAGAGAAAGTTCTAGAGAGAGAGAGAGTTGTGGAAAAATCTAGAGGGAGAGAGGAAATCTGATTTTTAAAACCCACTTTTATAAATTTACAACATTGCCCCTCACTTTAAACGCCTATATCTTTCAAACCGTAACTCGGATTGGCGCGTGCCGCGTGTCTATGAAATCGTGGGATCGAAACCTATCTAACGGACCCGAAGTCAAAATCGAAATCTCATTCATTTTAAAAGTCAACTTTTGGTCAAGCTTAAATTAAAACAAAAAAATATAAAATAAATTCAAAACATTTTATTTCTCAATAAATTCCCAAAATATTCACAATAAATTCCCAAATCTTTAAAATACTTTTCGAAATCAAATTCAGAAAAATACAGTCTTACAAATTTTAAAACGAAACATTTTTAAATCCAAATTTAACTTTTAAATAACGTTAAATCAATCTTAGTGAAAACGTCAAATAACTCTCAAAACTCCCAAAGTAAATTTAAAAAAAAATTTCCAAGGTCGCGAAAACTAAACTTCCTTGAAACCCTCTTGAAACCAAAGTTAAATAAAAATTTTAACTTCCAGTGAACTTTGGGTCGGGTCGTTACAACGGGGCCAAGCTAAGTGGTGGGGTAGGGGCAGGGGCAGGGGCAGGGCTGGGAGGGGAAGGGAAGGGAAGGGGGAGGGTCGGGCTAGGTGGTGAGGGGGAGGGGAGGGGCAGGGCTAAGTAGGGGAAGGGGGAGGGCCGGGTCGGCATGTTGTAGGGAGTGGCGGTGCTGGGAGATGTTTTTTTTTTTTTTAATTCATTAGTTTTATTTTTTAATTTTTTTTAGGAGAAATTACTTTTTCGCCCCTACAAATTGGTCACGTGACCCTCACGTGACAAGGTTTTAACAGAAAATTTGACGGAGTTGACGGAATATCCTTGATTGAAACACTTAAAAAATAATAGTTCTTAATTGAAGCAAAGTGAAAACGAGATCCTCAACTGAAAATAAGGGTATAGTTATAGTCCTTTTGCTAACATTTTTCTTTTTTTTATTGATAAAGTTTCATATGCATATATTATAGTCGATAAAGATGATACATTGAACTTGCATGAAAACCATGGGTTTGACCCGTGAATGACAACAAGATTTATGAGGGCCAATTCCGCCCATATATTCTTTTTGACGGATATTCAAAAAAAGAAAATCAAATTGCAGTTTAAATAGAACACTATCACTGGTCATGAAAAGTTGTGAGATGGTTTATTTCAACCCTTTCCAATTACACTTGTTCACGTACAAGTGGAGTGGGAATGTGGGATTGTATCAAATCACAATGAAACATAAGATTTGAGAGGTCAGGGAATACTGATTAGTTGCATATCAAAATCCTACTCCAGATGGCCTGCCCTAATCTGTCATCTATCGCCGTACATTATTCCCATTTTATTTCAGAGCTTAATGGCTGAGATTAATTTCAAATCCACATGTGGGGCCCAACCAAGGGGCTCTTTCTATATATTTGGAAAGGCTAATTAAGAATCAAATCTGGTCACGCAATTTGGAGATAATGCGTTTGAATTTTTGGAATCTCTTACTCTAGTTTTTTTGTACTTTTTGGAATTGTTTTTAGGAATTCTAGATTCTAATTATTCGTTTCCATTGGTAAATCTCATTTTAAGAGTTTTGGTGGGTTCATTGGTTCAATGATTTCTTTTTCCTAAGAGAATAATTTCGATCACTACCTAATTGCATTATTACGATACACGTTTATTAATAAATAATAAATGAATGACTTCATTTTAAGTGATAAATACAGTCATATTTGGTAAAACATGATTTAACTATAATTAGCACGTGTCATGCATTGACTTAAATATGGGTAAGTAATGTTAATTTATGGTCAGCATAGTTGTCCTTCAATTCTTGTCGTGTGTCAATGGAGTCATTTTTTAAATTTAAATCCCACATTAACAACACAGAGTTCCACTGAATGTATAAAAAGGCACAGCAGAGTTTTGGTTTTAGTTTTAGACATGAAAAAGCAGAGAGGGTAGAGATCGAAGAACGCCAGACTGGAGGAGTGGCAGTGAGTGACTGACACAGAGAGGTTCCTAAGGACGACGAATATATGGCATCTGTAGCCATCTGTGACCCTTTGGATTTTCCAATGCGCACCTGCATTTATTTCTCTTCTTCCTCTCTTTGACTCCATTATATGCATATGTTTTGGGAATCAGATTTCAAATACTCAAACATAATTGCCATTTCATTTTTTTATATATATATGTATATGTAGAGAGAGAGAGAGAGGGCTTTGTTTGTATAGGGAGGTAGAGGGTAGAGAGATGGATATGGGTTTTGTGAAAAAATGGTTCAAATGGTCACAGGTGGTGTTGGCCATGGTGGTGGTTCAAATCATTGTTACAGGGATGCAACTGCTTTCCAAAGTGATACTGAGTCGGGGGACCTTCATTTTTGCACTCATGGCCTACCGTCATGCGGTTGCTGCCATTTGTGTTGCTCCTTTTGCCTTCTTTTTCGAAAGGTTTCATTTATTTAGTTATTTTACTTCTTCGCAATATTCCTATGATTTTTCTAGCCCATTTGATTTCTCTTGTCCCTATCTAACTGTTTTACATTGTGGCATTGCAGAGTTAAAGAAAGGAAGTTGGATTGGTCAGTTTTGTTCTGGCTCTTTGTCAATGCCTTAATCGGGTAAGCCATGTTTGGTATATTTTGGTTTCGGATCAAGTTTGGTATTTGGTATCTCAACTCATTTGAAAGTGATTCACATGTATATTTTTGCATTGCATAGAAGCATAACGTGATTCCTTCTATACGATATATTCAATTACATGGTCTGCTGGTAAGTTTAGTACCGGCTGCAACTAGGCCCAACTGCCTAAGAACTTGTTAATTCCCATATATAGACTACAAAGCAAACACCAAATGAAAACATTCTGAATTGCAAATATAGGCCATCTTTTTATATATTTTGTTAAGGTTTTGACATTTCCTTTGTTTCTACAAAGTGGCATTATATAGAAAAAAATCATAGTTCCCACCTTCTGTTGGCATTATGTAGTATAATAGGGAATGGTTCTTCAAGTTTATCCCATAGTTCACAAAGGGGTCTGAATGTTGCATGAAATGCAGGATAACATCAGCAATGGGATTGTTTTACTATGGCCTCCGAGACACCACAGCAACTTATGCTGCCAACTTCCTGAACTTGATTCCAATAGGCACCTTCGTCCTCTCCACCATTACTGGGTAGATATATTGATGAAAACTTTGCACAATAGCTTAGATAAATGTCTTCTCCTTCTTAATTGTCAGCTTATGGAGCTAGCAGAATGTTTTTAAAGATCTTGCTTTCTGAATTGGATGGCTGTAGAGTGGAGAAACTGAACCTGAGAGCCAGAGCAGGTAAAATTAAGACTCTGGGGGTAATTGTATGTGTTGGGGGAGCCATAACTAGTAGCCTTTACAAGGGAAAGGGATTTCATTTGGGTCATCACAGTAATCACCATCAGATCACTGTCAAGACATCTTATGCTCATTGGACTCGCGGCACTTTCATGCTGGTCGGTAGCTGCATCTCCTATGCTACATGGTTCATAGTGCAAGTACGTATCCCATTCATACTCTAGTTCTTTTTGGTCATGGTGATCAATGATGATGTGTCTAAGCCATTTGATTAAGTATACATGACTTAACAAGACCACTATTTGTACATTTTTTTCTAATCAATTCTTGAACTTTTATTCTATCTCAACAGGTTAAATTGCTCAAAATATTTCCACTGAAATATTGGGCAACAATGTTTATGTGCATTATGGCATCCCTGCAATCAGCAGTCATAGGCTTATGTTTAGACAGACGTATGGCTTCATGGAGGTTAGGGTGGAATCTGCAACTAGTTACTATAGTTTATTCGGTAAGCATACTGGCCATTGACAACACAAAGTCATAGGAGCACATCCTTGATGTTTAAGTTTTAACTGATATCAATTAATTGTATAGGGAGCACTAGCTACCGCTGCAGTGTTCTGCTTACTTTCATGGGCAATCTCAGCTCAAGGACCTCTCTATCCTCCCATGTTCAACCCATTGTCTCTAATTTTTGTGGCCATATCCGGAGCTCTAATGCTTGGTGAAGAGATCAGAACTGGAACGTATGATTTTTATAGTTTACTTAAGTATTTATTGTATGTATATTCTTTGTGTTACACAACAATTATTAATCCAACCTTAATTACTTTGCTTGAACTCAAATATTTGCAGCTTGCTGGGCATGGTTATGATCATATTTGGGTTGTATGCTTTTTTGTGGGGTAAAAGAAAGGAGATGAAAAACTCAGCTTTGCCAAAATCAGGAGTTCGAGGACTAGCAAAAACAAATGGTGAGCCTGCAGGGTCGCAGTTGGCAGCTACAGTGATGCCAACTACTTCACCAGTTCACAATGACCTGCACACTGATACCACTCTTGATGTTGGAGATGGTTTTGATAAAACCACAGAAAAACCTAGAGGGATTGAGCATCCTGTTTAGGGTTTAGGGTTTAGGGATTGAGCATCCTGTTTAGATTCCTAACAGATACAAGTCAAGAGGTTGCTTATTTTTTTTTTTCCTCTTGAAGCATAGTATACTTTCAACTGAAAAATCATTGGATCAAAGTAGGGGAATACCAAGGTGCACTTATTTAATTAGAACGGCATTTCTTTTTCTTCCTTTGACAAACATGCAGCACACACTGTTGAGAAAGACTAGATAATTTCAGAATTGAAAAAAAGAAGTCTAAACATCATTTATTACAGGTCATGTATTATAAAGCCAGTTCTTCACAGTATGTCGCTACTTCTAATGATCAAGGCTTATCTAGCTATCCCCATTTGTGAAAATAGAACATAAACTGAGAAAAGCCTCTCTAATAATTTCATGAACCTCTGATGAGTTAAGAGCAATATAACAGTAAACTAACTCCTCCATATCATTCCAATCACAAACACCCCCATATTGAATCATCTCTAGTATTGATTCTCTCATATCAAAAATTGGGTCTGTGCTGTACTTAACCATACACAT
This sequence comes from Dryas octopetala, assembly GCF_963921425.1. NCBI lineage: Eukaryota > Viridiplantae > Streptophyta > Magnoliopsida > Rosales > Rosaceae > Dryas > Dryas octopetala. Next base: position 560,854 of record NC_141368.1, read on the forward strand.
ACTACCTGCAAAAACACCAGAAACATCATCAGGCAAGTTAGCTGAAAGGCTAACTCTGTTACTCCACCTCTGCCTCTCTTTCTTCTCTCTCTTCTTGTTATGATGTACCCCACTGAAATCCATCTGGTCCATGGCTCCTGCAAAACAATGCCTGGAAAAAAAGAAATCAAGTGCCTAGAATTTGTAGTAGCATTCAGCCATTAAACCATTGTAAGACATGAATTAATGCAGTCTGGCGCCTGCTGCTTGTGAATATAAGCGGGTGGCCAAAGGGAAATTCATGTGAAGGTTTTTAAAGGACCCTCTATGAATCATTAATGGATCAGCAAGGCACAACATTCAAACATAATGAATTCAAAAAGCCTTTTTCTCAGTGGTTATTCTTCTCATCTTACAAGAGTTTATAGTAGCAGAAACAATACACTAATTCCATAATCTATGCGTAATTACTTAATCAACTCCTAATTACATAATCAAAGACTAATCAAACCATAATTACATAATCAACTCATAATCCCATAATCAAAGATCAATTATGGCTTTATAATTGGTTAAATTTTCCAATACAAGATGCTAATTGTGGGGCAGATGGAATTGAGGCGGTAGTTAATTACCTCCTAGTAAATAGATGAGATTGAATTGTGAAAGCTCTATAGTCCATTTGTTTTTGTTTTTTGGTTGACTCTATATTCTATATTTATTTATATGTTTAACAAGATGGTACTCGACCAAAAAAAAAAGCCAGATGGTACAATTTCTTGTTCGCTGGCAGCAATAGTGGAGCATAGTTGTTTATTAAAACACTACAGTATATAATTAAATAATACAAACTGGAGACCAGATGTTCCTCTGTTCCTTAGCCCTGAGGCCCACAACCTGCTAGTTTGGATTTACTACTGTCTTCTTTTGCTTGGAAGGTTTGATACTATTCCCGAACCCATTGAAGACTTAGGCCCGTTTGAGATTGTGGTGGAGGACCCAAAATTTGTTGTGGATGACAATTCTTAATCACCTATAACAGTTTTTGTGTTTGGTAAAAAAATAAAAAATTGCTTTCCCCCACAATTCTCAACTCCCCACAACAAAAACAGAAAGCAGTTTCTAGGTGCTTTTAAAAATTGCAGTGAATCACAACAACAATAAATATTTTATTTTACCCATACTACCCTTATTGATTTCTATAATTTTTATTTGTTTATTTTAAATTAAAAATTATGTCTATTGTTAGTTATATTTTATATTGTGATAATTAATTATAATATTTTATTTGTACGATTAAAATTATAATATACTTAAAAAATAATAAGAATACTTATTTAATAATGTTGTTCTTAAAAAAATTAATGCTAATAAAAATTTGTAGCCACAAATTTAAAAAATAAGTAAAAAAATATTTTAGTTTTACCAAACAAATAAGTGAAAGACACTTTCAGCATCATGTCCATTTTAGTAATTATACATAGTTACAACACTTTTACATTAACATTTACCAAACACTTTGATACTGTTTTTTGCACTTACAGCACTTTTGAAAATATAGTTTACCAAATACTCAACTGTTTTACTTTACAGCTGACTTTACTTCACAGCTGTTTTTTCTCACAACAATACCAAACTGACCATTAGTCCTATTGGCACTACTCCTTTTTTTTGTTTTGTTTTTTTTTTCCTAACGCACCAAATTAATCTGTCAATCCGAAAACTCTACTTAATCATGACTAAATGGTTCATATACATATGGAATGCACCATTGAAACAAGGGCAATGCTATAATGGTAGGGGAGTATATTCTCTTAGGTGAATATCCACTTATTACATTAATTATGTAAAATACGAATAATGTGACCGAAAATACTCATGAATGATGGCAGATATTGTGGAGGGGACATTGTGACATCGATGATAATCATAGGTTAAATTGAACGCAACAAAAAGGAGGGCTTTGCTATAGCAGTAAGTAGACAAAAACGCACCGTCCAGACGCCCATGGGTCATGGCATTCGATTTCTTAACGTCCCAAAGACTCAAACAAACTACAACTTAATTCATGCCGACTTTCGGTTTGTTGTTTTGTTGCAAGTCTCGAAACCATGACATCTAATGTCACGCCTGGGCCCAAAGCTGACTCATATATGCCATTCACTTTTTCAAACTTGCTCATGTATTCGATCCCTTATATTATTTATAATTTTATATAGTTTATTCTGGAAATTCATAATTGATCTCTCACTTGCCAAAAAATATATAATTGGAAAATATATATCTGATCCAATATCGATCTCCATCACTGACGTAGGTTGAGGCCCACTACCTCACATGTGTGTTAAAGGAACAACTCGCATTTGTGCACCGGTTAATGGCAATCTCGGGGCCCGTCGGTATTCTATTAAAAAATTATTATTATTTTTTTTAAAATAAAAAAATAAGTTTTAATTAAGAAAATGTGTTTTTTAAAGTAGTTTAAACCATTTTTAAAAGCAATTTTTAGAAAAAAAAAATTTAAAAGCATGCCTCTTTTTAAAAATGATAAAATATCATTTTTCTCAATTTTTTTTATACTTGCTTCTTTCTTAGTTATCATTATTTTTTAAATTTAAAAATTATTTTCAAATTTTATACAAAATAAGTTTTCAAATTTTAAAAATTGATTTTGAAAACTTAGATTTAAAAAAAAAAATCTTAATTTTGAAAAAAAAAATTTGAGTAGGATAACAAATAGGCGCTTAATTTTCTTTTTTCAGATTTTTAATGAGCAATTCATATTAATATAGATGTGATTCGTTTGTATCACTTGTGTCCTCTTCTATATCAGGTTCAGTTAACTTGTACACGCATTTTGTTAGGATCGTATTCTCCTCCCTATTAAGTGGTAACCAGGGTGTTAAATTTCGAAGTTTTCGGCGAAATTTCGCCGAAAATTTCGATTTTTGGGGGTGTCGAAATCGAAACCCATATTTGCCA